>NC_084666.1:51554953-51863971 GCF_028389875.1 Rhea pennata | reverse complement strand
ATATGTTGTACTTGGGTGCAGCAGCCAGGTGAGCACTTTCCAGTAAAAACAAACACCAATTTATTTAAAATTTGTGGAGCCATAAAGGGAGGGTGGCACTTTGGTCAGAGCTTATACAAAGCAGTACGAACTGCATCGCTCTTAGCAGCCACCAAACCCTGCGTGTATGCACATGCACACACACAGGCACACACACTGCATTGTAGCTAAGCTTTGATACAACATTTTATCTTCACAAGTGAGAAGATCAAGTGGCTATGGCATTTGAGAATTACCCAGGGCTTCCTTTCCAGAGAAGATAAATACAACACTTGGATCAAACCTGAGCCACTGAGCTGCGTACTGACTGACAGCAGTACATTGAGCCTGTATGTTCTCCCAAGACAGTCACACCAACCTCTATCTTTTTTTAATTGAATCAAACAAAATGATTCAGAATACTTTTTCTTAGGTATTCACAAGAACTGCCACCTTATATTAGACCACAGATCCACTTAGCCTGGGTATCATTTCTTTGACAGCACCAGCAATGGGTGCTTAAAGAAACAAGGCAAACGTAGAAGATGCCTGCCCACTGTATGTCCCAGTATCAGCCAGCGGTTCTGACCTTCTTGGGTCTGAAAAATGTATCCAGGTGCTTGACCTGACATGGTCCTCTCTTCCAAGAACTTGCCTAGTTCCTCTTTGGATCCAGTTTAAACTTTCAGCCTTTATTGCAGCCTGTGGTGAAGTTTCACAGCTTCGTTAGCTACTCTTCCCCATGTTTGCACCTGCTACCTAGGAATCCTGCAGCATATGTATATTTGTAGTATGCATATATTTGCACAAGCAGTGAAATTGGCCACATAAACACTTGTGAGCTGTTGCTTATGATGTACCCATGGTTTTGACATAACTGGGTGGCACTTCTGAAATGAAGATGGAAACTTCCTGCATTTAAAATTTACATCCTTCACTGTGGTTCAGCTCAACTGGAAGAGTATGCTATTTGCCACGATGTGCACCCCAAAGAGAAGTCACAGAATACACAGCCATCTCTCATTCCCAATAAGCAGAAACATCAAAGCAATCAAAACTCTAAATAGCTATTAAGAATCTATTTTTTTTTCCTTTACGGTGAAAAGCACTTAGAAGAGTGTTTTAGATTATGCTGGCATTCCCAAACCAACATTGGCCTGCTCAGGCTAGTCTCTAGCTGCTGCAAGACTCAGGAGCCCCGCAGCAGCCAAAGGATGCACTCGGGCAGTCCCGCGCTGCTTGAAGTTGTGAGGGAGTGAAAGAGCCAGTTCACCAAGCAATGTGCGCATGCATCGCTATTATTAAGACAGGCCCAACCTCTGCCAGATCCAAGCTAGATTCCTTTGAAGTCTTGTCCAATCTCAGGTCTAACCGGATGTTTTGTCCACCTCGTTGCAGCAGGCCTGGCTAACAGAACGCAGGCAGCTGCTCCCTCACAACTGACACAGTCTCTGAAAGAAGCCACTGTAGATGGAGATGGACCAGCAACATCCAGCCCTCGCAGATGTCTTAGGTATGCAGCTAGCTGAGGCCAGGACACAAAGCTTTGTGGGTTTTCACTGCCAGAGGCAATCTGGTGAAACAAGGACGAATTAGCGTCTAGTGGTTCGTCCACACTGCCCAGTGCTGGTATTGTGTGGGGCTCCAGCAGGCACCAGAGAAAGGTTTGCCCCAACTGATTTACCCTGCCCCAGGCAATCTTGCACATCACTGCACTGTGCAGCACACACATATGCCTGCCCTGGCTACATTTCCAAAGGGATCTGTTAGAGAAATACTAAGCTAGATGCTGTCCTTGCAAATTAGCAATTACAGTTTGCTATTGGTGATACCTTGAGACCTCTGTCTGCAGCAGGTTACCTGGCATGGCTGCAAGTGAAGCACTTTTCAAGAGGCCATTTTGGGATTGCAGCCAGGTCTTTACAAGGTACTAGAATTTCAATAATGAAATTAAAAACAGAATTTAGCACTTGTAGGACTAAAGAAAACGAGATGTGGCTTTTTCTTTATGGCATCTCTCAAACCACTAAAATAAAAATTACACAGTTCTTCATGATCAAGAATGCAAATCATAAAACCAGCTTCTCTGTAATGCAGCAAGCATAAGGGCTGGGAGACTTTAAGGGATATGGCTATGAAGGAAATATTAGTTGGTTTAGTAAAAGAATCTGAAAGGACCACTCTCATACTTGGGTCCAGCCTCTGCTGTGCTCAGTGGATTTGGACTGATTTATTTCAAACATTTTTTTTTAACAAGCATAATTGAAAGGAATAAACTCCTTAAATACTACACAGAGAGAACAGTTTGGTCCCAGACAGAACCAGGGTCCTTTTGAGAGGTCAAGAAATACACAGTGGTTAGGATGTTGCTTCCACTGAAAAAACTACAGGAAACAAGGTCCCCCTGACCCTACATGCTTCTGAAAAAATCTTCCCTTGAATTACATGCAAACACAGACAGCAAAGGCCACATCTTTGAAGGACCCCATGCTTTTCATGCATGGGGTTTATATGGAGTGCAGACCCTATATACACCAGTTCAGCTGCACGTACAATCAAACGTGTGAAAACAGAAGCCTTGTATCAGGCCTATAGGAAATCAGAAGACATCTAGCCCCAGCTTAGGTTTAACATCAGCCATAGGTAGCCTAAATTTCAATGTGATTAGTCACAATTACTCCTTAATCCCTAAACGCCAACTAATATGAATTTTAACTACGAATTTATTATCCCTTGCATCCCTCCAATGGAAGGGAGTGAGAAATCAAAACCAAATCTGCAACAGACTCTTAACCAGAAAAAAATAGCAATGGCTGCTGTACAAACACAAATTATATTACTAATGTGATCTGGCAGTTTTACTTGAGTCCCATAGCTGCAGCTTAATCATATTTTTGACACAGCTAAATTGCTAGGATACAATGGGACCTGTAGCTAATAACATTGCTTCAAAAATAAACAAACTCCTGTTTTTCTAAAATGATTATGAGGAACTCCTGTATATTTTAGATGAACTGCATCTGCTTAACCAGGCTGCTCTGAGACATCGTCACATGTTAAGTGGCCTGTTTTGTGCCAGGATGGCTGCAAGGCATCGGCCAGCACTTTACGATAGGCATTCTTGCGGCTGCTCTCAAATGGCCCCTCTTGGTTTACACCAACATTTAGCACAGTAGTCACAAAGAGCGGGAAGACTTCATTTTTATTTTTAAGAAGGGAAAACACAACACTGAAGATAGCGAAATCACAACTGATAGCAAAGATCTAGAGCAGATATAAACAAAAGGAGGTCCAACCAATGTGCCTAACTTCCAAAGTGATGGAGTGCCTCAGAAACTCTCAACCTCAAACTTCAGGGCTCAGCCCTCGCCAGCTCTGCACCTGAGCAGGGCCAGGCTCAGCAAGGTACCAGCTGGCCGATATCCCCCCTGCCTGAAGCTCTCTGGTGAAAAAATAAGCTCCTACCTGGCATTGCCAGCCCCACCCTCCCCCAGATATCTGCAGACTACTGCTCATTTGAGCACCTGCTAAACATTTCAGTTAACGCCCTTGGTGCTTAGCAAATACCGAACAGGTAGCTAAATGAAGCCAGCTGATCTTGACTGAAGCGGATACAGGAGCATTCAGAATTCAGAGGAGCAGCACCGACACAGACCGGCGAGGGCACTTCTCTCCCGCAAGGGTTAGTGACAGCTGCTGGTGCCGGCTCAGTACGGAGGAACTCGTCCGTCGTTACAACTCTTTGAAAAATCTACCTAGACCTTGGAAATTGTTTAGGCTGGGTCTGAATGTGGCCCAGAGTTTCTGGGTTGTTTTGCACTTGCAAAGTCTGGAGGAGTCATTCTGTCATCACATGGATTAGAAAATGATTGGGAATGGGATATTTTGGTTAGAGAAAACATGAACCAAAAGTCAAGATGGCAGAATGAAAAGCATCCGATTAGCCACCCTCTACCTCTTAACCATCCCCAAATTTACACTAGGAGGCATTCGGAACTGTGTGTATGAAATCTAAGCTAGTAATAAAAACACCCTGCTTGCTCCATCTCATTATACAGCACACCCACAGCACATAACAAGACTGTTCTGAATGTTTGGCTGTTTCTTTTGGAAATTTGTCCAATTCCTTTTCAGGCATTTGCTGATATTTTGTTCTTTGTAACAATCTTGCCTCCACTAATAAAGCTACGCAGTGTGCTTGAATTTGCAAGCATTATTTTAACCTTTTTCTAGATGGGTAAAATGAAGTCTCTTTGCATCTTATGTGCTACTAGATAGTACAGAAAAAGACCTCTTCTAACTACCCACCCTGCAAAAGTCACACCAGACACTTGGCACTACTGAAGTCCAGTCAGTCCCACAGCTAACTTGAATGGTTGAATGGGATCTGGGTTTCCTCCTGAGTTTGATCAGTTTCTTAAGTCATAACCTGTATTAAAATACTTACTATGTCAAACTGGTATTTCAGTTATACCCATTACAATGGCAATCCTTATTAATTTCAAGTGATGTTTCCTTTCTGTTTGTGAATTTGTAATTTATTTTATATATATATATATATGTGTGTTTATGTGTGTATATATACATATATATACATATATATATATATATATATGATTAAACTGACTCAATCCAATCCAATTGAGGTCAGTACCAGCCTTGAACCTCCTCCCCATTTTTAATGCCTATTGAGATAGGACTCAGACTTCACATGTGCATCAAAAAGAGCTCATTTCAATGCATTTCAGACGACACAGGTTCTTCACAATGGGTTTATAGTTGTGTTCTTTTCTTTATTAACCATAGCACGTAAGGTAAAAGCACAAAGGCAGTTCTCAAAGACAGAAAACCCAGAATGCTTTGGGAAAAAATATCTAAACACAACTATTCCGCTGTTCTCTAATATGTTACTAAAGACACCATCATCCCTCATCCCTCCAGAAGTGTTCTTAATTAAATAAGAATCTATTAAAAAATACAGTGCCCCTCAGCATAAACTCCCACCCCCACCTTTCGCTTTCAATTTTAAAAGTGATCTATCTTGCCTTCTCTCTGCCTAGGAGCTCATTAGAAACAACCCCTTCTGCACATATGCATCACCTAATACAGATTCAGAGGAAGACAGACAGAAGAAAGGGAAAGAAAGAAATTAGAAAGCAAATGAAAATAGTAGGCCTGGGAGACAAGCAAGCAACTGCAGACAAAGAACACCCAGTACTCGCAAGGGAACAATGAAGGCTGAGAGGCGCGTGCTGGTGCCGTGGGATTAAAACAGAAGCTACTGCTTAACTTTGCAGCAGAGATGCAGTGTTGCTCTAACAAAATTCAATTATCAACAATAACCGAGGCAAATCAGACAGATCTATCACATCAGTTTCTTCGGGTGGCAAAGCGTTGCTATTAAATATGCCTTATGCTTGAAATGGAAGTACAAAGCACAGAGAGTGTTCCTCATACGCATACTTGCCACATGCTAATTGCTGCATAAAACCCAAAGGATCGTTCCCTGCTACCCAGCTACCCCAGCACCTACTTCCAAATGTTGTCCAACTCCCTTATTGTCTGAAAAGGCAACCTGCTCGAACCAAAAAGAACAACCTACAAGGTCCCTCTCTGTGAGCCAGAGGTAAAAAAAACTGCCATCAGAGAGTCGTTGATTTTTCCATCACAAAACTTAAGGAATTAACTCGCAAAATTTCATCTTAAAATCATTTTTCCATCCTGCAAGAACTTTACCCAAATTGAGCCAGATACCCCAAGGAATAGGCTGGTATTTGTTGACTCCAGACACAAGGCTCTTTCTGAGCTTTACGCTTAAGGCACCTGGCAGAATAAATGACAAAGCACTAAGTGCTTCCTCAGCCCCTCTGACACCAGAATGGATGTGGATGAGAGAACAGCACTTACAGAGGACCTGAGACAGAGAAAAAAAATCAAAATGCAGTAGATTTGCCTTTGATGTTAGGGAGGGATTGAGCTCACACCTAACCTTCAACAATTGTTAAAAATGTATGCAAAGTACAAACTGAACTCCAGGTTTAACCAGGTCCTTTTACATAACTATCCAAACATACCTGCCCAAAAGGTCGTTTTACCCTAAAGGTATTCTCAGCTTGTCCTGCATGGACCTCTGAACACTGAACTGCACCTCTAGGTACTTGAGCTGCAAAACTACATGTGAGCCATGTGAATTTATTGTGTTTTTGTAAATAAAAAGTTGCTTCTCAAAAGAAGTTTTAGTAACTTCAAACAGCTGCCTAGTAATCCTTTCAAGGACTGTGGTGGGAAGATCATTCCTTCCCCATCCCTTGGAAAGCTGTGCCAGAAGGGACTAGATGAGGGAACTCAAAATGGGGCCCAGAACGGAGAGTTTTGCTGCGGGAATATTTGTTTCGGGAAGCTCCCTGCAAGGTTTTCTCCTCCACACATTATGAAACTGCTCTTCACTTGGGCTACAGTGGAATCCACTCCAGTCCCAATTCCAATTCAGCCACTAACAGGACCCTTCCTCAAGGGCAGTGCTTTCAGAAGAGCATGCAGTGTTTCAAGGAAATTAGTATGATTTTTTTTCCATGTGTAGGGAGAAACAGAGCGCTGCAGCAGGCAAAGTGCCTTACTGATTTTGGGGGAGGAGAGAGAAAGAGAAAAATTTCATCTTCCCCCCACCCCCAAAATACAATTCATGGGTCATCAGTTCACCTTCTTCTTTTTACCTTAACATGCAGTCTCTCTCTCTCACACACACACCCCACTGAAACTCCAAGACACTCTGATCTATGGCTTTTTTGCAGTACACTCTCCTATGACAGTTTTGTTCCTGCTCACACTTACCGAGACAGACAGCAAAAGCTGTAGACCAGACTGAGGTAACCACAGTCACACTGAGTTGCAAGCTTGGCTAGATTTGCACTAACGCCAAGAAATTAAGCAGGGCTGTGACAAGAGCAGTCCCCAAGAAGCCCAGCAGTTCAATACCAAGTAGGTAGTTACAGTTTAAAAGAAAAAAATCCTTTGCCAAACTGGGAGGTGGCAGAGTAGAGGAGCACTGATCTCACCTTGTTAAACTGAGGCAGTAGCTTAGAAATTGGACCTGGTGTATTACTGGGCTACTGTTTGGGGGAAAACACATGGGAAGACACTGGTTCATATCCTAGAAGTTAAGCTGTTGGCTCTTGCTTTCTAATACCTCTTTCCGAAAAACACTTCAAAAAAAAAAAAAAAAAAAAAAAAAAAAAAAAAAAAAAAAAGCTCATATTATTTTAGGGTAAAATCCCAAATTCTGCTCCTTACATGTAGAACGTGGGCTATGGAGTGTGAGCTGAGTTTTGTCACTCACATGGTTGTTCCAAAATGGAGGTTTTAATGGAGAAAACCTTACTTCCAGCCTTTTAGCTTCCGTCAGGCTCCACTCAGACCACCAATTGCTCCTGGCTATCTTGTCCATGAACCCTCTTCCTGGCCACTGTGCCTCAATGCCTCAATGCCCAGCTCAGCTGGGTGGCAAAGGGAAGGCACCCTTGAGGTTACAGCTGCGTGGATGCCGCAGGGGTTCGGCCCGAGGCCAGCTCCCTTCCAGACCCTCTGTTCTGTTCCTAGCCCACACGTGTTTGGCTGCCCTCCCTACCGATTGCCCCGGTGCCATCTCACCATATGGACTCCCTGGCTTGCTGACACCAGGGCATACCATCAAATGATATCCCGCCTTGCTTTTTTGCTTGGTCTCTGACCATGCTTTCACCTGGATCCGGGGAACGGGCAACCTCTCAGTTTCTCCAGTTCTGGACATCAGCACGCACTGAATACCCACCTGCTTTTTATCCTGTTCTGGGCTCTGACTGAAGCAAGCTTATCTGAGATTAACTAATGCAACCCTATGCCAAGCAGCTACAAAACAAGTCCTCTTGCAAAAGAAAAACCACAGGATCAGAAGCTCTGTCAGTAAAACAGAATATTTCTTTTAGCCCTCAGTAGTAGTGAAGCATGAGAAAAGGAAAGAAATAACATCAGTTGCTTCTAATGATCCTCAATACTTTCTAATGTGTACAATTTTTCCAATGATCACTTGTCAAGACAATACTTTTGATTTTATTGTCAGCTTAAAATGAAAGAGATACCGTTCCCAGTCAGGAATCTTACCACTATCTTCAAACAAACAAACAAACAAAACCTCTAAAGTTGTGCCATTTAACTTGCAGCGCTGTTACTGAATCAATGGGATTTTGAGCTGAACACCACTTGGGTAAAAATTGCATCAGGACTTCCTGATGCTCCAAGTACAAGAGTTGAGTTCGATGTTGCACATCCTGTATTTCATGCTGGGAAATACAAACCTCACCTTTCAGATGAAGAAATGTCAGTTATTCAGCATGTGAATTTATTGCATTCCAATAATGCAGTCCAATTACTGCCCCAGGAAGCCTGCTCCTTCTCAGAAATATGTTTGCATATTTGCACGTGTCTAAGGATCAAGGTGACAGAAAGCATCTTGTCCAATTACAGAATAATCTTAGTTTGTTGATGTACATAAGTAGTGATGTCCTCTCCAGATATTCAGGTGGTTCACTGTGATTACTTTCTGAGGTCCTAAGAAAGGCAAATATACTGGCCTTGCAGGGGCTACATCTACCCAGCTTCACAGTCAAAGCAAAGGAAGAGATGTGCACTATGTGGAGTATTAATGTACATTATGTTACTGGAAATTTTACTGTTTAAATGACTTGTTTTTATATTATAGTGAAAGACAACTGATATAAATAAAACTTAGCTTCTCTTAGTACTCTCTACTTAAATTGTACCAGTAAACATTAACAGTGGTGTTGTCAAGGCTCAAGAACAGGTTCATCCCTCCAGACTGTACATCATGCTAGCTTGTTATCTACCATTTCATTATGACCTTCCATAAATAAACTGGGAGCTACCTCTCTCTTGGGCTGGCTATTCCCAGAATTTGTTTCAGTAAAACTTCCTGCCCTTCTAATCTTCCTACATAAGAAGGTTGTCTTTATTTCTGCTGAAAGTGAAGTAGTTCTCAATACCTACTCTAACTGCCTGCAAGGATCTGTTTAGTAGCCTTGTAGATCCAAGTTTCTTGCATTCCACAACTTTTAACAAAATGTAAGGCTTGTTTCCACTTACTTAGAGAAACATGAAAGACATATGGCCTCCTATTACCTTTCTTCAAAGAGAAATAAAATAATAGCTCAAGAAATGATAAATCTGTATTTTCAACCAAGAGAATGAAAACAAGCCAATTTCCAACTAAGTCTGAGAAAGAAAGAGCGAGCAATAACTGAAAATCATGTTTTTCCCAGTGCACTAAGGCTATGATTACCTGCAATGATTTCCCTTTCAAAACTGTGAACTCTTGTAAGTCACAAGTACGTTTGATAGTAGTTCACTGACAATCTGTCATATGCTGGTTGTCTCAAAAATTCGCCTAGCTTGACCAGTAAAGTGCTAAGCCTCAGCATGCCATTTTGCAGCCCTCAAGTTTATCTAGCAATTACATTTCCTACAAAAAAAGCTGCTGTTTGCTTAAACACATTTATAATCACTTCAGCTATTTCTGAATGTGCATACAAGAACAGAATGCCCTGGAATATACAGTAACTAAAAGCTAGGAACATCTCTGTTTTGTGGTTGTCACTTCGCTGCTGACAAAGGAGATGCTATTTGGTAACTGCATAGCTAAAAGATTGATACTGGCCTCTATTTTCTGTTTCCTGATTTAACTTTTGTTTAAGAATGTTACTACTCTGGCTTGCACTCACTCTCTTCCAGTAAATCACATCACAGACTTAAAAACACAGAGGGAGTCTCCTGCTTTTCCCATATATTCAAACTGGGATTTGGAGATCTTCCTATATCATAAACTACAGGTCTGAACCTGACGAGCAACATGTGGGCTGCAGAAAAAAACCAGCTGAGGGTGAGAGAGGGAACTGTCGCATAGAGTGGAGATAGTTTTATTATCTGTTTACTTTTTGTGGTTTGCACTAGAAGAACAGAATTTAACTGAAATTATCATAGGTTTTGAGTATCAGAGGACAAAAATAGATGCAACTTTTAAAGCCTCCAAACCCAGCTCCTCAGTCTTTTCCTCCAAACACATCCCTGCACCTTCAGATCTTTCAGAGATGTTTACCCATCTCCCCCACCTCTAAGACCTTGCCTACAGCATAGCAGTATATCAATTTGCCTGGCAACCTGACATAAATATCCAACCAACCAGCAAATAAAGCTTGGCATGCTCTTAGCTACAAGGTTTCTGTGCAGACTTGCAACAAAACAGAACCGTCCACCACACAAGGAATTGCCTCATTTTCTTCAATTCAATTTATAATCTGAAGTTTGAGGGAAGAGGTAGACATCTGTCTCTCTCTATTTTTCTGGATATGTGATGTTCAGAGCTCTGCTATACACACCTCCCTCCTTTGTTTAGAAAACACAAGGTACTACATCTTCTTTACTCATTTTTTAAATTGATTAGATAAATAACTCTTCCAGAATGAGGTGAGACAAAGTGCAAGCAGAGGTGGGAGGTGAACAAGCAGCAGTGCACTGGCAAACACAGAAACGAAATATGCTCGACCAACTCCAGCGCGAATGCTGCGGGTGACGTGCACCACCTGCTCGCTCCACTGGAAACCAGAGAGCAAAGCCAGAGCTGTGCTCACTGCTGGGGGCACCTGCTACCAAATGGGGGAGCTGAGCTCAGGCTCCGAGCCCCCGGGCCCTTTTGGAAACGGCACCTCATGGATAGGGTAGAAGTGGTGCGGAGCAGGAACGCACACAAAAGGCCCGCGGATGACATGTGTGAGAACGAACCCGAGTAAGAGAGTCTCTGTAAAAGAAGCAGGCAAGAAAGACTGACATGAAGTGCCATACTTTGACACATCGTAAAAGTCTTTCTTTTTTCAATTTTTTGTTTAAGATAAAGCATTACTAATGCAAATAATTTTCAATAATAATGCACTGCAATAATACTAGGACCAAGTTTGTGTGGGATGGAGGTAAATTTAAGTGACATATCTCGTAAAAAAGAGCAAATGGAGATTAGCACTCGATAGGCTGTGCCACATGAACTGCACTGCAAAGGGGCATGGCTAGGGCAAGGAACGAACTGAAAACCTTAACCTCTACTGTGTGGCTGTTCCCCAATCCACTTACTAACAACATGCATATAAAGACAGCATGATCAAGAGAGACAGAGGGAGCTCAAAACTAAGAATGTTTCATACAACTGAGACCACTATAGACACTAAAAACCTAGGAAATTCACAGGACAAACCTAGCCCTGCCTTCCCCTCACTACTTAGCTTCAACTTGCAGGGTCAGGCTCCTTCCATCCTTGGCTGGTACCATCTAACACTTTCAGCTGGCTGCCCATGTTCATTTCTATGGCAGGTACTGCAGTAGGTTTAACACACACCGACCTTTCCAGCCATGGGGCTTTCCCCCATACCCAGCTGGTGTCAAGGCAGGTGCTGCATCCTCTGGATTCTCGCTCTGAGCTAGAAGAGCCTGGCAGCACGCCCCAGGCAGCCGCTGGCTCGGCCACAGCAAGCAGGGCCCAGGCTTTGCAGGCGAGGAGCAGGCCACTTCTCTTTCCCTTTCATGCTCCCTGGGCTACTTGGCACAGCTTGCTGGCTTACACAGAGGATGAGAGGCTGAACTAGACCCAGTATGATCACCAAGAGAATTTATTTGTGCTAGGCCACCTCCATTTTCCTCACACTGCAGGGCAACAGAAAGCCAAGGCTTTCTCCCCTTGGCGTTCCACCTGGCAAAAGTTTGCTCTATCATGTACACAGACCATCACTTCTTTCCTTTCTTCTTTGATTTATTGTTCTCTGTCGGTAAAACTTCCTAAAGTAAAACAACTTCAGTTCTGACATTCCTCATATGAGCTCCCAGTGTCCCCATGGGTAAGCCTCTCGGATCCTTAGCTTTGCCTACCTGAAAAAAATGAGGGTAAGCTTGTTGTCCACCTCAGATTTCCTACGTTTGATCTTCCCCCACAGGAAACAGTGAGAGCAGAGGCAGGCTTCAGAAAAACTGGTAAAGCTTCAACCAAGCAGAGGAAAACCTAAGCAGAAACTCCTCCACCACCCCCATTTCTGGAGGCTGATGAATGTAAACAGTCAATTACTTATAGGGTAAGTCATCTCTCTCTGTCCTTGAGAGCTTAATTTTATACAGAATGGTGTTGTATACTGTGTGACCTCTACTACTCGTGAAGGCACATGCTGAATATTTAGGAAAATTAATCAGTGCAGCAACTGACATTTGGATTCTTATTTTTACAACCAAAGGAATAAAAGCTTTCCGTCCCATTTTTACTTTATTTTCTAAAACAAAAGCTTACACTGACAGAAATCCTGGAACCCTTAGAAAAACAGATCGGTGACAGAGCACTCCTGAGGTACAGAAAGGGGATAACTTTATTTATTCTTCTAAGAAAAGGAGAGGAAAAGCTAACCCAAACAAACCATAGGCATTCCGCTTTGTTGGTCAGTTTTGGAGAAATCACATGTCAAGCACCCGAATTATACAGCATGTCTTCTGAAAGCTGAAACACAAACTAGTTTGTCTGAATAGGTTCATTTTACAGTTTTGCTAGATGAGCTTAAAAAAAAGAAGAAGAAGAACAAGAAAGGAATGAAATGAATATTTCAGGCAGTTACCAACAATAGTAATTTCCAGGATCCTCATAAGAAAAATCATCTTGTGAAATCAGATAAAAGCAAAGCCCTGTTTTGATCGGGCCTCACAGAAACGTAATGCTCAGCCAACCTGCACGGTCATTCAGTATGACCAAGCTCAGGGTTTCCCTTTATTACTGTCCATCCTTCTGAACCAAGATGTGACTACACTGTCCTGAGCAGGACACCATAATGCAAATGAGAGGCAACATCTCAGCTGTGGCTCTGAATAGGAACACATAAGAGAGAGAAAGGGGGAAAAAAAAGAGTAAAATCAAACAGTTTTAATCCAGATCTCTATACAGGTACTTCAGAATGTGCTTTAAAATATTCAAATAAAATTAAAATATTCATTAACAGCAGGACAAAGAGAAGCTCATGAATTTCATTCTCCTAATAGCAATATCCCTCCCCCATATATAGAAAGTTTGTTATACTAAATACTTTGGGAACATATCATTGTTCAAGCTATTGACAGTTTGTATTATAGCAGTATCTCAGTTACTACTGCAAGGATGTACATATATATATAGTTATGTATAAGCCTGATCTTTTTTCCCCAGAGATAAAAGAAGTGGCACACATAAAGCTTATGCATGATACACAAAATGTCTGAGGAGGCAACAGTGACAGCAGCAGCAGAGATGGCAGCAGGTTAGCATTTGCCTAATTGAGCCATTCAGGTTAATGAGCCCCACAATTGTGAAGATCACTGGAAAAACAAAACAAAAAGCCTTCTGCATTTCTTTAACATCATAAGCTTTGAGAGCCTGCTAATCCAGGTTTCCAAAAGAATCCTATTTGTTTCAAAGAGGAATGAGAAGGATACAAATCAGGGACTGAAAAGAAGCACACACATGCACAAACACACACCCGTGACAGCAGGGCTCTCCCAGACACCACCTATTTGAGATGCCGAACGGGAATGCTGAAACAAGACCCTTACTGATAGCAAATTGTGCAGCCTCTCCATCTCCTTCCTTCCACTGGAATAATTAACAATGCTGGCGAGTACATTATCATCCACTTCAGAGTTAACACCCCCACGGCAAAGAACAAAGGAAGTTCACATCTCTCCCAGAGCCCCTGCTGCCGACCGACCCGGTGCAGATTTTGACAAGTTGCACTGCGCCAATTTAGATTCCATTCACATTTGGAAAACTATGTTTGTAACCACGAACTAGAGCACACTTTTTCAACGATGCTGAAGCAAAGAGAAAACAGCTTTCTGAAAACCTGCAAGCTAGCCCAGATCACTTCTTGATCACAATGTTGTTTGACCTGTATTTATACAGAACTCAAACAAACCATTTATAATGATCCTTCACCATCAGCAATCATCCTTTAGCTCAAAGGATCCTAGGCTGCCGCTATACCGAGGCTGGACTCCGCACACACTTTTGAGAGGCACCCCAGTGCATATGATGCCTCTTACCTGATGGGCTTACAAGCTGGAAAAAGCAGGTGTGCAAAATACTTGCACAAATAATTTTTGTGCATCTGATATATAACCACCAGAGGAGCAAATTTCAGCTGTTGACAGCATGCGGCAGCATTTTGGCACTGGGCAAAACCGAAGCCCTGGTGAAAGTGAAGAGCAGATACCCAGCCTGCCCTAGACAGGCAGGAATGGTCCTGGCAGGCTGTGTTAGCTGACCAGCTGGAGACCGCTCATCACTTCTTTTGTTAGTGAAGTCCACAACCTGCAAATCTAGCGAGGATCTGAGTTGTTTTGGAGGCTTATTTTGCCACATAAGCGACAGGTCACTTTCCTACTTGTGACTGGTGGGTATACAGCTTTCATTTGGGTACAGCATCATCAATATAATTCATCTCTGGGCCACTCTCAGATTAATGAAACTCCCTAAGCAAGCTGATGCATCCTACATCACCTGCATGACTGCAAATGCCATGAAGTGTTGCAGCTCAAAAAGGATATAGAAGTAGAGAAAGTCTCTGCCATATTTCTCATCCATGGTCTTGATAAAAGATATCAGGTCACTAGCCCTTTCTAATTTATAAATTCCAACTGGTTTAAGACCCACTCTTACAAAAACATCATACTTCTGCATGCATCATACTTCTACATTACAAAGGGAGAGGTTTACATAGAGGAGCATTTTCTATAAGGGGCCTTGCTTATAAGACTCATTTGTCATCTTCTCTCTGGTCTTCCCCATAGCCATGATTTACTGAAAAGCACAGTACTAAACCCCCCATTTGCAGACGAGGTGCTTGGTTTCTTTGGGGCTTGCTAGTTAGGCATGACAGAGGGAACAACTCCTGATCATTTGGTATTTTTAATGTGTTCTACTGCGCAAGACTGTATTTCTAACGGAAAGTCAAGAAACATACGGCTTGGAAGAGGTTTGCTCTTCAATATGCTGAACTAAAATTAATAAAACAAACAATTCAAGGTGCTTCACTACAGATACTTTAATTTTTTGTGGCTGTTATAACTTATTCTGTGGAGTTCTCTTCCAAACAGCTGTCACAAACTGCACTAGTGTGACAACACGGAGCTGACACTTCCAGGAGGCAAGTGATGTCAAAGTGCAGCAGCCTTATCCAAGAGATAACAAAACAAAGGGAAATATTATCATGCACTGGGAAGTAGATGGCCCAGAAAAAAGCATTTGCCCTGTAAAAGATAAAAGAAGCAACACTCCAACCAAATCAAACCAGGTCATTTGTTATCTCTCTTCTCCACCTTCCAAATACCTCTGGTTACTAGGACCCCAAACGATCCGCAACATCATTCGAGTGGGGGCAACTTCACAACAAAACTCAATATAGTGAGTTGTAGCACTGAGAACCTTTTGGCAGGGTGGTTCTCGATATAGGTAGGAATTAGTACAGATAGCATCTCCATTAGGCTCTGTGAAATGCTTGGACAAAACCAGCCCTCAAGGGTTTGGCAGTCCAGCCTTTCCATGTATTTTACAGCAAATGACTCCCCCCCGCCCCGCCCCCACAGATAGCAGACCTGGTTTTCACCTGACCTTTGTCAGCTGAAGTCACTGCACTACACATGGACCTAAGTAACAACAAAGGATATGAGCTGCCGTGTTTACTCAGGGTTAAGTATTAACAAGGCCTGTGCTATCTCAGCCACTGCCGTATTTCACGGGCGAGATCAGCGTACGTAAGCGGCTTTGTGCAAACACCAGCCCAGCTTCTGGGAAGGATAACGCATCTCAGGAACTGGAAGAAGAGGCAGGAGGTATTTTCATGCTTCTTGGACAAACCAACCTGTAAAATAAAGGGCGAGGGGGACCTCTTCTGTGTTTGCAGAAAGCTCAGCTGTGTGCCAGTCACAGAATAGCTATTTCCATCTTCAAGAAATACAGAATATTTCACCTTTGGAGGTGACTTCTGGGTTTCTTGCACAAATAAATAATAACCATCTCTCAGTACACAAAGAAACAAGGATCCTCAGACTCTATTCTGGAGGGATTCACCTTTTCAGTTTCTTGTACTCAGTGGAAATGTAAATTTTATCATCTCCTGTTGTGGAGAGGGAAAACCAGTGGAAGTTTATTACAGCACATTCTCAGGATTCTAAACATACCACATCACATACACCCCATAATGAGTTTTATTTTAACTGCTTTTGGAGATTGCTTTAGTGGACACTGAAATTGAATAACCAGCTCTGCTCACTGAGTAAAAGAAACTATAGCACTATACACAAAAGACCTGTGTTATGTTACGGAGAAGCTTGGACGTAATCACATGCAGGAGGGAAGCAACAGAGAGCTATTTTCCTTCTCAGGTGTTCTTTAAAAATAAAATAAATAAAAAAAAGAAAGAAAGCAGCGTAGAGTCATTATTCTCCTGTATAGGTGCTTCATCAAGAGTATATGAAGGTGCCATGGTTACAGGCAGACAAATCATGCATCAGCACTGAGGCAGTTTCCCTCAGACAACGCTACATTATCCTTATGGAAAGGCATCTGCCCCTGGTATTTACATTTCAGTTACTATCCATGCTAAATGCTATATTTTCCCCTCCTTTCCTACCCATACCCTCTGACTCATAATTTTGGTTCTGGGAAACTGCTTCATTAGGAAAACTACTCAGCTTGCTCTGAAACACAGAGAGGAGAGGATATTCTCCACAGCTTGAGGAAAACAAGCCATACTTTTCAGACTTACTGCACGTAGTTACTTGGATCACATGTTCTGACCTGTCCTCACCTCTTATTTATTCCTCTCCACATAAAAATAAATGAGCTACATATGTACCCTTTAAGCAAATCTACAGTAACTTTTCCTTCCATCACAAGCCTGCTCTCTTTCACCACTGCTTTCAAAGGGCATTTTAGGTTCAGTCAAACTTTCAGTGATGCCAGTGGAAATTTTCCTTGCCATTTACTTCAGTGAGAGCAGAAAGAGGCCCGCAGAGCCTTGATTTAGGTTTGTCCACATACAGAGTTACTAAGCAATAACTCTGTAGGTAAAACTAATCCAAAACAAGGCAAATTTCATGCACAGTGTTTATGTTCAGAAACAGTAGTTCCTGAATAATGACTTGGGTAAACAAACAGTTGCTTCAAAAGAAATAGGTGGCTTTACTTTACTAAAGATTGGGCTCTTTGGGATATTGTTCAGATGTGTTTTGCAAAGAACTGAAAGCTTTTTTCATTCCAAGTTGCAGGAGAGACACTCCAGTCTTGCAGGTGTATGTTTGTGGAGCTCTAACAGGTTTCTGGTCTTGCCTCTGTAGATAATTGAGGTTTATTTGCACAGCACGCAACTGCTCTTTAACCGGGATAGATCTTGATCTCTGTTAAAGCATCACAAATATACAGCAAAGATACCTCTGACTCTAATTCTCCTTAACAATTTTGCAATTAAGAAGAAAAATACTTTGAAACTTCCTTTCTTTCCCCTTCAGTAAGATCCTACCACCTGTGAAACACTCCTTGTACTGACTGCCCTCAGACAGGCTCATTCACAGTGTTAGCACGTGTTCAATATTTCAGCGATACGTGTGCCAATAGATGCCTACAATACTGCTTGACAGGCTGGCCCAGCAGGTTACTTATTTTGCAGCCCAAAAGAAAGCATCTAAGACACCACCAATAGTTGAAAACAGTCCTGGTTGCCCATCAGTGAGAGGGAAGAGCAGAAGTCACCTTAACAAAGGCTTTCTCCATCAAAAAAAGATGCATTGCTATTATGTTGCTTGTACATTGTTTTTACTTATGAAGCAGCATTTTTTTTTAAATCATTCTTACACGCATGGTAGGAATTGCTACAAAAAGTACATTTTCACATGTAAATTCCACCTGCAACAATTTCACTGCTAACAGATGATGATACCTGTTAATTTTGAGGCATTATAAACTTGGGCAGCTCCATTTTGTCCTTCAGTTTAATATTTTTACTCTGTTTATACCTACTCAGTTAAAAAACCCAAAATCATACAACGAGCCAGACCTGCCCTATGCACAAGAAAAGAAAATGGAAGCTGCTAGAGGACAAAAGTTTTTGTAAGATAAATGGTAGTGCATGCCTCTGTAAAAATTTGCAAAACATGAGAGCAAAGAAGCATTTTGGGACAGAAGTCTCTAGTCTCTAGAAGTCTTTTCAGACATGTTTAGGAAATACCAAGACTACTGGTTATAGCCTGACATACAGTGCAAGTACAACATACATAGATATAGAGACAGACATGTACAAGTATCAGGAAGTTAAATGCTAATAGTTTCCTTGACAGATTCTTGAAGCATATAAAAAAAAAATACATCAGCTTCCTCCTCAAACCATCAGAAAAACTCTAACACAATATTCAGATTTTACAGGGCCAATTAACCCTGTAGGCAATGCTGAGAAAAGCCCAAGATTCTTGCAGCGGCTCTCCCAAGCCGTAAAAATGCTTTCTTGCTTTAGCTGGTCTCAGCACACTCTTTCAGTGCATACACACATACCCACGTACAGAGCTGGCATGCCTATACCCATCCAACCTTGCTCCGCAAGCACAAACGCTACTGAACGTGGAGCTTTCTAATGTCTAGGGAGATCTGAGTGGCAGAACTTACACCAGGGAAGTCCTCTGCTTGAAGAGCTGCTTTTGCAGCAGAGCACCACACCCTGCAATTTTAAGAGTACCCTATAGCTCCTTCATTCTTCTCTGAATTTCTTTAGTATCTAAGTGGACATTATCGACATCTTCCTATCATCTCTTATTTCTTGCACCATTTGTCACTATTCTCTTCACCATCAAAATTTATTTTGCAAATGCCTACCAAACCTCTTGCCAGGAGGTCAGGGCACAGGAGCACACATCTTCCCCAGGCTGGTACAACTCTGTATTGTTTTGGTACAACTGCTCCATTTAGCATCTCTATGCTCATGACACCTGCCCAGCAGCAAGGGACCATGCTCCCATGGCACAGACAGTCAAAGTGTGGTAGAGCATGCTGTGTTAAAGCTCTTGGCCTGCATCAAGGAAGAATAAATATGAATAAAATGCCTCAGAAGCAAAAACATTTAGGAAAGTGAAAACTAGAGAGAGAGAATGAGAACTGCTCATTATTACATTAGCAACCCTAATACTATTTATAAGCACTACATCTAGCTATCTATCTATCACTTCAATTACATGTTTCTAAATGAGGCTGAAGCAAGATATCCATAATTATTACTGAAATGCCATTTTTTACATTAGCCCAACAGTTGTGTGTGTTCTTCTTCACAAAATGCAATAAGCAACCACCAATTTATTATTTTCTGTAAATTACAGACAGATAAATCAATCTAAACACTTATTTTTTCACAGATTTGATTTTTAACTCAGAATTCCCATTTCCTTCCAAAAGGATGAACTGTAGAACGCATCTATTCTCCCTTCTATCATCTTTTTTAGGGGAGCTTTTCCTCTTCCATTCTGTTTAGTCTAGGTTGCTCCAAGGGAGATATGACATTAAAAAGGTTTGTTTAACTTGCTTGATAAGAGTGTTATTCTGTACTTCTCTCCCCCTCCCCCCCCCCTTTCTTCCATTTGTCTTTTTGTGAAGCTCTTTCACATAACCTCTTACGGCTATGTGCGCTCCACTCTCCTCTTTTCTTCTGCATTGCCCTTTGCCTTTTGCTTCCTCAGCTTTGGGAAACACTGTGGATGATGTTTATACCCCAGGGATGCACTTGGGCAGGCAGGAGCAGCAGTGGATGGGCAGCGTCTGCGCGGGCCTGAGCCACGGATCACCCGTAATACACGCTTAGGCCCCACTTCTTCTGCTTCTCCCCTGCAAAAGCAGCTTCTCCCCCCTGCAAATCTCTGCAGCCCAGGTATTTCTTATCCTTCTCATTCTTTCTTTCCCTTGCGAGGAAGTCCAGCTTTCTTTCCAGCCCACCTTTTCTAGCTCATCACTGCTAGAATCCTTTTCCGTTCCCATAAAAACACTGGGGAGCTTTACAAGTCACAGATTTTGTTTCCAGACTTCTGGAGGCATGAAGAGGCAAATGAACTTTTCTAAAGTCAAGCAGACCATGCTGAGCAGACCTCGTCACAGATCCTTCAAGGTGCTACTTTACTACTGTGTATTTCAGTTTGCTAAAGGTGTGGCTGTTGTCCACGTATTCTTTCTTACCATATATAATTTCCTTTCTTGTGCTTTTAAAAGTTTAAGCCATATGCAGAGTACAGCTACCTCTAGGACAATTCTCTCTCTCTCTCTTTTTTTTTTTTTTTTTTTTGGGGGGGGGGAGGAGAGTTAAGTTGCACTATTATATCAACAGAAGTTTTTAGAAATGAGTGTGGAAAAAAAATCACAAGAATAATATGTAGTATAGGAATTATCCAGTACACTCCACACTATCAAACACTTCTTTGCCATTATTCTCCATACAGAGTGGCAACAAACCCCTGTATCTAATGATGATTTTTTTAAACCAAACAACTGTACTAAAATTACAAAAATTGATGAAATCCCAATTATTCAAACTAAAGACTGAAATCTGTATCTGAGACAGCTGTGACAGTGCTGTAATTTATTCGCAGTTCGATACAAGGCACTGGTTTAAGTCACACAGAAGTGCAGCAAACATGTAATTATCCCATGGTAGGACTGCTGCAAGTATTCACCACTGCCCACAGTCTAGCTAGGAGCCCAGCAGTCTGCTGTCTGTTTCCCACCTGCTACTTTGCCTGGCCCTTATGTTGGAGGTGTACTATCTGAGAGAGGAAAATAAAGGTCAAACTTAAGAGTTGGCTCCTTTCCCACCGCCTGCTGCAACCCTCTTTTAAGGGTCGCGAGGAGAACAAAGCCGTGAGCCCCAGCCGCTTTTTAATAAGCTCGGAGGTGCCGTCGCCCCACAGTGGCCCCTGGCAGCTGCTTTGCCTGCCTTACCCCACGGGCTATCGACAGCAAGCTGGGGCTGCCCAGTACATGCTCTACCTTATGAAGCATCGACCCACTGCACCCCAGCTACCACACGAGTTTTTTTGTTCTACTTCTGCAGATCAGGCACGTTTTAGCAAAAACACTAAAGCCAGGCGAGAGGAGTCCCGCGCTCCCAGCAGCCTCCTGCTCAGCCAGCCAGGCTTCTGGCAAGAGTGGAGGCAGTGTGATTTGAGCTCACATTTAGCAACCATCAAACCCTATTTCACTCTGACCACCACTCCTAAACAGAGAATTAACTATTTCCTGATCCTGTGATTCCTCGAGATGTAATAAACCCTAGGAACCAAACATGGGCAATGTTCAACGTATAGAGCGGCTCAGTATTTGAAACCTAAGCGTCTGAACACATACTGAGTAAGCCTTCCACAGGAAAATAGGCCAAGAACAGGAGTCCTCTCCCGTTCCTCTTTTCTCTCTGGTAGTTGATAAATCCTGTGTCTTCCCATGCAAGCTGTATTTTTGGCAGCAGCATAAGCCATGCCTGCCTTCCCATCTCCATTCCTTGCTGCCTTCTGCTTCAAAAAACATTTCTGAAGATCCACATGTGCTTTTTACCGTATTGCCAAAGTCTTGCTCTTACCCTCCATTTTACCCTGACCTGAGTTTCGAAGACCTTGTTTGCAGTGTCAGCTTTGCCCTGCTGCAGCCACAAGCACTTCTCGCACTCTTACACCCACTTTGATCTGTAGCTGTTACTTTAACTCTATCAAGCTACAGAGTTGTCAGGCCAAAGGTGTGCCTGTTCTACAACTCTGTCCTCAATCGTATTTACCTACTGCCATTTCTGCCTGCTATATAAAACCTCCTTGTTCTACTCGCACCGGCACATTTCCCTTGACATCTGGAAAAGTCCCTGTGAGTTAGCGTACTTGACCACACTCTCCCTCCCTCCAAAGCCATGCTAATACTCTGTTCTCTTGATTAGTCTTCCATAGCTACCCATCCTCTCCTCTTGCCTATGAGGAAATACAATCCTCAATATGCCGATATTAAAGACAAAGCAAAACAAGAAAGCCTTGTGTGTACTCAAGTGCTATCCACATACCTATATGGACTTTGACCATATCCCATCACCTACATTTTCCAACTTACTTTTTAACTCAGGCTGTCAGCATGCTGGGGCAGAGAACTTGCCATCTTGGATTCATTTCAAGAATATAATACCAATCCTTGAAATACTATCATGTTTTCACAGCAGAGACCAGGAGTCAGATTCAGATCTGTTTGCAGTGTGCACAGGTGCAATTACACACACACTTTCAACCATTGTAAGACTGTGTTGCTGTAAGAAAATCAGGAGCTTGGATTTCGATTTTATCATTTTATTCAGGTCTGCCAGCCAGCTTACTATGCCGATGTAGGGAATCCAGTGCTGTCATGAGGAGGCAGCATGAAAAGGTGTCCAAAAGTGGGACCTCAACTATTAGCAGCAGTGAAGGTTGGTGCCAGATGAAAGAGCAACAGCAACCGCAGCCAAAACCCAAGGAACCTGCCTTGTAGTCAAGGACACTGTAGTACATTTGTACTGAAGAACGGGTGAGCATAGTCTGACTGCAGGTGTGAGCAGAGACTGCTGTAATTCTTACATAAATATTTTGGAACAGAGGCAATTATTTTTAAGTCATTATCAGATCTAGTATATTTTAGCTTTCTGCGTGCCTATTTCTTCTGGATCTTTTTCCATCTGATTTGACTAAATAATCAAGGACAGTATTTGCTCGTTCTGAGATTAATGGAGATGTGAGCTGCACATCCCAAGAACAGACATTTTTATTTTATTCCAAGAATGTTTAGTATGTGGCGCACAAGAGCCCAGAACTCCATCTGATGACACTGGCAGGCACTACAGACATTTTACTTATGTGAATGTATCAAAATCAAGCAACTTTTACAGACATTTTCAAATCAAAACTCAATCCACTGCAAGTTGGAGGCAGTGGGAAAGAAAAAAAAAAAAAACAACCCACCAGTATTGACTTAATCGGTCTGAGCCAGACCCCAAATGTCTCAAAGAGGACATCATCATCTGTTCCACTAATTACAATTCATAATTAATTGTGACAGAAAATACACATAATTAACAGTTACAATGAAAACACGATGCAAAAACTATTACATTCCCATTAGGGCAAGCACAGAGTACGCAGAGAAAGGTAACTCAGTCGCAGCACTACATCTCTTAATTCAATCTTGACAACTGCCAGGTGACAGCTACGTCAATGCCTGCTGCCCGAGACACTCACCACCAGGCTCCAGAAGCAGCCTGCGCCCGACCACAGCACAGACCAGGGCTCCATCTCTGCACCGAGGCCGAGCACACATGCCATTTTGTCGGGAGCGCATCGCACTGACAGTTGTGCAGTTTGGAGTTAAAACCTCATGGCAGATTTAAGTCATGAAACCTCCAATAATTCTTTACACACAACATAATCCTAACTACAATGAAGGCCTACATATGCTAGAATCAAGCCAGGCTGGACAGAAACTTTCAATGCAACTTTTTAAATAAGATTCAAAATAAAGAAAAAAGTTGGGATGGTTCACGCATAATAATGAGAAGCAGATGTTCACACTGAATAAACCCCGGCTTCAACTGTCTACGGCTAGCATGTGGAAAATAGCGTATGATTAGCAGGTGAACGAAGCAAATGCATACTACTTTGCTGGCTATAATTTTAGCCTTGGCCCAAATGGTCCTTTTCCTTATGCAGTGTGTGTGCAATTATGGCATCTGGGGTTGCGTCTCTTAATAAAATACAGCTTTTAAAAGACAGCTCATTTCTTTAGGGAATGCCTGGAAAGTCTTTTCATTAAAAATGCTAATAGAACAATAAAGTTTAACACCAAATTTCCCCCATTTGAGTTTGAAAGCAAATGCTTTGGTCTAATTCCAAACAGAACACTGTCTACTTTTTCCTTAAAGTTTTATTCTGATGTATTTATTATTGAGGAGTCTATAAGGAACAGCATTATATTCAGGAACGAACTGAAATGAACTTTGAAGCAAGAAACAAAGCCTGTCTATGCAAGGAAACGAACTGCATGAGAAATTAAGGGATGAGGCTTACTGCATTTCCAAGTGGATTGTCACTGTAACACAGCAGTATTTCGTTGTTCTTGGGGCAACTAACGGCATTTACCGCTTTGGTCTACTTTATTTGGTGGTCTACTTTATTTGGTGTATTCATTAAATAACAAAGCGTCGACACTTAGCATGCACATTCATGATGTTTCCTAGACTGGCTCCCGATTAATCTACATACTAATGCAAGAGGACACATTCTGCAATATAAACAAGCCCTGTGTCACGTTGAGTTACATGTTCCCTGGCTTTTCTCAGTGTGTGGGAGGGTGCAGGCTCTCTCTACAAAGCTACTGCTACCCAAAAACCAGGGCAAGAATGCTTACAGCCTCCATCGCCCTTGTCAGTCAGTAAGGAACGAGGACAAAAGAAATGCTTCGCTTAAAACTTGTCTTTCTCAAAATAGCTGTAGATCAGCAAAGCCCAATGCCTCTTTTCCTTCACTGCTGCAAGGGCCCAGAGATACAATCTCAGGGCCAGTCATGCAGAGCCATAGTACATGATGAGATTTAAAGAAGATTCAATTCCCCACCACTCTTTCCCTTAACTCCACTCAGCCCTCTGGAGTGCTCTTTAAGAGCATTAGGCTATATGCTCTCAATAACTAAACACTTAAAGAAACCACAATCCATGCACTTGCATGCACACAGCTACATGGTTTTTTTCTACAGTATCCCTGTCCTTTCTTTTCTTCTGCCTACCCTTTCTTTGGTTTTGCAGACATGTCATCTCCTGTCAGATTACAGACTCCTCAGGACAGAGCCCATGCTCTCCACCTGACAGATTTTGTGATCCCTCCCTATGAAGGAGGGAGAATACACCATAGAGTTAGAGAAAGGGGAATACAGCACATAAGCATATACATACTTTCCATTGTGTATATGAATAGCAAGCCACATTCTCCTGTGTCACCTGCCCTTATTTGAGAAATTTCTTTCTTCTGATTCTCATTATAGTTTTAATGAAGCAAGAAAAGCTTGTTTAAAGTCATCCTGCTACAAATGAGCTGCCTTTTTTTTTTTTTTTTTTTTAAAGTAATGCAGTCCTAGAGGCAATCTTCATAAAGCTCTTTGAGAGCTGACTTTTTTTTTTTTTTTTTTTTTTTTTTCCAAACAGAATCCACATGGAGCACAACTCACACCTGGGAGGCAGAGCTCTGTTTCCAGTGTGCACCTGTAAGGACCAAAGGACCTGACAGAAATGCCTTGTTTCTGCTGCACAGGAGGAGGAGGCCTTCGCACTGCGCAGCCCCCCGGGTTTGCAGAACTGGGCCAGCAATGATAGGGCAGGAGGTGAAAGGATGGGCTGGAGCTTGGCTGCTTCTCCCAAAGCCAAACTGCAGAACCAACCCCACACCAGCTCTCCTGGCATCTTCTCTCCCAGTTACTGATTCTTACAGATCCCTACATTTTCTCCTTCAGTCAGGCTAGAGGCAGAGGTGCGTTAAGCTAGGCAGCACCACTGGTGCTGTGCTGTAGGCTCCAGGACAGGCACCAGGACGGTGCTGAGGAGGATGGGCATAGCACTGTGCAGAGACCACATCCTAGAGCCCAAACTGGCTTCCCTGGCAAAAGGAGAAGGAATTTTAGCTCTGCTGCTGACACTGGGTAAAACAGTTAATGTTATACTTTCTCTTAAAGGCCTGATTTCCAGAACTTTGGGAACATGTTCTCCTTTTCTCTAGAAAACTGACTTTTCATTTCAAGCAAAGATTTCAAAAATTAAGGAGCTAACTACAAAGAAAAGACTTTACATCTCAATTTACTGCCCAAACATTCCTTCAAAACTGTTAAAGCTACATGAAAGGAAAACAAGCACAAAAAGAATTTGAATAATGCCCTGTGTCTAAGGGTTACTATCTAAATAGCACATACCCCAGCATGTTATGAATCACACAGCTTATTCAGGTATAAATCTCTCCAGAATACTGCCTGTTAACACCTCATGATGCCTCCTTTGTTTTTAACGCCACACACTCATCTCACTTAGGGTCACTTGATGTCAAATCACTAACAACACAACCCAAAATTGGTACAGGGGCTGCCTGACTTACAGAGCTTTCAAGGCATTCCAAATTGTGCTTTTCAAAAAGAAAAAAAAATAATTTAATAGTTTAACAAAATCTCAGCTGGCACTGACTAGACATAATCTTATAAGGGTCTTTTGTCTCTGCCTGAACTCCTCTGGTGTATAGCACTCTTTGCTGTGATAATTGGTTTGGCTGTCCATTCCACCCATCAGGTGATAGAAAACTATCAATCAGGCTAAATGCAATGTGAGAGAAGTCTCTTTAGCCAATTAGTTGGTAATGAGAACATTAGCCACAGTATCTTCTGCAGAGGGCACCTTAGCAATTCTAGCGGAGCCCGCAAAGATGACAGTTCTATCTGTATGATTAATAGAGATCATATGATACTATAGGAATTCTACACAGTTGTATAAAGTCTAGGAGGAATGATCCACTTTATACTGTTAAATATTTCAAAAGCCACAGATGATCTGATATTAGATAATATGCTTATTTTGTGTCTCAGAATTAACCCTCCTGCACCAAGAACAGCTTTTAGAGCATTTGGAATTCTCTGGATGACAGCAATTGTATAAATTCAAGTAATTATGAGCGATAGCAACAGAATGATAGATTTCCCTTGAACTACAGGAATGCAAAACTAAGTGAGCCTGTTTCTCCACTTTTGTTCACCTTAAGTAGGTTCAAAAGAATATACTTGAAGTGGCTTAATTTTCAATTTGGCAGGCCAGAAACAAACACCTGTGTAACGTGCAAGGCAAAGGGAAGCCAATATTTATTTTTCCCAGAAAGATTTTGGGGACAGACAGTACTTTCTGTGCACGCGCACACACATGCACACACACTAGGAAATATTCAGACGTGCTCAGATCTCGGTGGGATCGCTCCCCAAAGTCCCTCCTATCAGCCATGAAGCGCAGAGAAGCGTGCCTGTGCAGATGGGCTGCACCGTGCCCCGGTGCAGAAGGGATGGGAGGGCCACCCCGCTCGTCTGCGCCTCCAGGCACAGGCAGCACCCAGCTCTCTGCTGTCTTTAAAACACCAGGATGGACACTGCCAGGCCTGGAGCCCAGGCTGACAGACCAAATGATTTAATGCTAAATCTCAAACCCTGCATCTCCATGTAGCTGTACAGCAAAGATCTTGTCTGTGCTACAAAAAGAAAAAAAATACTTGTATGTATGGCCTGCTTTAGTTACTCTGGTGAAAACCTTTAAATTGGCACTCTGCAGGGTTATATTCCAGATTAGCTTGATTTGAGTTAATTGCCAAATCAATTTAAGCAATTTGAGCTCCATGTTGTACCAGAACAGTGCTTGTAAAAGAAGTCTACAATGGGGCAGCAACTGGTACGTCAATTTATTTACACTGCAGACTTTTCCAACACAAACAAAGCCCAAGCGAGCTGTGTTAGCGGGGAGAAAAAAAGGGGAGAGGCAGGAGAGATTAGTGAATGGTGCAATTATGGGAAGTGACAGGGCAATCAATAACTTCCAGGTTCAGAGGCTAAATTGAACTGACAAAAGTCAGCCTTAATTTGCATACCAAAATTTCATTTGTGTAACTCCTCTGTAGAGAAAGGGGGATAGGACTAATGTAACCACTAGGATGAGCTCAACTTTTTTTTTTCCTTCTCTAACTACCATTCTAAACTTATTTCTTCCTTGGTTCTTCTTCATATTGAAGCTTTGTTAAATGTGAAACACGCGGTAAATTTCAGCTGGAAAGTATTAAAAACTGCTTAGATACCATGGTGACAGGCACACTAGGAATACCACAGAGCACCACAGCTGGGATAGACAAACTGATTTGAACAGTGATTTTTGTACGAAAGAATTAAAATAAATCTGCAAGAGGAGGAAAAAGAAAAAAAAAAAAAGTAACCCAGCCTTCTTGGGAATGTTACAAAGACAGTAGATATAACATGGCCTTTCATAGAAACTCTGGCCTTTGGTGAGTGAATAAGCCAAAGTAATAAGAAATATTCTCATGCAGCATTATACAGAGATCTGAATGACCCACAGCAAGCAAAAATAACCCCTTAGATCTGTATGGACTTTTCCTGTGAGAGCCCCACATATATAGCAGTATTTGCCCTCAGGCAAGGGAACTGCGAAGGCCCTAGGGGTAGGAGAGCGATGGAGTTTCACCCCAAAGGGTGATAGGTGCCTGCTCTGAACCCATGCACAAGGTGCAGCAGAGCCATAGGCGCAGCAAGGATGCAGGCAGGAGGAGCTGGGGACAGATACTGGTGCAGGAAGCAGGAGGTCCCCAAGAGCTCAGCATCTCCAGCCTTGCAGCCAAGGCAGGGAGGTAACAGAGATCACTTCTACAGACCGAAACTGTCCCAGCCCTGGCTACAGGCTCAGGTAGTTATCACCCTTCTTCACACTTTGTTAGTGGTTTGCACAAGAGAAGATAAGTACTTCAGATAGCAAAATCTCTGAGCAGAGACACAAATGAGAATATACCTAGTTTTTTTTTTTTTTTTTTTTTTTTAGTTTGTTTTCTTGAAACAAATGGGTCAAAATTATTTTTAAATGAAGCAGCACACTGCTGTGGGTGCATATGAATTATCTAAGGGCAGTTATTCCAATAATATTGCAAAGGGAGTTGTTGAAAACTAGGAATTAAAATTGAATTGACAATTGCAGATTGACAATGTGTCATCTGTTAATTAAAGGTAAGTGACAGCTGTAACATTATATTTCATTGTACAATGCAAAATTATTGACTGTGGCAACATCTTCAAAGCTTTGTCACTCTTACAGTAGTCAGTGGGGTTAAAAAGGCAAGCACAGTATTAGTTCTGCAAAGCAGCGAACAGATTTGCCAGATACTCACTAACAGACTGTTTCTGTTGGCTTGAAAGGGCCAGTGTCACATCCCTGCTCAGTGGCACAGCGACAGCTGTGACATGTCAAGGCAGAAGACGCAAATGATTCATGTGGTGCCTGACTGTAAGCAGAACAACTGTTGGTTTGAAGAATCGCCTAGCAAACCCAGCTGACCCTATCTTTAACTATAAAATTACATGGATCAATTCAAACTTCAGGCTTCTCTTCCTGAGCAGACAGAAGAACAATCTTTGACCAAAAATCTCTACCTTGACAGTGGCATCCTTGCCAAACATCACCCTGCCTCCATCTTTTCACTCCAGGCAAAGATGGTTGAGCAGAGCCACTCTGGCACCATGTGGAAATCTCAGCGCTCCTCAAGTCTAATCTACATGTTATATTACATTATCTGCAATCTACAGGTGATATATTGTGGACTTCACTGATACTGTTGGTTCTTCTGGTGACAGCTGAAAGAAAGGCCTAGGCTGATCCTTTTAGATCATCAGGAAATCCTTTACTGCTACTGATCAGTAGCATCAATAAGCTGTCTGCTAATGATCAAGATGTTGCTAAAGTGAGTTAGGTACAATCTTTGTAAAAGATCTAATTTCTTTAATGATATTATAGAGTTTCACAGGCTTACTGGGCTCATCACAGCCAACCTTCCCTTCAGAGGGGCAACTCACCTAACCACCATCACTCAGCTGCTATAGTACATCTACCCCCTCACTTGTCTTGACACTTGCAGCTGGCAAAACTTGGTGGCTGTGGTACCCTGACAATAATTTCTGAATGTGCTGCCTCTCATTTGCACTTAACAAGAAGATTATGTCCTTCCCTTTCAGATCCAGAACTAACTGCAGTCGTCTACATCTCTGCTGCTTAGAGGCAAGGCAAGCGCTGTATTCCCCACACACAACTGCAGGCTCATGCCAGTCACAAGGTGAACATAAAACATACTTCACACCACCACTGGCAGCGATGGAGTAGAGGTTGGTTTTACTTCTCTGCTATGCCTAGAGAACTTCATGTCCCAAACATATTTAAACAGGGAGATCTTTAAATACAAGGAAAATAACCCACAAGAAGGCTTCACAGTAAGTTAACACTGAACATTAAGCTACCAAGAACATACATTTTAACAATTGAATCACAAAAATCCTGTGCTCTATTTGCAAGCAAGTGAGCCATAACCTACTTCTTTCTACACAATGTGACTGCAAGATGGCCAATTCCTATAGCTACTGACCACACGGCTGTTTGCTCATTCAGCCTGTAACAAACAATCACGCAAGTTCCCTGTGCCCACAGGGTGCCGAGCAGCCTCCCCCTCCCCAACCACTCATCACGGAGAACAGGGAAACAGTAATTGTAAGATCATAAATGTTTCATAATTAATGACAGCAAGGATGAGGCCCACTCAGTGTTTCTCTGGTCGAGGGAAAGATGAACCTCATGACATATTCTGTATCAGTGATACAGCTATGAAGACCACAGCAAAATAACTTCAGTGTTAACTCATTTCCTAATCACAGCCTGGAGCTCACAGCACAAGGAAAAACATTTGTGTTTGTGCGTGCGTGCGTGTGTGTGCGCGCCTATAAACACATAGGAGCATCATATTCTCCTTCTTTCCCAAGGTAATACTGCATTTATCTCCAGAACATGAATGGCTACTACGAATCATCTCCACCAATCTGTGTCCTCCCTCCCACCCTCCACACTTCACCATGAAGCGGGGGAAAGAGCAAAGAAAAGACAGCACCGTTGGATTCCCTTCCTTCAGCTTTTACCAGCCTTCAGAGGTCAGGATGCTATTGGCTCAGCTCTGTGTGTGAGCTAGAGCTGTTCACTTAGCAACAGAAAAGCAGAAGCAGCAGACAGCAAAACTATCCAGCTCTCTGTGTGTGTGTGTGTGTGTGTAGGGGGGAGGAATGGAGAGAGACAGAGAGAGAGGATGATTTAGAAGATGTACTCCTCTGCTGCATGCTGAAGGTCCAATCTACCCAAGTGCCTTGCACCTCCAGGGATCGCAGCAACAGCTGCAGGTGCTCTGCACTTCACTGGAAGTCCCACCCCTAAAAAGCACCTTCAGTTCAACATACGGTATTTTTAATATAGGAGCTTAATTAGAGCATACTAAGTATAACTGACAGAATCTCAATAAAACACACATTTAATGCAAGTTGTAAAGAGTGCATCTTCTGTGCCTGAAATAATATGGAAATAAAATGTGGTGTGTTAGAGGAAAAAAAAAAACAAGAAATGAATGAAAGCAGAGCTAAGGTTACAGCAGAACAGGATAAATTAGATCTTTACTTTCACCTGCCTTTTCTCCTACTGTTCATTAAGACAGAAAATACAAAATTTAACCAACTTTATTAACTCTGCCTATAGTGTTATTCAACCTCCAGAAGGATTAGCTGGCATGCCTGCTTCTTCTAAACAGGAGTTTTCTTGCTGAGAATGGAAAGAAACAGCAGAGAAAGGTGTGGACAGAAGAAATACGTGTTGCTCAGGTCTCAGTTCCATTATGAAAGGCAGGAGCCTTATGCTGAGAGATTACCGAGCAGAGAGATTATTTCATGCTGCCATTCAGGGTGACAGAGGAAATTTCATGCAGATCCTTCCATGGGGAACTCGCAGCCCGGCGCCCTCCCATGTGGCTGCATCAGCTGTTTGCCTTCCTACCACTGCTGTGGAGGAGCTCTGAGCACACAACAGGGAAAGCGCCTTTTTCTTCAGTCTAAGATTTGTCCCTCTGACAAAGGAATCAGCTCTGGAGGCCAGAGTAACTGACCCTACTCTTCCCAGCTGCTTGTGCATTTTTGTTCAACTTAAATTCTAAAATAAGATTTAACTTTACCTGTGTGCACAGTGTATCAATACCCGACTTTCCAATTTTGAACAGCATCTAATCTCTCAGATCAAACCCACTTTGAAAACTGCCACTGACTACTGAAATACACTGACTGAACAGCTTTAGTTTTCTACCACTCTAAACAGATGACCTAAAATAACAACCAGTACTCTCTTGCTATTTAGAAAGGGGGACTTAAAAGCAACTCTGTATGTTGTTTTATCCTTTTCACCTCTTTTGTGTGACAATTCTATTACATTTTCCTTATATTCAACAATACAATGGATATGCAATAAAGGAAAGGAAATGGTACTTCCTCAGATTCAATATATCCAAAATGTATATGTAATTGTTAAAGGGAAATCTGTATTTTTCAAGAAACAGGACTATAACTTTGTTGCAGGCCTGATTCTCTACGTCCACTGAAGGACCTCACCTTGCCAACAAAACCTACGGCTTACAGGAACTGGTGCAACCCATTGGTACTGAGAAGCACAGATAAAAGGAAAGGATGGTAGCATATTACTCAGTCAATGGTTCACCAACACAAAAAAAATCTCCTTGAATTAAATCAAAAAGAGTCAATGAAAGGTGGTGGGATCTGTTCCCTGGAGGTTGCCTTTACTCCCAGACGCAGCCTGCTCCTCTGCAATAGGAAAGCCACGACGCGCAGCCCAGCGGACTGGCGCTGCTCTGCACAGCCGCTTCCCTGCAGGAGCGGCCAGGCCCGCGGCCGAAGACCCCAGCTTCAGGAGATGAGGCCCAGCCTCCTCTCTCTGTCCAGGCTTTGCTCTTCAAAGCAGGCAAATCCGAATGCTGCTGAGTGCTGTGCCTAAAAAGCTGTAAGCACAGACATACAGCCCGGCCAAAATCAATTCCCCCAGAAGTCCTCTGAACTAGAAATCTAGCAGTGACGCAGAAAACAAAACCAACCAAACAAGGCATTTTGCCTGCCTGAGCAGCTGTAAAAAGGGCAGCAACTCAAAAGATGAAAAGGAATCCAAACAACAGAGAGAAATCAGAGCTACACAACGCAGTGCCAAAACTGAGTTTTGCTATCACATAGTTTTAAGGGACGGAGGAAAAAGCCCCAAAGTATTAGAGCTAGTCTCCAGTGAAAATGTGCACCTAGGAAAGCGTATGATCTGACAGACACTCCTGGTACCCACCAGGTGCCACGAGCAGCAGCTGGGAGCCAGGGCTCCCAAGGAGCCCTCATGAGGACCTTTGGTGCCAGACAGAGCCACACCACTGAGCCACATGCACGATGGGGCCTGGGAAAGCCTAGCACTCCCTGGCAAAGGAAGCACATCATACGTGAAGGCAAGTGAACAGTAAAATGGCCTATTTTTAGGATGCTCTGGCTAAAAATGTGAGCAGGAATCTGCAAAGCAGACCTTTTTTCAGCAGCCAAAGCAAGCATTTAACACGTAGTGTGGGGGCCCTCTAGTCCTCCTCCTTCTGTAACAGTGGAAGCTATGAAACAAAGCTGTGTGGGAGGAAGCAGCCTACCTCCCCACGTAGCTTCTCCCTGTGCCGTAGCAACCTCTGCAGCCACAACTCGCAGCTTGGCAGAGAGCAGAAGCCAGGCACTGCCGCCCAGCAGTGGGGCTCTGCGGGGCACAGCGCTACCTGCGCCTGCTCTCCGGGCCTTGTCTGGCCTCCAGCGAGGGAGAGCAGAGTGGACCTGCTGGGTCACCCTGCCTCTCACTGACTTACCTATTTCACATTTAGCTCTTCAGGCTTTTTAAACTTTTTCATCCACTTTTGGCTCCTTCATTCAATTCAGATTCATCTTCACTTAATTTTTCTGCTTTATATATTAGAATTTCCTTCATTCTTGACTTTCATTTGCTTTTTCACTGCATTTTATCCTTATATCAATGATGGTTCTAACCTTTATTAGTTTTTGAATCACTGCTAATAGACAGAATTAAATTACAGGCACTACAGTAAGAGGTATGAATTTTTAACATATTTCCTGAATGTGTAAACACCAATGCTCCTCTCACTTTCCTTTGCTCCTAAAACTTACACACGTTTATATGTTAGACCCTTCTTTTCATGGTTCTTTAAGACTGAAAGAGCCCTAACAAAAGCAAGGTCTCGACATGGTTGCCTCTCCTAAGGCTCAGTCAAACTCTAACCAAAGCCAGTTGGAATGTGAATCAGCCTATTCTGTAGAGGTAATTATTTGGATTCTGTAATTTAAAGAAAAAAAAATATATTGATCTTCATCAGCAGTATGAAATGAATAATGCAGAAATCAGTAAGAGTAATGTTAATCCAGCACACTGACAAAATACAGCCAAATACACAGTATTTGTTGCAGTAGCTTGGATATTAAACAAACAAATATTCTGTGCAATTCAAGTTTCCCTTCTGTGCAACTCAAGTTTCCCTTCTGTTGGTCTGCCATTGTGTGAATGTGGTGACCTGCATTCAAGGGACACCTTGAGAGTTACCCTGCTTCCTCAGGCTCTCCTGGGAGCTCCGCTGCACAGCTATCACTTACACCTAGGCCCACCATCCACCATCATCTTGTTGACATCTGTGGAAGCTGATCATGCTCCCGGGGTTAATCCTGTCTTATCCTCCAGGGAACTGCTCTTGGAATACACAAACGCAGACATGAAGGCCAGGCAGATCTGAGGATTGGAAGAAGTCTCTCTGGGAGTCAGAAGGAATTTTTAGAAGGTGCTTTTCAACACTTTTTCGTGGGGAGGTTACATCAGCCATTTGAATTCATGAGCTCCTACGAGTGCCTGAAGAGCTGACAAGTAAAGCTGAAATAAAATTGAAAATGTAAATGTAGGGATTGGATGACTCTTAGGGTTTCTAATGGGATATATTCATGATTTTAAATCAAGTCATGGTCATCATTATCATCATCTGATGAGTGTGAAATCAGTTGGTGATACCAGTGTGGTTAACAGTGATGAAAGCCCAGACCCAATAACGTATTTAGACTTCTATCATCCCATTTTAATCTATCTGCGCCTAGTGCTTTAAGTGAAGAAGGCAAAAAACTCACTGTGATATCAAGACTGCAAGCTCAGCAGTGCTGGGATCCACACTGCCTGTCAGTATATCTGGGGCCCTTACCTCGTCTCCCAGCTCAGCTCTCTACAGCAGTGAGGAGTCGGAAGTGCTTCTGTTAGAGCAGGGAGCCAACAGCAACAGCCTCTGCAGGAAGCAGGCTCTCATCTGTCGCCTAGTTCTTGCTGAGCTCTGCACTCAGTAGGAGCTGGCAGCCAAGAGTAGTATCTTGCCTTGTAAGAAGCAGCATCTCTCAAATGCAGTAGGTCATTTTTCCCTCTGGCCTGTCCCACTAGCACCCTTCTTATCCCCTGACAGTGGCAGTGCTCCAATTTTCAAAATAAGAAATGGGTGGCCTGGCCATCTTACCCCAGTTTATTAGGATAACCACTGCATACTGAGGCATCTTCCGTTTTACCCTAAAGCTGCTTTTTGCAGAGCAGAGCCTTCTGTGCAGGGGCCAAGCAATGTCAGAAGAACTGGACTGCAACATTCACCCCATCCTGTTTACACAGTGAAGAGAGGTCATTTGAGCTGTCTAGCACCTTCCACAAGCAGCAAGATCTTGATCTTTCAGTATATTCCAAAACCCCAGAATGCACCAAGAGGGTCTAGCTGTGCAATCTACAGTTTGCCCCCTCACTGAACAGACTGAATTCATGTAGCCATGCTCAGAGATGTGCTGAGCCCCTGAAGAAAATATAGGCCCGTTGGCTTGACATCAGGACTGCACTAAAAGAGCTGTCACGGCTCCAGGCACAAGTGCTTCAGGCTTGCTTTTGCCCACTTAGAATGGAAGCTGCAGATACACCAGTATCCCATTAGCTCTAAGAGGACTCACGACTAGCCCATGATTTCCACGTTATACAGCCAGAGTTTAAAAACTTGCACCTTAATTACTGAGTTGCATGTCCAGCTCTGAAATGGCATGACCTGAGGAAGAAACATGGCTGTTAAAGTACAAATTAAAAGATGGGCTGTTAAGTTACAGGAATAAGCAGAGAGGGAGTCATTAAATGATTTTTTGTTATTAAAAAACAACAACAACAAACATAGGAACATCACATCTCCTACATGCTTCAGCAATTTCACTCTAGGAGACTAATCAATACTTTTCTGTTTGGAATTAAAGATCCTCACTCAGTAGAGAAGAATAAGGGATTTGCCTTAAAAGAAACAATATATACTTTTCTAGGAAGAAGAAGAAAAACCCTTTCTTTTGTCTAGCTTCTGTTTTCCTGATAAAAAGCAAGCACACTAAAGGAAACAGGTTTCCTTATAGACAAGATTTTCATGAACAAGCTTGCCCCTTTCAATGCATGGAAGGAAAAAGTAGAAATTATGCTAAGAACATAAGAGAAAACCTACACGACAAAAGCATTTTGGAAACGGTCTGGCTTTCTCTCCTAACACCCAGCTACGTATATTCTGTTCTTCGTGAACAGCAGCAGAGGAACAACTCAAGCAACAGGATGCCACATTAAAACAACTGAAGGACACTTCCATTCTCTCTTTGCATATGATTCTGGCAGGGGGGAAATGGGAATTGTTCATCTCCAGTCCTACCCACGCCCACAACACGTTGGCAGTATGATCCTTCTGTCTGTACATGACAAACATGACAGATAGTTCTCATCTCTCACTTTTCCAAGCCTCCACATTTGAGCATAACTGTTTCAGTATTCTAAATGGAAAGGTTTAAGTAAAGATTCTTTCAGTGTACATAATCTGGAATTCCTAGCAACCAAAGGAATTTCCCACTGATTCTAAAACCGAGGTTTATTTTTATTTTATATAGAATTTTTTTAAGCTACTACCTACTTTCAAAATGTCCATACTGTCCTTGCTAACAGAAATTAAGTGAATATATAGAATAACTGTGTTTTGTTAAAAGACACACAGACAGCAATAGCAAGTAAAAAATGGTAATATAATAATAATCTTGCTAATTGGCACATATCATACACAGCATGACTCAGGACTTCTCAATAAATATGACTTGGCACTAAAACAGTGCATTCTGGCTTTATGATTATGTAACTATTTTTCTTCATTCTTCATGCGGGCCTTTTCTCCACCTTGCTTTTCTTCTGTATCAGAACAACGCTATATAATTTCAATGGGGTCACACCCTTCTTTCACAGGGTAGATAGTCACACAGTAAAACACAATGAATTATATAGGATCTGGCTAACTCTCACAGCACCTTTATGGCACATCCAGGGCAGGGGATCTACAGGGACACTCCCCTTTTCCAGATACAAAAACTAAGGCAGCTGACATAATTTGGCTAAATTAGGCAATACATAAATAGTAGCGTGACAGCGAAAAGCTCAACTAGTCAACTCTTGGCCTTAAACTCATTCCAATTACACAATTGCCTCTTCTGTACACACGCACAGAAAAGAGGAAAAGAAGGAACAAACCATAAAAATTATCATAAAAATACACTTACTCAAATTTCTGATTCATTTGCTGAAACTGCTGCTTCATGCCACCCGGGCTAGTGGTAACAGAATGCAAGCTGAGAAGGACTTGCTCCTCAAGTCAAGTGGTTCCACCAAAACCCATACTTTCCTATCTTTTTCAAAGCCTCAGAGGAACGACAGTCCTTATCTCCATGGAAGGAGAATTTCACAAGGCAGAACAACGGTAAAATGTGCTATGACTGGTGGAGTGAAATTCAGTGCCACAGACTGTCAGTAAGGCAGCATCAGCACGTGGTTATCAAGACAGTTTCATCAGACAGTCCAAGGCCATGCAAAGCTTTATAAATCAGTATGAAGAGTTTACAACTGACACACCATTGAGCAGAGGACACTAAAGATTCCGCTTGTTCTGAAAAACAGATTTTTGGCATTAGCCTTCCTTAGAATTTGCCTACAAGAGTTAAAGAGTTGAGATAATGAAATAATCCAGTCTCAAAGTCAAGAAAGCATGAATTAAAATCTGTCTCCCTGACTGAGGGAAATTATCTGTTGCTGATAATACTCCTTAGATAATAAAAGTCGGATGTGAATCAGTCTAAGTACTGCAGGGAAACCAAAGCAATAAATCAGGGCCCTAGAACACGTGTGACATCTGCCACATGACAGTTTTGCTCACCTAAGGCTGGGCCTCCTGGCCAGGATCCTGTCCCCACCAATGAGCAACCAGTGGGAGCTCTGGCAGAGGATGCAGGTTTCCAAGCAAACCCTGGCTGCGCCAGCATGGGAATTCTGGCACCCACAGCAGTACTATGCAGACTACAGGAAGGGCACCTGAAATTAATCTTCAGTGGAGTAAAGCAAAGGCCACTGATGACAAACAACTGCTTTTTTAAAAAATTATATTATAAGCAGAGAAACATGGTCTCTACTCATCTTCCTGTAAGCCCTAAATGCGATTCTAGTGACACTCAACATCAAAATCCAACAATTCATCAGCCACATTTTCAGTTGGAAAAGGCAAGAATTGACAAGGGCATCTCAATAGCATTTACAACACACATTTTGTTAGCTTAAGTATAGTATTGCTGAGCAGAAATTCCTAGACAGCAAGGTATGTAGGAACACCTATATTCTACACTGCAAAAAAAAAAAAAAAAAAAAAAAAAAAAAAAAAAATCTGATCTGAGCTTTAGTAAAACAAAACAAAACCTGCCTAAAAGAACAGATTTCTTTCAGTAAGAAAATAATAATCATGCCCTATACAATTTTCCATGGGGGGGAAGAGGGAGGAAGAGAAAAACAGTTCTCATTTTAATAACCTGATTCTTGGAAAGATTGACCCCCCCAGAGGAGATAATTAGCAGCCAGGACAGTAGATCTCTTCAGCTACACAACTACAACTGTTAACTCTTTCTCTAAAACTGGGATGGAGATGAAGAAGATGCAAGACTGCAGCATTGGTCCTGTGTGTGAGAATCCAAAAGTACAGCACTTGTACATTATTTTAATCAAATTTGACTGGTCTTGGGATACTAGTTGCAACACCACATCAAGCAAATGATGTGATATAGAAGTGTTTAAGACGTCATCTGCACGCATTCTTTTCTTAATTTGGACTTGTGTAAATCAAGAAAAAAAAGCCTGTAACAAGAAGAAAACTTGCACAATGTTTCAAACAAGGAGTATCAGAAGTTTTCCTGTAAAACTAAGCCCTAGGACAGTTTGGAAGCGAATCCCGACAGCTATCAATCTTCACATGCTAATCACTTGAGGCCAAGAAATAGAGCCATCCCAGGACCAAATCTGTGAGAAATCTGAAAGAAAATCTGAAACAGGACTAGAAGGTAGTAAATGACCAAAATTAAAAAAAGGATTTACAATGTGACAAGAAACAGTAATGTGTTCTAGAGAATTATTGTGAAATGAGTGCTAAATGGAACAATTTAAAGAACAGAGAGACATAACAGAAGTGTTACCATTGTACCTAGGAAGCTGAGATTTATGAGCATCAGTAGGAGTATTCTTTGGTTATTATAAATCACTACCTCTTTACCATTAAAAAGTATTCTGAATTTCAGAGTTACCTGAAACACTCGTAGGGCCAGAGGAAGCTATGGTGATTTATACCTCTGAGGGTAAAAGCCTATGACGCTGATGAAGCTGCTGTACTTCCTGCCAGAAAAGAGCATAGTTTAGGGACTTTGGAGGATCTCTGTTAAGTCTAAGCCAGCTGAAGGACTCCCTTCCCTTCCCAGCCACCCCTCTTATAATTTGCAGTTTTGTACCCCAGGACACCCTGAACAGTGAACCGTTCAGTATCTGACAGGAGGCCAAACAAACAGGAGGAAAACACAGTCTTTTTTTGTACTCAACTGATCCCCACCCAAATTTTGTCAGGGTCCAAATTTTGTCCTGTGAAATAACAGAGGCTTCCAGCAAGCTAAATGATTCCCCTTAGACTTGAAAGAAGTTAACTTCCAAAACACATCAACAAAACCTGCAATAACCAATGAAATACACTCTTACCCGGATTTAAGCAACAGAACAGGCAAACATACTCCACAACCCACAGAGCATCATCGCATCCAAGCTGACACTTTCAACTAGAATCAAACATTCTGACCCATCCTAAGTTATCCAGGCTTTAGCTACATTTTTGTCTTTCTTACTTTTACTGACATAGCTTCTGCATTAGACAGCATTAGATGTTGGAACTATTTGTTATTGGGTGGCTACTTTAGATCCTGGTTAAACTTCAGCAATAAACAATCTAAACTCACTCTATAGGGAGTTTTGTGGTTCATTAATAAATCTTTTTATCTGGACCCTTTGGGGAGCTAAACGTCCCTTCTAGTTTTGTTTTGCTAGCAAATAGCATCTCTATAAATTGCTGAATTAAATCCAGAGAAAATACATAGTAACTGAATGCCATTACCATCTGGTGACTGTTCAACATCTCATGCGGACGCTAGCCCGCGTCCAGCACTGGCTGAACAGGTGTCCACATAATAACAGTCATCACAGTTGTCACTGGCTTGTAATCCCATTTGCAGACTCGACACTCAGGCAGAATATTGAAAGCCTGTCATCCTTTTAGCTGATCCCTCGCAGGATGTGTGTAAGTGAAGTTACTTACTGCTCCTCTGCCTTGTAATAGTTAGAGTCTCTTGGTGCTTTTGGTACTGGATTTCATTCTCCAGTATGTTCATTCTTGTTAATTTAAAAGGAACAAACAGCAAAAACAAAAAGAAACATCCTTGAAAATCCAGTGTTGTGCAAATATACAGGGATTGAGATCCCTCTCTTTGCTTTTTAGATTCCAGAAACAAATCAGGACTCCCCGCAGGAGAGGAATCCTTTGTGCAAGCAGTAGTGAAACTAGCCACTTATTCCCAGTAGAAAAAAGCATTTACTACCTATAATTTTAGAGAAAAGAGAAATAAAAGACTCTTTACCTGGGTTTTGTGACTATCTAAGAAAAATAATACTTTGCTCTGAAAATGGCTGACTCAACAGTAAAGTGTTTTTATTAACCTACCAAAAAACAGCATAAGTTTAATTAACAGCCAGATGTCAAATCAGCTAAAAACACAAACACACACACACACACACACAGAATAAGACAGGCTGAGGCTTTCACTAGTGTCTGTGAACTCACGTTAAGTGGCCAAGTTTACAAGCATAACAAATGACCAGGACTCAGAGGAGCCACAGTAAGTAATTGTTTGTGCATTCTGAGATCATTACAAATACAAGGGAAAGGCTCATTAACTTAACTTTCCCACTGACATATAAGCCAACCCATTGTAGCTGGTATTTTCAAAGAGCTTGCATATAGCCATTTACTGTTCAGTTCAGGTCTGGTAATGCGCAAAGCCATGAATTTCCCTTAGGCACGTGACCTACGAGCTGAGTGCTCGTAACTAGCACCATGTCTGCAGGTAAAAGCATCCTCCATGTGAAAATCCTGCACTGGCAGCTGCTGCCATGCAGCCCTGCATCTCTGATGCAGCCAGCTCTGCTGAGGTCAGTTGAGTGCCCCCACTCCAGCTAGCAGAGGCACCCTGAACCTTTGATGGCCAGGTTCAGAACAAGTTCAGAGCAGTCTTGAATGGAAATGAAGTTTGTGGGGTCTTGTAGCGGTGGTTTCTCCAACAGTCTGGTAGAGGTGAAGGTCCACTTTCTAACTGGCTCAGTTTGCTCCCTCAAGAGTCTGCAGAAAACAAGTGCAACGCGGAAACTACGCTCCACAATGTGAATGTTGGGCCCTTAGCTCTTTACAACCAGAAAAATGAAACACAGATAACAGTCTCCTGTGGGTTTAAATCATTAACCTGCTCCAGAATTAGCAAATTAAGAACATCCTTCAGCTCCTGGCAAGTTTCCAAAACAGCCTCCTCTGAGCAAAGGGTGGGCATTCCAGATTCAAGTTTTTTGGCAAGCAATTCACAGTATCTAAACATTTGCCAGCTATAATGACAATAACTTCCCTCTTCCTCTTGCCATAAAGGCTAGCTACTTTCCGTGTTCTACATAAACTTGACCAGTCTTTCCATATCCAGAATCACTATATGCAATATTGAAAGTGAAGCTTTCTAATTTAGAAAAAAAGCACTTCTAACCTTGTCAGACGGATTAAAAAAAAAAAAATGCATACCAAACCCCAAAGCAAAACTAGTTTCAGAAATGCTCTGCAAAGGCTAGAAAATGAGATTCTTGAAAGTGAATCTGGAATTACTAAACTTAATAATGTTACCATGAAACATAGATATATGTATCTCAGTATTTGTAGAAACAGATGGGGCATGTTTTGCCACTGATGCTCCAGGCTTATAGCAGAGTTACCTCTTTGCATCACGAAAGCTAATTACACCAACACAGAACTACAGAAATGGGTAGAGAATTGAGATTGTTTTTCATCCCGTGTTTGTCTGCCTGTGTCAATATATGTCTGTAGGCACACAGATCCATGCAAGTCACACTGGGATAAAACACGAAGAGAACAACGAGGATTTTGTCTCCTTTAATAGAGTCCTGCCTGTTATATATAACCTTACAGCTTATATTCAAGCTTAAACACGAATATCTCACATTCATAAAGACATATACTTATTTATAGCTACAGCAATAAGGAGGTTGCTGAGAAAAGTAGAGCATCTTTGGAAAAAGTGGGTAGTGATAATGCAAAACAGAATCCATTCTTCAACTTCAGTGGTATCTACTGTCTGTAAAAACTGTGAACTTGAGCCTCCTTCTTCTGCCCACTGTCGTTTATTTGAATCATCTAACATAACCCTGTCTTAGGGATTTCTTATCTGCATGCCCTATGCCCTCAATTGCACTTCAGGAGTTTTTCTGCACTTTGACTAACAACAAATTGCAAAAGAAGGAACAGAAAAATGACTCCTTCACATTTTGTGTTCCTTTATAAGTCAAAGAGCAAAAAAATGCAGGCAGTGCTGCATGTGAAAATAAGTGAGGTTCAAAGTTACCTTGCCTAACACTGAGCAAAGGCATTTGAACTCTATTATCACTGCTGGAAACACTAGGACACTGTCTGAAAGCTGAGGGTGCCTTGCAAAGCACAGAACTGCCCAGCCTCCTCCACTGCAACAAAAACTTTGCTCTCATTTCATAATTCAGAAGGAAGAGTTCCCTATCAGAAAAGTCAGTCACTTGAAAGACTAGTGACTCAAAGTTTATCACTCACTGAAGTGGAAATAAATGTTTCAAACAGGTCATCTGTTGCTGGGCTGTGCCCAGGAGGCCTGTGCTGTATGTACCAGTGCTGCACAGCAGTATCAGACAGAAACAGGACATTCTGGCATGGTCTGCCTGCAATAAAGGCACACTTCACTGCAACAGCATACAGCTTGCTGGCAAGCACAGTGTAGTTTGTGGCTGGTTCAGCTCCATCTTCATCCCTATCTTTTACTTTATCCTTTAGTCTGTTAAGGGCCTTCAGGGAAAATTCATGTGTTCTGCGCTATAAGCAGCTGCTAAAGGGAATCTAGGAGGTTTGTTATACACAACTGTATGATTTTCACTAGCTGGCAACCCATCACAGGTTGCCATTTAATGTGTAAATCACGTGTCTGTCATGGTTGTTTTGCATGTTATATTTCTACGTGTAATCACAAAGGCTATTAGAGGTCCTTCTCATGCATCTTGAGCCTTGTGATGTTCCTCTCAGCTCACAGTAACTGCAAGAAAAATAAAGTTGCACCTGCCTCCTCACAATGAAGGAGATAGGAAATGCAAAGCAACAAAAGGCCAGGCCTGATTCAAAACCTGCTAAATACTGCAGGTGAAAGTGCCTTTCACTGCAGTCACCCTGAGCTCTGCTACTCTCTGCAGCAGGACCAGAATTTCACCTATGCATTCATTAATTGGCTTTATTCAAGCACTTGCATCATACCAGTCATACTGGTTCTGAGTACAGCTTAAAAATTGCAGGCTAATTCTCTGTTTAACACTACATTTAAAAGGCTCAGTGAATGTTATGAACATAGAACAGACGTCCTGTACCTGCCTTGTGTAGGCAGAAACTTTACAAAGACAGATATGGTTGGGCAGGCTGTGCTAACCATTCAGCTGTTAAGAAAATTTGCCGATCTCTTGTTTAAGTTAACCATGGGCTTACAGAAAGATCTGTAAAACATTACTACTTCTGATACATTCAGCTTATAATCAAATAACTTGTTCATGGCTCACTGAAATCAGTCAGGCATGAAATGTTTGCTGTGGAAAAGATAGATAAAATTATTGTATTCACTCCCTCTGCCTGAACTTAGTTGGGCTGTCGGGATTTCGCATGTTGAGTCAGGCAAAAAGCACTTGAGGAAAGGAGTTAAATCTAAGTCAGCCTTTCTGTTCTCCCTCAGTGACTCTGGACTGATTCCAACAGCTGCTACTGTCAGCTCAGCACAGACCCAACGTGAAGTTTGGTTTTCTCTACCTCCTACATCACAGCAACCGACAAGGACTCGGCAGCGCTAGAACCATCTGACAGTTTGGTTCAGGGAAAAGAGACTCAAGATTGCTGCTCCACTGACACAGTAATGCTAATAGGAGTAAAATCTTGGTTGGGCCATTGAAATGAGTAGTTATGACTTGCTGGATGTATGGAGAAAAATTTGTTACTACTAGGCGGTCTCACCTTGGGAGCAGCTGTATTCTCGTCTGGAAACACTGTGTGTTGTACTGATGCAATGGTGATGACAGTCGCAGCTACGGTCACCTGCCAGCTCTTTGTGGGGCTTTACACACATGCAGGAGAAGAAAAAGTCTTAAGCATATAGATGGCACAGCAGTGGTTAGCTTTCTCCACAACAGTAACAGGAGGCGGTGCTCTCACTGCCTCTGGGAGAAGGTGGGGGGCCACGCAGAAGCATTCACTCGGCCTAGTGCATCTCGCAGACAACTAGCTGAAGTGCCCCAACTGCCGCTAGAGACTGGCAGCATGAAATATGTTATCAAGACTGTGGCAATAAATATATTTTGGAGGGGGTGTCCAAGTCACATCTCATTGTTCAAGATATCTGCAGGCCCATTAACTAATGGGGAATGAAAAGGTTTAGAGATGACTTAGAGTAATACAAGTCCACTAACTTTGCTTAGGGCGAGCAGGGTCAGAATTTAACCCAGTATTTCTGTGCTGGCTCTCTTTTTCCAGTGCTGCCAAAAGTCACACATGATAATCCCACAGTGTACCAACATCAAAGCGAATCTCAGAGGGAACCAAACATCAAAGGGACTGAGCCTTTCATGCCCCCATCTATAAGGGAAACTAACATAGTTGCAATCTTTACACTTCACATATTAAAAAAATAAATAAATAAATAAAAAGTAAGAAAATGCTGATTTGCATTTTTAGCTCTGCTACTCTCTTTTAAAATGGCCCTGGGTGAGTCACCTGTATCATCCTTTTACTTCTCTATGCCTCTGGTGGTACAAATGCACACTCTGCTCCCTCCCCATCCAAACCACTAACCACTAAAAATAGAAGCAATTAAAATAAAATAGAAAGCAAAGGGAAATGGAAGAAGCACAGTGTTTGCCAGGCATCTCCAGGTGTTTAGCTAATAAAATGAAGGCAAGGCATACAGTCTATCTGTTTAGGCCCCATTCAACAAAACATCCTTACTAGGATACAATCCAAGCAAGGATTTAAATGCCTACTTAAATGCATCATTAATACAGCTGTTTTAAACACTTTTCTGAATGAAAGCCTTTACTTGCAAGTTCTGCAGGCCAAAAGCATGCTTTCCTTTTGATTTATGCAAAGTGAGTATCAGATAGAATGTTCCTCTATGTGCCTGTTGACAGCGCATACATGAAAAAAGAAGTACCTCCGTGCTTCCTCTGAACTTTGTGTTTTGGATGTTAAAGAAGGAGCAGACACCAAAATTCACTTACAAATCTAACTGGACTAACCACTAAGCAGATGCTCAGAGGACGTGAGTATACAGGTGCCATTTCTAGAGCAGAATTAGAGTCTTTCTGCACTAGTCTTTGCCTGTAAAACAGGGAAAGTACCACATGATCCATTCAGAAAGGTATTGGTACAATTTGTTCCTTGCCAAGTGCTTTGAGATGAAAACCTCTCTATATGCCAGTATTAAAATTACTAGAACCCTCTCTTTTTTCCTGAGCCTCCAGGTGTTGTTAATGGCCTCCTACTGTAGGTGGACTACATCCTCCAGACAACAGCTGAGTGTAGCTTCCACCAATGCCTGTGGGCAGCACCCCTGCGATAGGCAAAGAGGATACCACAAAGCGACCAGAGATGATCCAGAGGAGCCACAGGGCCTCTGCAGCACTCCCAAGCCCTGCTGCCCTAAAAGGGAGTGTGCTCAAGTCAGCATACTTTGAGTTAGGAATTGTATTTTCACTCCCATTCCTTTCAATCATTTAATTAAATCTTTGGTAAAACAAACAACAAAAAAGAGGTTTTCTTCATTCTTCCATTTGCACAGCAGAAAGTGCAGCACACATTTTGATTAGGCTACCTCCCTCCCAACTGCGAATTGAGTGAACTGAAATTCATAAACACTGCACGGCCATAAAGAACATGTGCATCTTGTACAGTCTCAAGCACACACAGGACTGATCACAGTGGCATGTTCTGTGTCATTTTAATGATGTACAGCCCTGCTAGCTTCCCCCTCCAAAGCTTTATGTAGGAGGCATAATTACATAATAAAATGCCTGTTTCTGCAGCATTCTCCCTGTACCAACCCAGAAATGTAGGCTTTTTTATTCTTCTCAGCTGGTAGGCACAGAATTACTAGTGTTTTAACCCTCTTTGCACTAAACCTTCAGTTTGACTTCTGACTCCAATAGCAGAAGAAACTGCCACTGATCATTTCTGTTCTCTCTACTTGTGAGGCTGATCCCTGGCCTTTGAGATCATTTTTATCAGCTCATAAAACACCTGCTTGTTCAGGATCCAATCTGTTTCCTGGGGAAACTTTTAGTCATCGTGGCTGAGTTGTTTCCAGGGCTGGTATATGACAGCCTCAGGACAGAACTACTTGACCCAGTTTCACTGCCCGACTGCACTGAGGACAGCATACAAACTGTGGCAGGGCAAAGGTACGAGCAGGCGGTATGTTATGGTGCCCTGCTGATTAGAAGGCCTCCTTAAACGGGAGACCTTAGCTACGTGGTTGACATCGAGAGGATAACTTCTTTGACATCTCTGTTTCATTCCTTGAAAGAGCACAAGCCATATCCTCAGGCGACACTTCTCTCCGTGCTGGAGCATGGAGGAGCCTGGCTGCTAGGCAGCTTTTGTTTCTGAAAGATCAGTGCATGTTCCTGCTTTCCAGTGCTCTCTCTGCTGTTGCTCAGGGGCACAGTCATTTGGGGAGAGCTGTTGAGCAAAATCTGGACTGAAATCTCACTTCAATACAAGCTAGTGTCCAACGACCCTTACTGTTGCCTTCTCAGGAAACCAGACTGTCCTTTTTATTGTAGAGTCTGCAAAAAGCACACAACTACAGCAAGATGGCCATCGCCCAGAATGAGGAGGCCTGTTACATTCCCAGAGTTACGTTATTTTGGCCAAAATGTGAGACACTTTACGAGGCAGGTTTCTGGGCCAGAAGTTGCCAAGCCTATGAATGAGGAAGCATTCAGAGTTAATTACTAAATAACCCCTCCTGTGGTACTGGAACACCCACAACAGATTTGGCAGGGGATTAGGTGTCTGGGAGTACTCACACTCCTGGAGCAGCCTCATGCAAGACCACATCTTCCCATCTCTCTAGTTCTGGCACCAGAGGCCAAGACACTCTACAGGACAGCCTGGGCAAGGAGGTACACACACACACACACGCACGCTCCCCATGCTGCAGAGCAGTGCCTGTTGCATGCCCTGGAGCCCCTTGTCTTCCACACCAGAGATGAGCAGCCAGCTGAGCTGCACCACGTCAGGTCCCCCAGCTTCCCGCTCTCCTGCCTGCAGTACGGTGACTCCTGAGGCAAACATGCTCCTATACCCCTCCTGGTAATTCAGGGAGGTCAGCTAACAGCACGGGACAGGATCTGGTCCCTTTGTAAGATACAGTACTTCTTACAGAGAAAATGAACCAGCAGCAGGAGCAGAGTACCATGCCTGGGAGCAGAACCTGAAGACTTATATTTCACAGCAGAATTATGCCCCAAAGTTGTGCATCTGTATATCATCTGCCACAATTACTATTCATGGCACCTTTCTTACTAAAGAACATGACTGTCTCTATTTTAACAATACTCCTTCACTGACCCTGACTGATCTTCACAGACAATTCCCCTGAGCAAACATTTCCTGTTACCTATTTGTGTCTCACTTGACATACTCAACAGCCTAACTTTGGGATATAGATACCTCTTCAAGAGTTTAGGCACATGGAGCTGCAAACATTATACATAACCTTCCCAAGAAATTGTACTGAGTAAGGCCTGCTGAGTCACTATCTTAATTTTTCTGTAGGCATAAGTTTTTACAACCTATTATGAGCACAGTATTAGTAGCAGCACAGGAACACAGACTGAAAACCTTAACACTGAGGAAGGAGGAGTGCTTCATTATCATCATCTTCAAGCCTAAAAACAACAAGGAGCTAAGAACAAGACCCTCTTCCCCACTCCTTTTGAAGCATGCATGGACAAATATGGTCAAGCCTTACCACCTCCACCAATTCTCTCCAGGAGACCTAATGAGCAAAACGATCCCTTGTTGATTACCGGTGTTCCAGACCATTTATGCTGCTAGTTAATGGAGCTGTCATCTGCTTATCCTGGATCATGTACTATAAATACACTTCCACTTACATCAGCAACCCCAGAGAACAAACTTCTCGACAGTATGAAACTCCACAGAAATTCTGCATTCTCAGACTAAGTTACAGACAAAGACAGAGTCTTCAGCTCACCTCTCCTTCCCATCTTAAAAGCATTTACCTTTATCATGTAAAAGTTTGGGAAGGAGAGAGGAAAGGAAGCATTAAAAAAAAAATGGAGAGACAAATTCTGCCCTTTCTCATTCCCCCATAAACACACACCAGGTTCACACACTTAAAGGTGGTGGTGGTAATGGTGTTTAGGGGAGACGGAGTTGTTTTTGTTTGATTCCCCTTCCCCCCCCCCCCCCACACACAGAGCACTGCCAGAAGAGATAGTGATATTGGGGAAGAGGGAAAGGAAGAAAAGATGAGCTGACCTTTGACTACTAACAGCTTTAAGTGTGGGGGAAGGGAGAAAGGAGAGAAAAAAACTCTGGAAGATTTTTCTCCTGTGAAGCTTCAGGCAGCCACAGGAATGTATCTCTAGGAAAGGGCTGGCTGGGTAGGCTGGATAGAACAAGTTCAGGGCAGTGTTGCAGCTTGCTCTGATGCCATTGCACAGGGGGAGGAGGAGGGAGAGCTTCAGCTTCACAAGCAAGCAGCTGCTGCAAGGTTGCCCCTTGTACTCTGGAAAGTGGCAAGGCACAGTGCAAATTTTGAAGGGGACATCACCAGAAAGAGGGGCACCTACAGAAAGCAGAAGCACAGGCTTTTACTTTCTTAGCCAATGCACATGCAAGTGTTGCACTGCAACTGCGTTTGTTGCCAAAGTTTGGCTTTGGTCATGAAGAAGCTTGGGTAGGGCTGGGATCAAGCTGAGACATGAAGCTGTGGCCCTCAATAAGCAGGACTGGGATAGCAACGTTTCCACTTTCTAATGATAAGACTTACGAACTTTGTGTAACAGGAAGATCAGTATGTGGGTGTATTTATGCTGAAATTAAGTTTAATCGCATATAGCAAATAGTTGGGTTTCTGTCTACTTTTAACATAGTCTGTCTCATCTAATGAAAGAGCTTGCCTGAACTTGAACGTTAATTCAGATTAAGGTAGGACATGAAACTAAAACACGACTGTCGATCCTGAAGAACTGTAAATGAGAGTTCCTCACTGTGGAACAAGAATATCTTGATCCAGCTTTGTTCATCCTAGCTAAACTGGATGACAGTTTTGTCAGAAAAGAAAGGTGCCTGAAGTGATCAGTCCTGTACTCCTATTCCAGGATAATTCCGTCTGTTGCTAAATTCTTATTAAAAGGCATAATATCCATTACGTACTGTGACTAAAGTTGGAACAGCTTCCACCTTTGCAGCAGTAAAGAAAAAGGAGATTTCACTATTCTAACATATTTTCCTGGAGAAGTCCACATGTACCTTGTGTTTAGGTAGAACTCCTGCCCACACTTGCACATGTAGTTTTCCCCAAGTTGGGCCAGCAGCTGCCATCCTCAGTTCTGCTCAGAGAAGTCTAACCTCAGCACTGGTTATCCAAGCCTAACTGAAAGTAGATTCTACCAAAAAGGGTTGCTCTGTGCATGGAGTTCCTCTTAAAACACTAGTTTTATACTGCTGCAACTTGACTAACTTCGATGGTGTTAACATTGCTATAAAATAGAGCAAGTGAAAGGAGAATCAAATCTAGCAGTTCCTAGATGGAGCCCAAAGGAATAGTTTTTCCCTTTAGTCCCACTAGAGTAACTCCAGAGTATCTCTGGGCAGAGCCCTAAACTGATACAGATTTACAGTGGTACAAATGACTCCTAATTTGGTCCAGAAGTTTAAACTACCCTCAGGAAGACAAATTTCTATTCATTCTACAGATCACATTGATTGTACTGACCAAGAATCTAAATGGGATGCCCAAGCCTGTGAAAGCCAGTGGGAGAGCAGGTAAGAAACACCCGAGTGTCTTATGGAAGACAAGTTATATGAATTCTACACTGCCAGTTCTATGAGTATTCCATATAAACATGGCACAGAAACCCACCAAAACATTTCTATTATTTTATTTCATGCCAATCTGAAAAGCAAATCTAGTAATCTAAATTCTTTTTCTTTTAATCTACAAATGTTAAAGATCTGATTACATAGTATATATCTGTAGCTGTAACTAGTGCTTAGCTTTTTCATTAAACAGGACTATAATCAAAGTTTTTATATTATATTTGTGTGCAAGTACATTTCTCCTGCCATGGTTAATTTGCAGGAAAGAAGAAAGGAATATGTGTAATTAGCACAAATATTATCAGCATAAAGTGAAGGGAAGGGAAGACAAATGAAAGTGCTTCAGAAAAGCACTTGGTAATGGTGTACTATTTCAGATAAAGATTTTGCCATGCTTCCTTCCAGCTTAGATTATGATTTCTCTCTGGGTAAGTTTAGAAAGCCGGGACCAAATTCATCCACAGAATAATTCCACAAGGATTATATCAGGAGGAATTTAGGCTAGTGCTTCAAAACCATCCTTCATGCATTTCTCAGGTAAACCTGAATATGAATTATGAAACTGAAGAATGATACACAGCAAAGCTAAGAAAATTGGAAAATAGTACATCACATCTTTCCAGGTTTAACTTGGCAAAACTCCAATGAATTATACCTAATTAGAGGGTTTAAGAACCATTTTTAAAGGAAACTAAGAATTTTCTTTTCTATTTTTCACACTTGCTGTTCTTACTGTTAACATCTATAACCACCAAAACAGAAAGACATTAGAGATAAGAATAGTCTTTTTCAGGGTGCCTGTTTGGCTATTTGCGACTTGCCTGTTTCACTGTGGTACTACTTTCAGCTTCTATTACTGCAGACTCCTTGCACAAAAATGGGCAGCTCCAACACAGCAACACTGTGGTTGTAAAACTCCAGTTAGCAGACAAATTTGTACAGGTGCAGTCTCCAAAGCAACATTTTTAATTTAATATTTAAGATTTCATGTGAATTATGTCCTCTCAAGGACTATAGTAGTCAGCTTGTTTTTTTTTTTTTCTCCTTTTGGCTTGTTTATTCTCTGGTCTTCACAATCTCTATAATGACCACTTACATAGGTAGAATTTATTTTGTTACCTGAACTGAAGAGTTTGAAGGCTTTAAGCATTATAATGGATTTTTTCTTCCCAGCTGTGTTAGGAAATCCTGCTGAGAGACATGAGTTAAAAAAATTAAAAAAAAAAAATGTTCAGCTAAAAATTAAGAGATGGCTCCTCTCTCCTCCCTTTTTCTTTTTAATTCTAGCTGATGTATATGGCTTGCAGTTTTGAAGCTAACACCTAAGATGCATTTTCTTTTAAAAGGAATGATGAAATAAAATCATTTTTTTTCTGAAGACTTCTTTCTAATTCATTTAAGTTTTTCATTACTATGTAAGATTTTTTCCTTCCACTATGAAAAAGATCTCTATATGCATACATATATATGCATGCACAGAGGAAAAAAGTAATCTCAGTAGAAATCAAGATGAAAACTCAGATTGTGGGAGGTAGGCAGTAACTCTGACATACGAAACGCACAGACAAAGGAAATGCACAAGGCTAACTCTTGTCCTCTGCTACCATCCAAACAGATTTCTCCTTCTTCTGAGGCCACATTTGATTATTTGGGCTGTAGCAGACAAAGCCACACGTATAAGCAAATGGCTGCTGCTGCCCAGTCATGGCAGGGAGGTACCAGCTCCACACCAGTGCACATCCCCCAGGCCTCCAAAGCCCTGGGAGGGCAGAGAGCAGGGGGGAGATTAAGTAAATAATGATTCTGCTTGGTAGGAATAAACAACAAACTCTGGCAGATCAGATTTCATCACTGTTTTGGTAAACAGGACCTGTATTTGCCATTTCACCTAGACAGAAGTCTAAAAAACAGAAATTATATTCCACAGTCCCAGAGCCAAATGCAGTGTGGGCTCTTCCTCACCTTAATAAACAGGGCGTACCATCAAAGGCTCCTATGGAATGGGGCTGAAGTTGTTTAAACTATTGCTCCTTCTGTCAGATTTACATTTCCCACGCTAACCCTCCTCTAATTTACTGCCAGGTGCCTTTCTGCAAAACAGGAAGTTTTGCTGTGCAGGCCCACTCTAAGAAATCTAGACAGGCAGTAAAGTTAAAGCAGAATCCATGGCAACAAAGGGATAAACTGAAGTGACTGCTCCCATAGGAAAAAAAAATAGCCTGAGAGTAGCTGTCCAATGTGATTTGCTGAATGAACATAAGGAACAGACTGGGAAGCTGCAGAATATAAAGAATTCCTGCTGTGTTTCCCCCAATGTGTCTCCTTTATATTCAAGAGTGCTCTCTAAACCAGTTTCTGAATGCATAGCTTTTCACATCTGGAGACACAGGTTCACTCTTGCATTAGCCTACAGGTCTCCATTTCTTCCCTAAAGGAAAAAGCACACATCCATGGACAAGCAGATACCCAGAACCACCTCACAATAATACTCAGGGAAAATAATGCAGCCTACCTTCCAAAGAGATAAGATCTTACTACAGGTTGCAGCATCTCCCATGCTGTTTTATGAACCACATATAAGCTTTAAAATCTTCTACTTTTGGAGCCAATCTTTTGAACGTGACAATGTACAGCCATAGAGCAGTACGGATTTTGTATTTTGGAGACTTAATGTCATACTCAGGGTATGAGGGGCTGAGACCCCTCAACAGCTCCAGCTCCTAAAGAGGAGCTCCCACATTCCCTTGCCACCTCCTGTCTCCCTCCCTCCCCACAGACATAGCTCACAAGCCTTACAGGCTTCCATTGATTCTTTTCTTATCTGTCAATGAGCTATTTTCACGTGTTAAAAGCAGAGAGAGCAGAGAGAGCAGAGAGAGCAGAGAGAGCAGAGAGAGCAGAGAGAGCAGAGAGAGCAGAGAGAGCAGAGAGAGCAGAGAGAGCAGAGAGAGCAGAGAGAGCAGAGAGAGCAGAGAGAGCAGAGAGAGCAGAGAGAGCAGAGAGAGCAGAGAGAGCAGAGAGAGCAGAGAGAGCAGAGAGAGCAGAGAGAGCAGAGAGAGCAGAGAGAGCAGAGAGAGCGAGATATTCATAAAATGGCCTAGCAATTGATGGAAAGGTAGAGAATAGACCAAATAGACAAGGCAAGGGAAAAGCGCGAAACAAGGTGGAAAGAAACTCGCACACAGAAGCGTTTCTTTTTCTTTTCTTTTTTCAGATTTTCCAGCAAGCCATCTTCAAATCTTTCTGAAGTACAGAAAAGGCTGGTTACTGTGCCATTCACAGTTGTGGGAAATTAGGTAAGTGCAGGTGCAGTAAAGACCAAAATGAGGAGTGGGCTGAAGCAAGGATTAAAACAATTTAATTGATAGTAAATCCATCAACTGTTTTTAAACAACATTGTCTTTAGCTAAAGAAACCCCTTGACCATTGATTTTCAGAAGCTGGAAACACATAAGAGCAGACTCCCCCCTCTTTTTTATACTGTAGTGTCTGCTGTTGGCCACTACTGAAATCAGCAGGCTGCGCTAAATGCAACTTCAGTCTGATCCAGTATGGCAATTTTCAAACAGTTCATAACACAAAAGCACACCAAAAAATCCTGTCTTTTTTAATTAGCTGTGTACCACCCAGAAAGCCCAGACCCGTATCTGCCAAAACTGCTTCCAGAACAAGGTTATTTTCCAAGCTTGGATCAGATCTAGAGGTAACCACTGTTGGCTATTTCGCTCAGAGGGGACTGTCTCACCCTCAGGCCTCTTGAAGAGGCTTTCACACAACTGTGCCACAATATCTGAACATTACTGTCAGGTATATATTACAAGCCTTGCTTTGCTTTATCTTTGAGCAGCACGGGCAAAGCCTCCCGCTGCAGCGGATGTTTCCCCACACGGGGGGCTCAGCAGAACGGAGCCCTCTGGAAGCGCCTCTTGGAAAGCTCTCCCAGCTCTTCTACACAGGCTTGACTGACACAAGTTATATTGTATCTCCTGTAAACGCTGGTAATCAGGCTGCTTAGTTCCTCTTTCAGATTACTGCAGTTCTAGTACAAGCCCCGAGGTGCTCTGCTGTCAGTGTTTCCCAAGACGACATACTGGCCTTTTCCCCTCATGGGAATTTGTACTTCTTTTCTTTCCTGTCTAAAACAGTTTTTAAGACCATAGTATGACTATAAGACTCACCCCACAGTTACCACCTTTCCCTAATAGCCTCTTCTGAGAGGCTTTAACACAAGAATTTTAAGAGTCTAAACAAATTAGAGTATATCTAACATTTCTCTATTATCCACTATTTTAACATTTTCAAAGAATTCTAATGTATCGGACAAAATTTATACTTGCAGAAAGCTATGCTGGTTTGTGCCTCAGGAATTTTATAATGGTATCTTTAATGATCTTCTCAACAATTTTCCTAGGTATTTCCATAAGGGTCAGGAGTCTAATTCCTTGGATCACCCTTGCCATCTTTGCCAATAGGAAGAACATTGGCAACCTTTCAGGTTCCTCTTATTGTAGCTGTAAAGATAAGTCAATCCTGTTTATTTGTTGGGATTTTGGGGCCAATTCAGCTACTTTAAAGAAAATAATTACCAAATCTCTAGATTAATGTAGTCCAAATAATGATAAAATAATAATATTCTTTTGCATGCATATATTCATCGATCCCCAAAAAGCTGTTAAAAGGAAGCCAGTGATCATTATCTCCATTTTGAAGGTAGGAAAACTGAAGCACAGACCCGGGCAAAGCTGCAAGCAGAGTCCAAGCCTCCATACCTGTCTGCTAAATCATGTGATTCAATGAGATCTTATTAAAGTATCTCTACTTCTATCAACTCTTTACCTTTACCAAAAGTAATGTTAAGCTCAAGAGGCATCCTCTGTACAGAAGACCAGTGTAAAAATATATACATATTTTACATTCTAATTTTCTCTTCTTGATTGTCCCTTGAGCCTCCTTCTGATCTAGCAGACTCATCAGCTCTCCAGTGGATTTCTTAATATAACTCTGGAAGAAATTATTCTCTTTCTCCCTCTACCCTCTTCACCCCCCCCTTTTTGGGGGTAAATCTATTTGTCCTTTTAGCTTTTTTTTTTTTTCCATCTCTTTGTCTCTAGCCTTCCTACAAAAGCATATACTTCACCCTACTAGCATGACTTGTCCTGGGTTTACTTCTCCTTCCTAAACCTATTTCTCTAGCCTGCATAAATATTTGTCTCTTTTCATTTAAGCATACTGTTTTATTTTCTCTGCTTCTGCTCTCTTCTCTTCCATTTCAGTAAAGATAAGTGTTAGCATTCTGTGCAATGTTTTTATTCGTATAAACATCTAGCCACTTTCAGAAGTGATGGACACAGAGATACCCTGCAGCTATCAGTTCCATAGATTAAGTAATTATAGTCTCATTTTTTTTTCTTGTGACAGATCCTCAAAATGGGACAAAACAGGGCTGTTTAGTGCAGTCAAAGACCAGGAAAGAAGCTGCTCTTCCTTGTATAAAGTCAATGGATTATTTTTTCTCTATTTTTTTGTTCTAGGTTTTTTTCCAATCAGTTTCTTCATTCTTCTGCTCCACTGCGGCTACCTGATGTTCTTTCACTTCTGTTTCTTAAAGATCCCCTTCTTGATGCTAGGCATCACATTAACGTTAATAACTTAAATGTACTAGCATCTTTCATCTAAAAGGGTCCCAAAGAGCTTTAGAAATGATACAAAGCTTCATTCCCTGAAGTGAATTGTCCGTGTAGAGAAAGATATACACAGCAGCTGTTTAATCAGCACATGGAAATATGGTGCACAATAGTTTAGGACAGGAATTGCAAGTCGACAATGGAGAGAAAATTTTGGTGAATAAAATAATTATTGCACCTGTTAACACCCCTTTTCTAGGAAAAATGTTATGGGATAGCTACTACTCATAAAAATTTTTCAAATGCTTGAATATTTCATCCAAAACACAAGATGAAATTTCAGCTCTTCCTCTGGCACTTGTCTGTCGGGAAAGAGCAAGGGAAGCTCTCCTGTGCAAAAGTTCCCATGATATAGCAACAGTAAAAGTCAGCTCTACAGCTCATTCCATGGCTCTCCTTGAAAGCTGTGGTGTAAAACAGGCATCCAGGAAACACATTTCAGCAGGCCCCTGCTGTGAAGGACTGCAGATCTTCTGGGAGGGCTCCAGCCCTCAGGGCAATGAAAAGGATCCCAGGGCATGGGCTCACTCACCACTCATAAGCATATGGTGGCTTCAGGGGACAGCTGATGAGGTTACTTGCTACCCATGTAGCTCATGGGTAGCATGCTCAAGCATCTTCTAGAAAATCCTGGCTTTTTAGCAAAAATTTAAGGGCCCCATTTTTAGGTAGGTAGACAGCAGATTTGGTACATCTGAAATATCGGGCTGTAAACCATAGAGATAAAGCAGCTCTCCAGAGCAGCTCAGCCATCCATTCAAAGAAGTGTAGCAGATCGCTCAGGGTGATCTCGTTGTCAGTTATCCTAATGCAAGTCCTCTCTAGCTGTGAGTCAGGCCACCGGCCTGCGTAAGCAATGTTGAAGCTGCTTCAAGCTGCAGATCAGACCAAGATCAGGAGCATGCAAGAGCAGTTTAATTTTGCTCCATCCTTTGCCATTCTTAAAAATAGAAGTTCCACATAGACTATCCTTCCCCATTGTTCTTTATCACAGAGTTAACACTACAACGCTTGGACAGGTACTCAAGGCACCGAGTGTTATGCTTTGTAAAAGTGTTACATTATTCAGTAAAATAATCACCTCCCCCCCCTACAACTGGTTGTTTTAGCAGTCTCCCACCAAATGCTGACCCTGCCCGACCTAGCAATTAAAAGACAGGATGAGACAGCACTTGACACTATAGCATAACCACATCCTTCTGAATATTGCTGCTGAAAGTTATAAAATGAGCCATGCACATGGGCTAGCCATACTCACTTCCAGGATGAAATACTGTGTTAAAACCCAGTCAAAGGCAAGCCTTGCTCTTGAATATTCCAAAAACCAAAAGCCAGCCTCAATCCAAAATGCTACCGTTCAGGGTCCTGACAGATTCCTTATCCACTTCTGCAAGATTCCTTATCCACTTCTGCAAGCTATGTCCAGCACCAATTACCACCTGTTCATAGTAGCAGGCAGACCTGTAGCCATTATTGCCCTTCTTACTGATTTTGCTGACTCTTTACCCTCTTCTTGAGATGCAGTGCTTGCTATCACTGCTTTGATCCAGAGACTGACAAGCACACCACTTACTGCTGTAGGTTTATTGTCTGTCCTGGAATTTTTATCCCTGCCATTTCTCTACTTTATGGTCCTTCACACTGAAGCACTCTTGCAAGGGAGCTCCTGGAACCTTTTATGCAGTGCATTACTTTTCCATGTGTAAAACCAACCTGCATTTCCTATAGAGTTTATTATATCCCAGGATTACAATATTGATTGCCCACACTAACTGCGCCTCAGAAATGCCAGTTCAGTCTGCACTGCTATAGTGTCAAGTACTCTTGCTGATATGATGGACTCTCTTGTACTCAGTCTTTAAAACCTGGTAAACAAGGAAGTTTGGGCTGTCACTTACAAACATAGTGGACTATTTTCACCTGTTCATGTTGCAAGTCAGGATGAAAAGGCACTAAGGAAACCCATTCAGTCTTCCAAACTACGACTAGTGTTAATCAGTGCTATATAAGTCTATTGAATCTCAAGCTATAAAAAATAATTACCAAATTAAAAATAAATTGTATATATACTGAAAGACTCAGCATATATACATATATATATATATATAAGACTCAGTAAAACAAACATCTTCCAGTCATTTAACTTACTGCTGCCAAACATCTCTTCAGATGCAAAGGAAATATGTTACCTTGTAAACTGGCTAGTGAGAGATGTACTTGTTTAAATTTGAAAGTATGAACACCACAGCTTATGAGGAATACCAAAATTTACTTCAAACTTGCAGTTAGTACCCCACGACCTTGTATTATTTCTCTCCCAACAGCTCCTTCATTAAAAAGAAAAGAAAAAAAAAAAAAAAAAAAAAAAAAAAGCCCACCAGTCAATCTTTGGAGAAGACATGACAAATGACACACATTTCAATAGGATTTAACAATAAACAGCCACCTCAAAGAGGAGCCTCCCCCCACCTCCCCACTAACGCAGAATCAGACAAGAAACTAAGTGAGACATGTTAACAGAGAAGCACTCCAATTAACGTGTTACAGCTCCTTTAAAGCAGAGACCAAAGTGGGCTGCTGCTCAGGATGCTGGAGGATGCAGAGCAGTAATTGTCACTTAGGCACTTAACTCCCCGCCGCCCGGCTCCGTGGCTCCCTCGAAGCCTGGTTTCTCTCTCGCCAATTACTGCTGTCATTTGCATTTCAATGTGTGCCATCAGGAGCCGGGGCAGAGGCGACAGTCACAGGAAACAGAGCAAAGCCAACTGTTTCTTCAGACCGGCCTAGGCCATGCCATCTAATTTGGGGATGAGGTGCTGCACAGAGAGGACCTCCTGGCACCATGTTCTCCTTGAAGGTGGGTTCAGCTAACCGGCACGACTGCTGTCGCACTTGTGCCCACACCAGGCTGATGGCATTGCTGGGGAATGGAAAGAAACTCAAATGAAAACTGAGAACCTGCTAGAGTCCACAGAGGAAGTTTTCAGAAAGGATTCACACATGAAAGATGCACGCTGGGTACAAACTGCTGAAGTCTTGTTTATGATGCATCCCCTGTGATGCTTTTGAATTTTCTACTCAAAATTCACTTGCACTGCAAGGCCACGTGACAAGCAGGAAGCACATACCTCATTGCTACTATTCTTTGTTACTTGTACTCTTGTAGCACTTACATGCACCAGCTGCGCATTCAGGCCCTATGGTGCTAGGTGCTGTACAGAAGCAGCCCCTATCACACCCTCAGTGTAAGAATGACAAGGGAGCTATGCCTGTAATAGACACAAAGCACTCTCCAAAACAGGAGAATGACAGGCTGGCTTTGCTGCTGTGAAAGAGATCCTTCTCCCCACAAAATAATAACAAAAGGTCCTTTCTTGAAAATGTAACAAGTGGGAAACGGAGCCTGCCGTATTAGTCCAGTAGCTGTAGGAGTCAACCTTTAAGTATTTAAGGAAAAAGACAAGACAGACAACTAGGAAGGATCCTAGCAATGAAGGCAATTATTTTATGCCTGATGCAAATAGCAAAAGGAGCATCTAGTCAGAGTATTCAAACAGCAGGGGTCACGTGTTCAAAGAAATGGGATAAATAAAATTATCCCTGCTGCTGCATTCTGCATGGGAAAAGATTGCACCTGTCAAAGGCAGGGAAAAGTATGTTACAATAATTTAGAAATGGAATTATGAGCGCATCAACAAGAGCTTTAGCTGCATGGATGAAACATAAAAGAATTGCATAGAAAGAGCTGGAAAGATTCAAACACAACCTGAATGTGAGGACCTGCAAAAAAGTTCAGGTACAAAACTGCACTCAGACTGTGGTGCAAAGGACAGGAAAAGGGGGCAGCATTTTCCACAGCAGAGCAGGAGAAAAGGTACTGAAAGACCTGGGGTCAGGAGAAAACAGATCTGACAGCTCACTGCTGTCAAAAAGGACGGTCCTGCTTCACCCTTCCCACTGCTTCCCTTGCACCAGCTTTGGTGGTTCTTTGCTCCTACAGTTTAGCCCACTCAGCCAGCAGAAAGCAGTACACGCTAGCTTTAACTGTCCTGCTGGATCAGCTTTCAGCGTAGTGCACCAGGAGAATTTGCTCACCAAGGAGACAAGATGAGCACCAAAGCTATAGAAGTTGTGGGACTACCTGGCCAGGAGCAGAACTAATGCCTTCAGCAGGATGATAGATTATCAGCTCAAGTGTTTTAGATGGGGACCACAAGCTCTTGTTAAGCCACCTTCAGCTTGTGTAATAAGCTGGATATCCGTGCAAGATGCCAGAGTTAAAGGTCAAAATTTTTAACTTTAAAAGACAGAGGTGGGTCTGTCACTGAGGAGCAGACATGCAAGTCCTGATCTAGGGATAGTGGCTCATCTTATTTCTGTAAAATAAATTGCTCTGATTTGAGGGCAGATAAGGAGAAAAATGATGGCTCCACAGAAAACTGGAGTGGAATGAAAAGGTTTCCCTAAACTACAGACTTGGAAGATCAGAGAGGAAGAAAGAGGAGGAGAACAGGACGGTCATACAAAACAAAAGGAGGATACCTGCTGGATAACAAAAAGCATACCTGAGCACACTGAAGATGTTTAATCAGTCAAGGAGGAAAGATGGAGCAACTGGCTAGGGAAGGGTCCTTAAATGTATGTGGGCATGCTTTCTCTTGACCCCAGCGAGCTGGGAGTGGATGGGAGAGGGCCATCACTGCGACTGCAGGGCTAGAAGCCCAGAGGGTGACTTCTGCCTGCATTCCTGCTGGGGCAAGGTGGAAGGACATTACAGCTCTTCATACCTGTTGCTTTGCTTCCTAGCCAGGATAACTTAAGACAGTATCACTTAAATTCATCAAGGCTTAAAGGATTCCCTTCTTTAGAGGCCTAAGCCTGCCTACTGGTAAAGTATCACAAGGGAAATTTACCACCCAGTTTTAGGAGTTTTGCCTCCTTAAACAATCCATGGGCTTTATGGCATTTGGAGGTCAGGGATGAGATCAGGCATTCTGGTTGACATTAGGAACAGTCAGCTCTGCCTGCTTTGTCAGCGTGCTCTGCAACATCTCATCACAGCATGGGGTACAGCGGGCACCCATGAGGGGAGGGAAGACCTGCTCTAGCTGCACCTAATTCAACATGGCCTCTGTGACTAGAACAAGATTCCTAATTTCTTCAGCCCATAAGAATCAGAAGATGTACAGAACAATTGGTTTTATTTGCCACAAGATGCATTTCCATGTTTTTTCCATGAGTGAGTGAAAAAAAGTTTCAGTGGGCAACTCAGACTGTCTACCCACCGTGCAAATGGAGCGGGATACAAATAGCCAGGAAAGCGCAGAGCAAATGTTACCTCCTACTTGACTGTGTAGTAAGGAAAGGTTGTTTGTCACTGATGAGCTGCAATTATAGGACTATAAACTGTCTAGTTTAATCTGAGAAGCATCTTGCTCAGTATTAACCAAAGAAAATCAGAAATAATCCCCCCCCCCCCAAAAAAAAAATACACTGCATGTCTTTTCTTCCTAACTGACCACCCAAAAAGCAGTGGAAGACCTTAGCCATTTGCTGTGACACCTAACTTGCTGCTTCCAATTAAGAAAAGCACATACATGAGGCCTCACACACACGGTCTGTTTTCCACCGCTAAGACCTCTCTCCTTTGAGGGGAAAAAAGGGATAGGGTACTTAAATAAATAAACCAAAGCAGCTCCTAAAAAGCAAGTAGGCAGAGCGTGAACTGTGGTTAATTAAAGGCCAACACAAAAGTAACTTGCCCTTTTTCTTTTGTTTCCTCTTAAGTGGTTTTTAAACGCTTTTTTGGCTGGTCGTATTACTTGAAGCTCTGTATTAATAAGCTGATCAGTTACTGGCTCCCTGTCTGCTAAACTGAGCCAGCAAATTGCTCTTTTTCTTTTGTCTCCAAGCCAAAAGAAACTTTATGGAGAATAAATTCCCTCCCTCCCCCTGCACTGAGTCACAACACAATGGTGATTTGGAAACCTGCCATTTATCACCAGGAACAAAAAAATCCTAAGCCAGGCAGCAAATCAGGGTTTGAAATAGGGTCTCTGGAACAAGAAACTGCCACCACTATCAGTCCACACAACTACCAACTCAGGCGTTCTCATTCTGAACGCCACCACTGTGCAGCCAGCGCTATCCTTCTGTTTTAGTTCGTATTGGGCTTGTCTGGCCTCATGTTCTTGCACAATTTCATAGTATTAAAGTATAGTTTATTCTGCTACAAAGTAGAACACAGCTTTTTGTTTCTTGATTTACCAGTCTGGCTCTGCCAAACTCAAAATCTGCACTTGTGAAGTATGTATTTTCTCTGTACTTTTAAAAGCAGAACAATGATCTGATCCAGGCTTGAAATCTGTTGGGTAGGGAGGGAGTTCCACAGAGGGAATATCTTAAGGCAGGTTGAATGACAGCTGGGAATGAGAAGTCCTCTGGCATCACCTGGGATGAATTTACTGACTGTCACTGCTTCTGAAAGCAACAGAGCAAAACAGTCTGGACAGCAGCTGAGGTCAATGCAGGCTCCAGATGACTCTGCCCATATTCTCTTCTCCAAACCAGGCTTATCCTGTGTTAACCTTGCCTTTAGCAACTGGCCCAGACAGCTCTCAGACAGCCAAAAGGACTTGGCCATGGAGGGCTTCGCTTGCCACAAGCAGAGCACCTGAGTTAGTGCATGCTCACAGTAGCTTCTATCAGATCTTAGGGAGCCTTGATTAAAAGCTGCTGTAACTCCCTCTTTCCACAGTATCCCTGCCACACAATCCAAGGGATGTGTGTGCTCCCAGCCTGCCCAGAGGTGACCGCTCCCCTGGGAGTGCACAGTACCTACCCTCCACACACTAGCAGCTGTGAATCACACTCCCTGCTTTTGTCCAGAGGGATGTTAGAGTCCCTCAGGATCAGTCTACTTTGTTGTTTTAGTATCCATCACAGGCTTCCATACACAATACCTCTTATACTGACCTCTTGCAAAGTTATGCTCTCTGAACACCAGACAGCAGGAACAATAGTTTGACTGGCTAGGTTATGAGGGCTATATTGGATACTCCCAAAGAGAAAGACCGTGGCCTTGGCTGAGTGGCACTAACTATTTGAATGCGAAACTATAAAAAGCAATACAAACTCTGCTGAAATCCTGGACCACTTTGAAGTAGGATGCACAATGCAGCCAGTTTCCTTTCTGCCTGCCCTACATCCCCAAATAGAAATACAATGAGTTAGACAGCATGCAACACCCAGGTCTCAGATGAACACTGGATGTAGTCTCCTAGAAGTCCAAAATAAGAAAAATGCTGTTAGAATCGTAAACTTTTTTTTTCTTTTTAAACTTACACAAGACAAAACATTGCTCTTTGGGGAATTGTGATTTACTGTTGCATTGGAGGCAGATCTCTCTCTCATACATACACACATACACAGAATCTGAAACAGTTGAGAATGCATTCATTTTAGTTTCCCTCTCACTGGTCAGTTAATCTAATTAACGGTAATCATTAATTGCTAGAGCAGGCAGAAGTAACCTAACTAATATTTACTTTGTGGCAGTAAGCAATCAGCACTCACAGATCTTGGAACCTAATTGAGTTTGGGTGCTTGGCACCTATTTGGCTCTATTTCAGTTTCTGACTTGGCCTCTCTTCCAGGATTTTTTTTTTAATCAGTCTCATGCTGTGGGTCCTCACAGCTTTTTATTTTGCTTGAAGTTCTGCCTTCTCCTGTTTTCTGCTCTTCTACATCTACTGTGCATTTCCCACTTCCCTTCTCTGTTGAATCCCTTAGAGCTTATCTTCATTGCAAGCTAAGTGTTGTCTTTACCCAAGGTAGCCAGACCTTGGGTAAAGTCGTGGGCTAAAGTGTGCCTGTTAAACACTGTGAAGATGTAGCTGTTTAGTGCTACTACTCCAGGCACTTCAACTGACGAGAATATTTTATAATACAGCTGACTAGGACTAGGCCACCCTAAAAGTAGTTAGCAACTCAAAATGGTGCCTTGACCTAAACTCCACTGAAGACAGTCTGAGTATCTGTCTTTTCAATCCCTTTTTTTCATATGTCATTCCAGTTCTGCAAAGATAGAATTAAATGGAGGTGGTAAGTTAAACCTTCTCCAAACACAGAAGTTAATGCATATTCATAAGTGAAGAAGAGATGCCTTAATAACTTTGAATCCCATAACCAAAGACGACTATACTGTACACTGAAAACTATCAAAAGAAAGTAAGGATGCAATATCAAACCCTGGGAAAGGCTCAGAATAATTCTTGTCCTGCATGTACAGCCTACTGCATGAGTGAAGCAGTAAGTGTAACACACAAAGAACACATTCTTAAAGCTTCTTGGGTTTTGTTGTCTCAAAAACCTAATTCAGTGGAGACAATATCCCTGTTTTTCATCAGCCACTCTTTCAAGGGACCCTCATGAAAATTAGGGTGTTTTTTTTTCCCAGTGGCAGTCTCTCATTTTATATATGTTACAGACACACACATGCTGAAAAATGTGGAAGAACTCCAGCACTATTGCTCTACTTCAAAATACTCTGGTCATTAACTTTCAAACACAAGTGCCTGCAGTTAGGCTTCCAGAAGTTCCCAGCAGAAGTGCACTTAAGCACTTAAGCAGAAGTATTTGCCTGAAGAAGTGTCCTCTACCTCTCAGGCAGGGAGAGGCAAACTTCAGCATTCTTTTCTTTTGCCTTGACAAACACTTCAGCTTCACCATATTCATCCCAAATTCATTGCAAGGATTATTTTTTCACTACATCGCAGATCACACTCTTCTCCAGCTCCCCTTTCTCTAGTACATCAAATAGAAGCTATTTGACTTCACATTCAAGACTCTTCGTAGCCTCTCTACTCCTCCCATCTCACATTCAGGCTCTCACCTCTGATCTGCCCATGGCAGACACTGACCTCTCTCTGCTTGTTACATTGTCAGACAAATCTCTTCAAGCTTTTTCATGTGCTCGCCTTCATGCCTGTTATAGTCTCTCCATACACTCTCCTAGTTTTCCTTCAAATCCTTCCACTGTTGTGATGGCTCTAAAAGTTGATCTACAGTGTACTGAGACCACTACTATCCTGTTCAATATCCTGTCACTGCCACCTTGCTCTGTCTGCTGTCCAGCTGCTGTCTCTTTCTATACCTGGAGCATAGCTGTCTTCTTATACCACACCTAACCTAAGAGAGTCCTGGGCTTTGGCTAAGCTCCTGGTTCTTTGACAATGCAAGGAAGGTACAAGCAGCAGTAACAGGAAAAAACTGCAAGAAATTCTATTAGATTTGACTAGGTACAGCATTAGCTTGCAGGAGCTGCAAGCTGCATTATCTGTGCTGGCCTTCATCAGAAACAGTAGCACAAAAGCTTCAGAATTCATCACTGGAATCATCACCACCTCTACCACTTGGGCAGCAGCCTTTTTCCCTTTCTTCTGTTACTGCTGAAGGGAGTGGAAACACCCTGCTCTGCTGACAGATTCCCCATCCTGGTCCCTGAGGGCAGGACTATTCTTCTTCAGGATATTTATTATTTCCTATACTGTTTGTAACATTCAAAAGTACTTCTAAACAGAAGAGAAGAGTTGCTCTCCTTAGGAGATGATAATCTAAGAGGCATTTGGAAGTTCCATCAGGCTAGTATGACAATGATGATCTGCTAAAGCCCCAGCTTTAGTATGTGCTTCTAAAGAGAGCAGAAACCCTCAGAGCCCAGGAACATGCTTCAGTCTTGGGAATGTACTATGTAACTACCGCACCTTCACTGCGGTCTTACCTCTGCTAGCTAGACTAAAGCCAAAATAAATCAAGGTAGCCCATATGACAAGGACAGCTTCTTGTTAACAGGTGAGTATTTTGGGCTATCCTGACTCTAGTGCTTATGTTGACCAGTAGGAGCACGCAGATATGAGCACATGCTCCGACCCGCTGGCTGCTTTGCAGCACAGCCACACTCAAACTGACAGCGTGTCAGTGCTGGCATCACCGGCAGAACAAAGGAGACAAAGGCTGCCACGGGCAGGGGAGGCTCTGCCGGGCTGCTGAGGGAGCCAGGAAAAACAAGGGAAAAAGATATCCCACACTTTAGAAAGGGATGCATCTGAACCAGGAATAATTTTCAGAGGACTCTCTGCACATCCAGCATCCGCAAAACTGAGGGCTCATTACATAAACCATCTCTTTCCTTATCATTCTGTGCAAGACAGCATGGATTTGGTTAATGGAGACAGCTCTAGTGGCTCATTTCCCATGTCAGTACAGTCCGAGCAATGTATGTATTGTCTTATCTCTTTGTAAACAAGCTAAACTAGGCTGGGCTAAGTGTGGAGGAAAGTACGCTAACCATGAGTGGATTTAAGGCTCTTGGCACTACACACAGTCACTTGCTTTAAGTGGCACGTGTCTTAGTATTAAGGCTCACGCTGAGCAGTTGCAAATGGATGTGGCAAGCACACTATGCACAACACCGACTTTAATTCAGGAACTTGCATGTGCTCCGAAACAAAAATGTACTAAATGATATCAGAGACTAAAAAAGCATATTAGAGAATTAAATCTCTGATCCTCTCCCCATTCTCAAGCTGAAAGCGCCCAGAATGTCCTTTGTATATCCTCTTCAAACACACCCTGATCTGCTGTCGTTTCCATCACTAGCTAACAGGCAGGGGCATTTCCAGACAGACAAAAGGCTGTATCTCCATCCCAAGCACCACACAAACTGAGGACACGCACACAGACTGATGTGCTGCTTCATTCTCTCCGTTTGTACAGCTCCAGAGCCAAAACCCGCCTCTCCCTACCCAGTTACAACGGCTGTAATGCCACATCTGGTGTTAGTGCAGCAAGAGACACCTTCATCAGCTGAACTAGAACTGTACAAATAGCTTTTGCAAATGCCGTTTTTCGTAGAGCTCTGATTTCATTACGTGAAGCCTGCCCACTGAGCAACGCGCTTGGGCTGGGGGACAGGAAGGGGGGAGCAAAGGGGAGGGGGGCTTTAAACAGAGGGGGAAGCAAAACCCTGAGAGATCCAAAACGATTCTTGATTCACAGGGAGGCAGGAAATACAGCTCACACCCAAACACAGACACTCCTCCATGGCAGACAAGCATCCTGATGATTGTTGGCTTTGTTGTTGCAACAGGAAACTCCCGCACCCCACGCCGCAGCGTCTGGGGCAGGCACCAGGCTCTCTCCTCTCCGCTTTTCTCCTCCCAGGAGCTACCGGCTAGTAGTTACTGGCACACACTGCACAGCAGCTGAAATGAGAAACACCCCCGAAACATGGCACCTTTCAGCTCACTAGACAAATATATCTTTTTCAATTCAAAGGACTGACAGGGAACAAGATGTTACACAAAATATTTCCTGTGAGTTAATACAGCATAGTACCAAACTTATGATACACCACCATACGGCTTTGCTTCTTTACTAATAACACAAAATAATATGTACTATTGTGACTGCAACAACCATGAGAGGGTACAGCTTGTTTGTACTGAGATTAATGCTAAAGTGGTTTCCTATTAATTATTTAGGTCTAGTATTGAGTATTGTATCTGAAAACCAGAGGACACAATAACAGTTATTTAGTTATTCTTTGTCCTATAGTAGGATTAAACTGTTTTTGAGACACAGGACTCATTTTTCAGATAAACCAGAATGTGGAAATACTGCTTACTTTTAAAGCAGCAGAAAGCATTACACAGGCAACCTAATAAAATACCTTTTAAGAGGCATGTTTTTACACCAAGCGATAGCTGCGGTCTTTATTCTGAACTAAAAAGATGACACAAAATCAGCCAGATCTGTCATCCTGCAAGCTACAAACTTGATCAGGATCCATATCAGTCTGAAATATGTAATCTGTACTGTCCATTTCCCTCCTCCTCTCTGTATGAGCACAGATGGTCAAATCTTACAGCTAACCCTGAGCAATGGCTAATGAGGTAATAACTCTGCCCAGCCTACAGCCTCCGTGGTTACTTCCAAATTAACATCCAAACTGCATTATCAGATTCACAACACCAGAAACACGAGTCTAGTTCACCAGCCAGACCCTCTTGTTAGTCAGGAAATGGTTATAGCAGCTACATTTATGCACCTTTTTTTGCTCTTTAAAATTGTGTACAGCTATTGTAAACATATATATCAAACCATCTCTATCTTCCAGCTTCAAGAGAAAAAACAACAACAAAAAAAAAACACTGAAAAAAAACAAAACAACACCCCCCCACCCAGACTTTTCCTGAATACTAATGCTAAAACTATTACAAATGCTAATTTGGTACCAACAACCTATGATTAAAAAAACAATGAAGCACCTCAAGCACATGAATTAAGGCATCATCTTAAAACATGCTCTTTTCTTTCTAACCAAGAAAATCCTTATGTATACACATCTGGGGCTTTTTTGCTCTTGATGATCTTGAAAGTGCATTAAAGATGTATAAAGATGTATAAAGTCTTTATGCAAGTTAATCTAAAGCATTTTTGGTCTGAATGAAAGCTAAAGACACCACAGTACTTTTGAAAAGAATTATAGATTAAGCCAAAATCTCTGTTAAGATTTCCTCTACCAGTAAATGCATTCTGAAGACAACCTCACGGACTACTGGGATGCTTACTGAGGTACTCGAGTACCACTACTTAACATCCAGCACTTTGTAAAGAACGTCTCTACTTTACATAGACTTTCAGTACATAATTAAGGCAGCAGAGAGGATGCACTTTCACAACACCTCTCAAAGCAAGAATCTCAAAGTCTTATTAACACTAACTCAACTTTATGGCCCTTGTTTTATCCCAGTTTTACAGAAGAGGAAACCAAAGCTCAGAGGGCTGACTTTATTCTCAGTGTTGCAATGTTCATCAACAGCAAAGCTCAAAATAGAAACTTTAGTGCTCAATTCCTTTTCATGTGCTAAAACCACCAGACAGTATTCTCTCAGTACCACATAAAACTTTTCTATTCTGATCCTGTATTTGTGCATAATGTCTAGCCCACACTGTGTATTCCATCAATAGAGTGAAAAAGTAGGTAAAACACCCTTGCAAACATACTAGCTAAGATTACGGGGAAGGAAAAACCCATTGCTCTCCCAGAAGCAGGTGTTACACTGAAGGACCTCCCTTTGCACCCACTCTTTCTCGTCTGTCTACAGTGTTCAAACTCAGAATAAAGGCACAGATCTCACACTGGTCTAGTAATATCTGTGGCAAAAAACACCAGAAAGAACCCAGAAGGCTCTCCAGTCTCATTCAGGTCCGAACTGTCCCTTACGCAGTGTGTTCCTGCCAGATCATCTTATTTTTGTTTTTGCAAATTCATTATTGATAAGTATTAAATACTTCCCTACATCAACAGCATCCCTGATAGTTTCCTAAGCCATTGTTTGATTCTAGTAAAATTCTCTCTGGGGAAAAAGAAGAGCTCTTCCCATTGTCAGTAAAAATAGTTGTATAGTCTAAAAACCTGCTGATACATCAAATCAAAGTGTGTAACTCTGACTTCTGGAGTGTGGAAAAGCTGAATACTAGATCAAAAAACGTGAAGTCAAGAAGTTAAGAACCATCTTTTTTTTCATTTGAAAACTGTAGTCACATCAGATTGATCATGGTTTTCAAGTGATAAAACAAGATATTTACATTGCACTGCTGGTGTTTTCCAATTCAAAATTCAATGCCTCAGCAATACCAACCTCACTGTTGACCACTAGATTTACACCAAACAGCTGTTCCTCTTGATTATACTTTGGTTTTAGTACTTTTCTGCTTAAGATATTGCAAAAGGATATGTAATTCTAAAGCTGATGATAAAAAACACAGTGCTTATTCAAGAGCAAAATCATAAGCATTCTTTCAAATGCTTTACTTTTGCAATATACACACACACACACACACACACACAATTGCTTTACTTGCAACTCTACTTTTTCTAGCAGGTTTAATTTTCCACACCCACAGTATCGGAGAGGCTTTTTTCTCCCCTCCTTATAAATGCTTCCCATGCCTCCCTCTGCATTTGAAATAGAGACACCTGCCTGGTAAAAGCAGGATGGACTGGATGACAGTGGGGCTTGCTGAGTATTGGGCTACCTTGGTGAGATGAAGTCACTTTCCTCCTCACTGTGCTTCTAGTTGCTGACTAGCAGTCTAGCAGAGCAAATGAAATGTAGGATATAATGTTGGAAACACGATGCATGTACTCCAAAGTAATGTTGAACTTTAACAAAAAAGAGATTGTTAGGGGAAGGCACACTGATACTTTGAGCAGACCACCAATGGCACACTTATACTTAATACTTAGCATATTTCAACAAACGGGAAAGATGTGGGCATGTCCTCCTTAGGACTTCTATCTCACGTGACAGGACACAGAAGAATTTCCACTGTAGATCAGAGTAAACCACTACAGCCAAAATCATCCCACAGTCACCCAACTAAATTCCCACGGACAATAAAGTATTGCAGGAAACAAATTCCACCCCTAGTCTGGGGTGAAGTAATTTAATTTTTGTGTAATCAGTTTCACTCTCCTTATTCTTACAACTGCTTGCAATCTCTTTGCGAGCAGTTTGTCTCCATTAGAAGATGAAGGCAGGTCAATAGCTAGCACAAGGCAGCAATTCTTAGCAAAATTACATAAATTAACTAATTTTAATGTCAGAAACTAGCATAAATCTCAGCAGTTGTAAAGGTACTGTCACCTGGCAAGAGAAAGGCAGAAAAATCAAAATTTATTTGAAACTTCATGGAACAGACTACATTAAAAAGATAACTGCTCTGAAAAAGAAATTACTTCACAGCAATTCTAACAAACATTTCCTGAAAGACCTCTTGACTTTAAGCAGTTTTTTCACAATTTAAGTTTTGATATTCCCCTAACATCTCTACATCTGGTCAGCCTCCTATTAGCAATTACATCCTGAGATACAGTAGTAAATACATCATGTTTTCCACAGTCAGCACTGAGGTTCCAGGGTCTGATCCAGCTAAAAGCTTGCTTCTTTTTTCCCCATTTCTTTTCTATTTCAGCCTAAGACTATCATCATCCTGACTTTGAGAAGAAGGCAAAGACATAATTATACAGACATTATTTATATATTTTTCCCCTTTTAAAATTGTTTTCATTCATGGGAAGGAATAAACATTCCAGAGAACCATCCCTGAGCTATCGACAGCTTTCACAAAAAGCTGCTCTTAAAACTGGCTAGCTCTCCTCCACCTGATCCTATAAACACTGCTGGCAATTTTTCCCCCCATGCCTCTAACATATTTTCACTTAGCACCAGTTTGATGTATAAGATCTGACAGCCAGGCAGTTATAGGCCACCTGCATCACTGTCACCATGACAACAGTGAAAGACAATCCATGATCCCATGCCCTGGTCACACGTTTCAATACAGCTTATCTGTCCAAAGCCACTGAGTCTAATGGAAGAGAGTAATTACAATCTTCCACTCATTGTCAAAATTCTCAACACATAATGCTCTTCAAAATTATTTTATTCCTCTCATATGGCTGCTTTGCAAAAAAAAAAAAAAAAGAAAAGGAACACACACACACACCCCCCACACAGACTTAAGTAGGTTTGAGGGGAGTGAAGGGTGGAGGGAGAGAAGGAGAGAAAAGGGAGGCTCTGACTGATGCAAAAATGTAGCAGTATGAGCAAACTGTCTCTTTGCAGTGTGACAGGACTAATCAGAAGCAGGGGACTGTACCAACCACTAAGAGGGATAAATGAAAATTTCTCTCCTATTCATAGAGCCTCACTTAAGATCCTTTCGGCTTTGCACTAAAGAGAAGATATCAGCTGCCCTCTTCCCCCTCCCTTTCCTGGAAAACTTCCTATCAAAACTGACCAAGCCCCATACTACACCACACAGCAGCAGCCCCACGAGCTGCATGGCTCTTCTGAGGACAATGTCACTCTAAACAGGATAGGAAAACCTGTGCCAGAGATGGCTGAGTAGCAACTCCTCTCCATTTCGCACTCAGAAAAGTTCCTGGCTATTCATTTCCTACATCTCTGCTTTTAAAAACTATAGTATCTGCCTTCAGAATTATATCCTTCCTGATCGCTGTCCCTAAAACATCACCATAGTCTTTCTGCTACCGAAGGAAAACGCCAAAACGCTATTCCTTTGTCTGCAGCCATGTCCATAGTGAGGATGGAACGAGTGAGAGCGCAGGAGGGCGAGGACAGTTAGGCTCAGTTTGCTCCTGTAAAATGGGGACGTTACTTGCCTGCCTTGCAGGAAGCAAGAGGACAGCCACATTAAGGACCGTAGCACGACAATGACGGCGACCAGCAGTACCCATTTCAACGACGGCAAAGGGACAGCATGTGCCCTAGACCCTGATCCCACAGTGAACAGCAACACAGTACCTCCTGGCACAGAATTTATTACTGCAGGGTCAGGTCATAATCACAATAAATGAGAGGCTGCCTTGTGCATGGTACTTCCTGTCCCAACCCCTCCTTCTCGTCCAAGCACCTTAGCACAAATTGGTCAAAATGCCAAAGCCCTAATTCACTGGGCACGTTCTACCTCTTAAATTAGGAAAATCCTGTAAATTAGAAACAGACAAAAAGATACAGTAATTTATTAAAATGGTTAATCCAACAGTCTACAAACCACACCAGTTAAAAGAGAGTCAGATGCCTGTGATCATTTTAGAGACATATTTTTAGCAGGATACTTTAAGCCACAGTGTCAGCACCAGGAACTGAATACTTCATTCACAGTACATAGCGTGCGTTTGCCACACACTGCTACCATGGACCAGCTGCCCCACAGTAACTTAACTGTATATCTGGGCCCCAGAGTCCAGACTCTCAACTCCCAAACCACAAGGAAAATGGCCTTTTTTTGGTCTGTACTTAGAAGAATACAAATAGGGCTGAGGGTCTTCCGCTCTAGTGTAGTTCAAGCATGTGTGTGTGAATACATGTGTTGCCTCCAGCATTCATGGTGAGCTTTTTTTTTTTTTTTTTTTTTTTAAGAGAAGTGATGCTGTGATTTAACAACTATCTTTTGAATATACAAGCTAAAAACAATGTTATAACTAATGAATGCAATGGTCTCTTTATATGTCTGTCAAGCTGCTTCTACCTCCCAAAGCATGATATGAACTTAACACCTGCACACATTATACTACCCACCTCAGAAATGCAGCCGTCCCTATGACTGAGCACAAAGGGCAGTCGATCCTTCAACACAGTCCACTTAAACTGTAGAGATACTTCTGAAAGAGCAGTATGTATGGACAGGTATGGAGCTCAACCTACACAGCAGACCCCATACGGGATGTGTTGTGGAATCTTTACTAACGACAAGTCGCCAAAACGTTGCTTGCACCCTTTTCTTAAGGCAGGAGGACAGATTTTTCAGCTGGGGTAAATCAGGCACCTCAGTAGACTGGGGCAGACTTGCACCAGCAGCAACTCTGGTCCAGGGCTGCCATCAGCAGAGTGCCCCCTACCCCTTCCTTCTGGCACTGGTTCAGCACTATCTCAAAGGGAAGGGTGCCACCTACAGCACTGTGAACAACTCTTCCTGTAGCACCATGGCTTTCCTTGGATGTCTCCCAATGAAGAATTAATAAGGTCCAGCTACCTTAAATGGAAACTCATCAATTCTTCCATGACAAAGAGGTAGACTATGTCCTCAAAACACTCTTTTTTAGGGGAAAAAAAAACTTTACAAATACAGAGGTACAGCCTCTCAAACAGATTTGCTGCCTTTATTTCCTTTGTGTCTTACTGTTGCAGATTGAGTTATTTTCCTCTACTAATATATCCGCATGTCAGGAGTATTATCAATAACACTGCATTATCTTAAAAAATACATAGAGTGGTTATCTTGGATACAATGTCAAACATGCTTTACTTTAGAATTTCTTCAACCAAGATTTGGTTCCTGCTCCTGAGACTTGGGCAGTTCCTTCCCTAATTCCCTTTTCCCCCTTTCCATGAGAAAGATTAATTCAAACAACATATTTCACTCTTGTATGAGCCACAAACTTGTATCACTTGGCGTTCCAGTGTACGCAACAGTCTGACCTCTGAGAAAGTATTAGAAGAGAGACAACTTCCTGTTTTTTATCTTACTAAACCACTAATAATTCATACAGGAGATGCATAACCAATATGTGGAGCCTTAAAACCCAATTCTCCCTCTTACAGAAGCATTTCAACTCGATCCATCAATACTAATCTGCAATAAATATCCCTGTGCAGAATACAACACACACACGCTCTGAAAGCAAGGGAAGGACGTTGAATCGAGTCTCACAGAACCCTCTTGCCACTGTTGATGAAGTCATTGGTAAATTAACAGGCAGCCATAGGCACTGTAGAAACAAAAAGAATAACCCAATGTACCAAATAACAGTTCAGCTAAATGCAAGGATGAGGTTCTCCTCTCTCATGCCTTTTTTTTTTTTTTTTAATAAATGCAAGGACTTTAATTATTACGATTTTTCAGTGAAATGCAAGCTCTGGTCACAGTGTTAAAGAATCTACAGTCAGGAAACAGGCAAAAACAGAATTAATGATTTTTTTAGTAGCTTTAAAGGATAACTTGTTTTATTCCCCACTGTCTGAGCATTGTCCTCGCTTGGGGGTGACTTTATGAATAATCCCAATGAGCCAAGGGCCACAACAGCATGTTTCGTTGAAGCTTGATGTAGTCACAAAGCATCTTGTCTAGCAAACTGGGTGCCATGAGTAAAATTCACTTCTGATGCACTAGGCAGTGTATCTCTCCACCTAGAGGTCTGTGCTTATGGGCAGAGTAGAAAGCAGGGGGATAGCTGCATCCCACCACCAGACAGGATCTTGAGAGTGCTGAACACAAGAAGTCTGGACTGAGAGGTTGCACTGGAAACAGGCCAGGAAAAAGTCACAAATCTAAATTTGCACAAATTCATCCATCCTGGTGCTCTGTATGTTGCAGCTACCAAGAGACCAGCAGCCAGTAAGGCATGCGTTTCTTCCCCAACTTTCCTGATGTGCCCATCATCCAAAACTGGGCTTCTGTATGGCTGCTGTGGCTTCTGCTCCCTGAGCCTCACTCCCCCACTACAGCTACATCTGCAATTGCCGCAAGGATCTAATTCCTTATCAAGTGCAGCATGGGGGAGGGGAGGAGGACAGCCAGCAGGACGGATTGCTTTTGCTGGGATCTGGTGCACACACAGGATTGCTGAAGATTTTACACTACAGCTTATTGGCAAGGTGCCAACTGGAAAGGCACAGCTCCAGCTGCAAGTCTGGTGGCCTGAGAGCAGAAATGCAATGCAAAAAACACACAAGGGCAGAGAAACAAATGCCTCCTATCACAACTCTGCTGTTCCACTCCAGTCATGCTGCTCGAAGGCACTTGGGCTGTTAATACTCCTACTCCTGTTGCTAAGAGCCATCAAAGATTTTAAACCTATGTGGAAACTGCCACAACCAATGAGTCTCTAGTCTTCACAAGGGCAAAATCCTACTGTTGAAAGCAAGTGGGGAAGCACACTAGTAAGAAAATCTAATATAAGGAATCATCTGTCTAGAGGGAATTAAACATAAAGACTGTGCTGGAAGCCAAAATGTGGTGATCACAGTAGGAAAGAGAAAAAATAAAAATGTGAATCACATTCAAAAGTGAGGGAAGAGAAACACCAGAAGCAGTGACCAGAAAGACTGCCCCTATGCATCACGCACTTGAGCATCTATCATACTTCATCTCCAGAGGTACAGACATCTTCAGCAGGCAGGTCAAAGCAACTGAAGTTGCATGCCGGTCTTGTAGGACACCAGTAGCATGCCAAAGAGGTGAGATATGGCACTTGGTACCTGCTCTGCCAAACTAGGTGTTTGCAGAAGAGTTTACAGCATACAGATGTATCTGTGTATTTAATACCTGCATATCAGGACTGTTCCTGTACTAATGAGCCATCGTATTTACGAACAGCTAGTCATAAGCTCAGCTGAACATTCATGTTTAACTGGACATGTCAGCAAGACATCTCCAGCTCATTGGCACTGCACGTGTTAATAAGTACCTAACTGCACCTCTGTTTGGGTATTTATTTATTCAGAGTGCGCACCTTAGTTTAAGCTCTTATCCTGCAGGCCTCAGCTTTATAGCAGCTGGGACAAATCTCACTACTGCTTTCCTAGTCTACTTCACCACAAGTATGCGCCTTTCATAGTACTAATCTCCCAGTGAAATTAAGAAACTTAGCTAGTTTAATAAGTATTGCTTCAATACAATTTCTTTTGTGGTACGACTAATAGATAAGGATTTACAGGAGTGAAATACCCTTGTACTTCCTTCACAAATGTTTAAGGAAAAGGATGGACTTGCTAATAGAGAGAGAAAAAAGCATATTCATTAAACCACTATTTTAAGATTTAATATTTGTACACAATCTGTTGAGCATCTGACCCATGTAACTTTAAATCAATGTTTCATCTTTCCACAGAAATAAACAAAAGAAATCCCCTAACAGATCTTCACCTTACAGAAATGCAAGTCTCAGCATCCCTTCCCTGGTACTACTTCCCTGTATCTCCCTACAGCAGATATCAGATTAATCTTAACAAAATATATGCAGGAGAGAATAAAAACAGTTACTGGTCTAAGATACAGTGATTTGCCAGATGAAAATGGAAATTGAATCTCAATCAAAAAATACTCAGCAATGACCATTTCTGCATGTCAACAAGTAAACATTATTTGGAAAGAAAGCCACAAATCACAACGAACTGCCTCTTCTGAAGTGAGGTCTAACTAAAGGGAAACACCTACAACATGAACCTGGGTGTCTTTGCTGATGAATAATGGAAGGTATTGAATTACAGGCTGACACACACGCACAGCTCCTCTGAAAAAGCCCAACTATTACGTAAGGTGGAGACTTGTGCAACAAACTACCAGCTATGAAGAAACAAGCAAAACCTTCTCTGTAAATCAGTATTATTCCAGACTCACCTAGAAATACATGTTGCATTTTTATTCTTACTTATTAGTGAGCCATAATTTGTAAAGCTAAGATCCTAAGTTTTGATAAGTCTATATATTTAATTTCTCTTCCTACCCTGGCTTAATGAACAGTTAGAGACACTATTAACATAGGAGCCATTACCTTCCTCTTCTCCTTCACTTTTCATATTTCTCATTAACATTGATTACATTAAATCTAATCCAGTCTACAGGTGTGAGAGTACAGTGTCTAATCTCTGTCTGGAAAGTACGTTAGTAACCTATACAATCTGTCCCAGGTCTTCGCAGGATCAGGTCCGTAGCCCAGGTTACCTGAGAGTTACTGTGCCTAGTAACAGTATTGACAAAGAACCTCTAGGTTTATCTCAAGCCATAGGAAAAAACTTTTCTAGCAAATTTTGCAATAATTTCTCACAAAGGAGGGGGAGGCTTTTATCTAGTACTCCATTTCTCAGTTACAGCAACTACATAAAAATAATCAAAATCTGTTAATTAAAACATAGATTATTTACTCTGGCATAACTGACAAAACTCTCTGTTCCAAACTGTGTAGAAAGGTAAGATCTTTGAACCAACTGTGAATACCAGTTTGATTTGGCCCACAGGATGCCTGAGAGCATTTTAGATGTAATTCAAAACAAATTTTGCAGATATTTCTTAATAACCGTGATGAATGGCAGACTATTTCTACTCTCATGCTACTCCATTAGACATATACTTTTATTCCTACAAAACAACCAATAATGACTCTTTTTACTAGACTTCATTTCAGGACAAGATTTGTGCCAAGTGAGTCCTCAAAGACAGCCTAGATGCATCTGTCCAAAGTCTAATGCAAAAGTAACTGAGAAAAAGAGACCAAGCTACATAAATGCTTCTACATTAATCTGCTGCATTTCATCATTTTCCCATTTTTCCCACAGTCCAATTTTAGAAATACCTATTTTTAGTCTAACAGAGTTTGATCTTTTTCCACAGTCAGAAAGGAAAGGTTGGTTGCAGCTGAGATTTCCAAAGATTTTTCCCTAATCACTGCATCTGGGGAAAAAATGTATGTATATACATTTTATTATTCTGTTATACATCTCCAAAGAGCAAAAGAGAAAAATGTTATCTTTTACATAAATAGCTAAAAATTAAATATAATTATTGTATTTCAGCAGCCTCCAGCTAACCAATTTCCAATGTGGTCCACAATGTTACATTTAGCAAACCACACTTAAATTATTCTGAAGACACAAAGGTTGGTTTTGTCTTCAGAAAGTAGTGTGTACTACATTTGCTGAGATCTCTACAGAGCGTTGAGCTGGCAAAGTACTGACTACATTTTCATAAGTTAGACACAGACTTACATTAGCATTTTTGGCAAAACTGCATGTCACACCATATATTATCACATAATGCTTAAACTAACTGCTCATTTCAGTTAGCTCAGTGGACCCTGATAAATGCAATCTCAGTTTCTGGGTTTCTCGTCTTCGTCAGTGTGCAACATGCACTACACTGAAACAAGCTTTTAATTAAAACCACAACAAAACATGCTTCTTACTCTGATCAGTTTTGCATCCTAGGTGTATAAGGTACTTCTCAAACATAGTCACAGACCCCTTGTACCAAGATTTATTAAACCAGGTTAATATCTCATAACTTCCCTTCTGCTTTCTACTCCAACAGAAACTATACAGTCAGAAAAGGAAAACAGCTGCCAAACATCCTTTCTTTCTTTTAATCCCCAAATATACCTATTTCCTCGAGGAACTTTACTATCAAACACTCATATTTCCTATTCATGTCTTGCTAAAGGTAAAGGGCTATCAGAATTAGATCTTCAGCAAATTCAATGTAGATCTGAAACTCGCTGGTGATGGAAACATGTTCAATCAGTACTGATAGTTTATTATAGTATATAAAACTATTTAATAATAATTATAGCTATGTGATTGGCCTAAACAAGAAGAATTCCAACAAAACGGCTAACTGAAACTGGACAGTAGCTATAATTTGGATGTTTGAATTCACCTCTCCATTAATACTTTAAACTTTCTTGATTATGTTCTATTTTATGCCATGAAAAACATTAAAACTAGTCATTTAACAGTCTAGGAAGTGAAACTAAGATTCTGAAGATGGTATCAGCATTACACAACTCTCAAATCCATCTGCTACTCAACTCTAAATCAAACATTATGGAATGATATCTGGCACGTTATTCTTGAATTTGAACACAAATACTTCTGTTGTCACAACGCCTGCTTACTAGGTATTCAGCAGAAATAAGAAGAGCGCTTTTCAGAATCCTCCACCAAAACAACTTTGCTTTTCTAACATACACTAAAATAGAAGAGTTTACAATTCAGATTTCAACTTCTGTGTTTTACTCAAACAATATGTCTGTCTCTCTTGGTTTTGACACTTAAAATTACAAATAATACTGAAAAGACAGTTGGCAAATAAGAAAATTTCTCATTACGATATCTCACAAAACAGAGTTAACTTAGGTAAATAAAAATAATCAATTTACTCTAGTTAACAGAACACTGCATTCATCAATTTGTGCTAGAGACCAGTCTGCACACCTTCAGCACCTGGCACCCAAGCAAGGACAAAGCCCAGCTGATCTGGAGCATGGGGTGTGAAATGCAGCTTTCCATTATGGTTTCATGCTAAATGACATGGGACAGTGAAGACTAGATCTTTATGTCCTTAGTTAGGAAACATTCTCAGAAAAGTCTCAGTAAATTTTAGCCTGAGAAAGATTAAGAGAACAGAACTGAAAAAAGTAAAAACTTACAAAACAATTAACTAAGAACAATTTTCATAATGATACAAAACATTTACTGGGCATGAACATCTGTGGAAATTACATATTTGTGCTGCAGTACCATCTAAATTATATTGTTAGAACTCGTCAGCCCTTTCCTCTGTTTCTGATGTAAGATTCATGGTAAAAAGAAACAGAAGATACACAAGCTGACGAGCACACAAGACAGACAGACAGTATAAACAATTCAAAATAGGAGGCTGGAATAAATGTAGCACTAAATGGCAGAGGCTATAAAGCCCCATCCTACCCCTGCTCAGTTTCAATGCGGAATGGCTGATATAAATCAAAGTGATTTAAATTGCTGATTTTAATCAGGATTTAAATCATCAGAAAGGAAACCTCAATCTAAACAAATCAATTTTTTGGCATTTGTATTTTTGTAATTATTATTCTAGGGAAAGGTCAATAGTTGGTAACCATTTAAAAAAATAATGTTGCTTTACAACTCAGTACATCTTTTATATTAAATCTGATATTTCTTCGCATGTAGGACTGTATAGTTGTACAAAGGATGTAATTATTGCAAAAGTATTTTTTAAACTTTCTGCTTGTGATTGCTACAAAGTTGCATTTAGATACAAAGTGAAATTCTATTTAGGGACAGTGAAACACCATTTTATTTATTTTTTATTAATTCAAAAAAATTACCAGTGCACCCATTGAGTAAGAAGAAAAATTTGTCAGACTAGGTTTTCTTCATATTTAAAACAAGATTAAAGTTGCACAAAATATGAGTGAATAGATTATTGTTGGTCAGCAAATTCAAGACTATAGAACTAGCAAATACATTGCCTTTAGCCCCATTTCTATTCACAAGTGGGGAACAGAAACCTTCTCCTGCTCTATCAATCTGTTTTCAGCCTTAAATAAACTAATCATTAGATTGAACAGAGTAAACTGAAGAAGATAACATGTCAGTGTCAGCACACAAAGCTCCTATTATCCTGTTTAGGATTTTAGGATACTCATTTCAGATTTTTTTTTTCCCCCAAGTCCAACCGTATTTAAAAAAATCATTTTAAATTTACTAATTGGACTTGCAAATCTAAGTTACTAAAAACTGGGTAAAAATACATGTTTCAGGTTACTGCTTTTTATCCATACTCACCTGTAGAAGGATCACACACATGCTAAACTAGGACCTGAGCAGAGAAATGGAAATGAATCCCTTACTAGTTGAATATATAAACGACAAACAGCTCATGAAAAAGTAACTGCAGTTGCCATATGAAACAAATGAAAGAGGCTGTACCTCATCCACCTCTTCTTTCTGGTCAGCTTGGAATTAACCCTTCAGGATGTAAAGACCAAGTAACCAGAAGGACAACAGCATGACCTTAAAAACAGGGGAAGGAAGAGTGCTTTAGGGACCTGAGAAAAATGTGCATTAGGATAAAATATTCTAAATCTCAAGAGCTTGTTTCAAAGTTTCTGCTCTTATCAGTCTATTTCCTTCCGAGTAGGTAGGTTATATGACAATTAGACAGAAATTGCACTTGAGGGATAGGGTTGCTGCTGTTACTGGTTCTTTGCTATGACAGGGCCTATGCTACTGAAGATGCAAAAGAAACTTTCCAAACAGCTCTGTAGTAGTGGTCTACAGACTCACGTATCTTAGTCTCCCTGTATCATTCTTCAGCTTGGGGGGGTGGGGGGGGGGGTGGAGATCACTCATGTCTGCAAAAGAAAGGCATCAGATTTTGTGTTTATCTGGTCTAACCTATTTTACTAAGTATGGCAGCAGTTCTCCAGAAAAGGACAGAGTAATTGCTACTATTATGAGTATAATCAGACTTTTGTCTTCCTGCTTCTTAGACGGTGAAGAATTCACTGTCTCTCTGCTTTTTGGGGCAAAAGCTGAGTGAACATGGACATAGTACACTATGGTCAGTAACACATGCATATAAAAGTGTTCAAAGCCTGCAGCATACAATGGTTTTGCAAAGCTTTGTCATGTGTTTACCTATGCCAAAATACACAAAACAAATCCAAATATACTGTGTTCTTGTGCTGTTTGTCGTAAAGCTGTTGTTGAATCTTGGTCACTGCACTGAAGTGTTTCCTATTGAAAGAAATCATCTCAGAAAATTACGAAGTAAATACAATCAGAACACACAAGGTGGAACATGAAAGGGACATGCATGTTGTACAGTATTATTTTAAAAAAATTTGCTCCTCTGCCACAAAAGGTTTCACTGAACAATTGAATATTAGTCCAAGAAGAAAATACTAGTAGTTTGGCCATTACTTTCCTTTAACAAAGCACATTTTAACACATGGAACAGATTTAAGTTTGATGGTCATCACACTCCTAATGCAAGAATAAAACTGGAAGCCACATCAGGGCTCAGCCCCAGCAGGCTCCTGCCGGACTGTTCAGTCCTGGTACAGCTCAGATGGGGCAGAGCAGGGCTCTTCCTCCCACCACACCACGCTGCACCTCCACTCCCTGCTCCCTCTTCCCTGACAACTGCCTGCATGAGCTAACGGGTGCAAAGGAGGAAAGTCCAAGGCAAAGGGAAACGGATCTGCCCGGCGGCCGTCAGGCCTGGTGGTTACATAACTCCGCGCGCGCCTGGCCGCTCCACAGAACGCCCACAAGTTGGAAGGAAGCCAGAGTGACCTCTAAGCTATTTCCTATTTTCCTCAGCCGTTAGAGAAGTTTGTTACTCTCCTCTGACTGGATTTCTAGCAGTGGATAAAGATTAAGTAAATATCCAAGTTACAGAACAAAAAGAGTTAATATAAAACCTTTCCTCAAATTTAAATGACTTCCTTTTACGTAAAACCTTCTCTTGCTTGTGGGCTGCTGACCAGCACATCAAGCAATGAATAACAACGAGCACACATCACCTCCCACCCCCTAAGCCTCCTCGCAGCCCCCCCATGGCCCAGACAGCTGGCTATTTTTATGTCCAGGATGGCGTGTGAGCTTAGGGCTTATTAACTGCACATACTAGTAATCCCAGAGAATTTTTTTTTTTTTTTTAAAGGGGGGGAATGGGCTCCAAATGCTATCCACCCACAGCACTTTCTACTTGCAACAGAAGATTTAATTCCAGACCACAATAACTTATTTCCCTGAACTTTTAATCACAGCAATAATATTTTAAGAATAGACTCTTAAATTCAGAGCTTATATTTTTTTTTGGTTAATTGCTTCAAGCACCTCCTGTGCTTGCTTATATGAACGTGAACCAATATGTGCTTTACTAAAAATGGAAGAAAAAAGCTTTTCAATGCTCTTACCAATTCTCCAGAAAAAAAAAAAAAAAAATCTGAAGTCACACAAATGAAAGCTCAGCACACACAGATCAGTGGGGCTCATTGGAACCTGACTCACTGGGTCATCTTTCTTCAGCTTGTCCAGCAAACTTGAGCATTCAGATGGGTTTGACAGGTTTATACCCATATGGAACAAGTCAACAATACTTGCTTCTCTCTTTTTTTTTTTTATTTTATTTTACTTTTTTATTTTTGCAACTATATGCTGCTGATAGAATGAAGGAGGTGTATTAAAGCTGTATTTCCCAGTGCTTACTCCTTTACAAGACTAACACAACAAGGAGTCTGGATTCCCAAGGTGACTGATGTCACTGGGCTACTCTGCAGTAACGAGCTGGGCCTAAACTCACCCCAAAGTGGAAGGTTCCTTAGTAACTCCTCAAGTCCTTTGGCCAACAGTTCTAATGAAATAACTTCTTTGGACTTGCCTTCAGGTCAAGAAAAAAATGAATTATGCAATGAACTACCAACTTTTGGAATCCATTCCAAAGGTAGCCAAGGGAAAAAAAAATCTCCTCGGATGTTCTGACTCAGGTGTATCAACCACTATAGGATAAATTCACTTTATAAAAGGGATTTTTTTTCTCCTCTGTTAAATGGCCAACACTCATTACTTTTCCAGCAAAATGTCCTCTCATAGTCGATGCAAAGAAAGTCTGTTACCTTGAGAAAAGACAGTCAAGGGAAAATGCCTTCTATTTTTGCCTGCCAGGGTTTCTGCTCCATAACAGGCTGTGCTGTGACTAGTTCGCCACATTCCACAGCTATCTGTTGTAAAAATTCAACCTTTTCCTTTTTTTTTTTTTTTTTTTTTTTTGGTTTGTCTGTCTTAGAGAAAACCTGCAGCCTCCATTACTGTACAGGTCAGAATATACTTCTCCTAACATCACACCAAGTTAAAATAGCTTCTTCTACCACTGCTGAAGAGAGAGGACCATTCCCACACATTCTGCTCAATGAGAGATGACTATATTACAATTCAACATTCACAAAAGGGCCAGTCTACCTCTCTGAGGCTCAAATCATAAAGTCAAGAACAAACATATTTTTAAATATAATCTACTTCTCTGAAACTTTATCTTCTCTTATATGTGTTTGAGTCCTCATTGAGATAGAGTTGAAGCCGCCAGAAAACCCTGTTGCAGAGCGAAGGTTGTTCTTTCGTTTGTTTTGTTTCCTCCCCACTCCCTCTCCACCCCTCTTCCTACTTATCTTAGAGGAATTTAACTAACTTATTTGTGCCAGGATGAAAGGCCTTTGCAGAAGAATGATTTTTGGAGGAAATGAAGACTTTTTCCAATCTCATAATTTTCTTGAAGTGTCAGGAGCCCTCCAATTCCTCAAATTTTCACCCTAAAAATGGAAATTAAAAGTATGGTTCCAGTTGTCAAAACACACGTTTACCATAAATAAACCCATTAGTCACTGCAAGGTTCTCTCCATATGAATTATGCTGCCTTACGAGCCATTTGGACACATAAAGACTAGCTGTACAATTCTTCCCCGATACTTAAAATACAAATACAGCATCCTCTGCTACAAAGAATGACAATCTCAGAGTAATGAGACATATTTATTATTATAAAGCACTCGTGAAAGTGTTTTCTTAATAAAACCTGAACCATCACCTGCCCCGAATAAAACCCATCATATAGTGACTGTACATAAATATGTACACACACACATGAAAAGCACATACAGTTCTACTGTGAAGAGTCAGAAATACAGTATTTATATACTTGTATGTCATAACTGACCTATCATCCAGATAAATAGCATTTATAGAAAAGGAACATTACTGGCTCAGTAGTATGGCTGACAAAAAATACTGCAGATATAATTTAGCTTTGTCACCTAATACTGATAAAGGTCTCTAAGCCTGGAAATGATACAAACTGTATTACAAAGCACTTGACAGTGCTTTTAAAACATTTTTAGAGAAAAACCTCAATTCCTTTGCCTGAGACACTAATGTCCTAAGTAGTGAAGGTCCAAGTAGGTTTGATGAAACATGAATTACTTTTCAAGCTCACCCGTTTAACAGTACACACCTAAATTAATCATCTCAATGATTAGAAGTGTTAACCACCTGCTTCACACACTATGGCACAGACTGGATTGCTCAGCCAACAGAAGGATATGATTTTAACCATTACTTATTGCATTGCCAAATCTGTAACCATCTTTCTGAAAATCTTGGCTGGCTGGTAGTGTACTCTGACCCCAAGGACAGAACCTCATTCCTTCCCTTCTAAAAATATGAGACACTGCCTCCCAAGGGAAGGGAAATCTCTCATAGCTGTTCAGTAATATAAGGCCTGTAGTGCACTCCTCAGCATTTCTCTCTAGATCCATCAGAAGACAGGAATACAGAATACAGCCAGACACAAAACCATTGTAACCTGCATAAAGCACTTTCCACTTGTTTAACTGGTTCGAGAAATACAGAATTTGCAATATATATTGCCTTCTATCTCTCATTGCAACCAAGTTTTTAAATTTGTTAATATTAGCAGTGAACGTATATATATAGAGAAGAAATACTGAAATATAGCTTGCTTTAGCAAGACAACAGCTAACTCATTAGGAAAAAATAGACCATCTAACTAACTTTAGATGTGAGTAGGGTTTTTGACTTAAAATACATACATGTTACTAACGTGTGAGAGGACACTTTGGTAGTGGTTTCATATGAATTGCTACAGACTGCAGATGAATTCCAAGGAATATGCAACAGGCAACTATGAAAAGCAAGCTTGTCATCAGCAGGCTTAAATTTGTTAAACAAATTTGCCATATAAATTCATTACCTGCACCACTATAAGTGTTCAGAATTCCCCACACCAGAACAAACTCAAAAAATCCTCACCACTTGATTAACAACAGTGCATAAGAAATAGATATTTAACATCCTGCAGTATTTCTATGGACTTAGGACCTAGAAAAGACCCCCAAAAAGCAAAAATAAGAATAATAACAAAAAAACCCCAACTCCTAAAGCAACTGACTTGCTGGTATTTGCAGACAACAAGCACGGCCTTGCTAAAGCCCCAGCAGCAAGCTCTGGCTACTCAAGCTAAAAGTATGTACAAAATTCTTTACCTGGACTCATCAGCTCACTTCAATATTACCTGAAGTCTGATATGTAAGTCAAGGTACTGCATTCCAAGAATGGTGATACCTTTTGCACAGGCCCTTCATAATCATTTTACCTAGCTTATTATTCTATATGGAAATAAGATTGGTATAAATACTTCTAAGTAGCCTGAAAGAAAATTCAATTTCCATACAGTAAAGGTAAGCCAGTCTTTTTAACAAAGTTTATCAATTTTACAGAAGAACATTAGGAAACAAACAAACAAAAAAAAAGCTCAATTACTTTTTTTCTCTCACAGGAAGTACAAGGATGGCCTACCTGATACAAGTCCACACTGTCACCAGAATCAGGTTTTCTTTGAACCATGCTCTCCCTGAGGAAAGAAGATATTCTCCTGATCCACCTTCACAGCTCAGATCATCACCCTGTCCTTATGGGTAACCATATCAGTATTCCCAAAGACCTTTCTAATGCTGCTCTTGCTAATGCTTGATAAACTGCCCAAATATTGCACTCCAAAGTATGTACAGCAAGGCAGCCTAACTAGCAGGTTTTCAGCTAGGAGGCTGACGAGGGAACATGGAGAGAACTGACCCAGAGGACAGGCAAGAGCTGACCTAACAGCTCTGCTGACATGGTGCCTTCTGCTCCCCTTCTGCTTTCCTCTGCCTTTTCGGTTTCCTCAGTTCCAGGCTGCACAGTCCCACCTTCCCCCCAAAATTAGACAGGCTTTCCTCCTAGGCAGGGAACTCTCCTGCTGGCTTAACATCACAGATTGGCTCACCAAGGGGTCTGGCCATCAGCAGCAGGCACAAGCATGAGGACAGGACTGCAGAACAGAAGAAAGGGGAGGAGAGGGTGGTACCACCCCGTTTAATGGCAACAAACTGTTAAATCGCCTCAGCTGCCTCATCTAAGAAGCCCTGAGGTGGTGCCATTTGAAAAGACCAGAGAGAGGCTCTCTGGCAAAGTTATGCAGTTTGCATGCCTTATAGTGAAACTCTTATATTGTAAGCTGTGTGCGATGAGAACACAGATGTTTCATGTGGATAAGCTATGTAAAGGATTTAAATGCATGTAAGTTTACATGTTCTTACCAATGGCATGAACTTTACAGTAAAAAGGGAGTAAGAGACAAATTTACCACTCCTGGGGAATCATTTTCTCAAAATATTTGGTATTTTGACTTAAAAAAAAAAAAAAAAGAAAAAAGAAAGAAAAAGAAAGAAAGAAAGAAAAAGATAGCATATGTCTCGTGGTCAAATATCCAAAACAACTTTTAAAAAAGACAGTCTATGCTAGCTTCTTAGAATCCCTCTCTGGCCACAACTAGATTCCCATACACTTTACCACAATAGTGGCTGAGAGGAAGGGAAGAGTGAAGCTTTTAACACCACCAGTCAAAATCAATTTGGTTTTGCTATTCTACTTTTACAAATGTTCATTATCACTATCCACTGCAGGCATTTCCCACAAAAAAAATATTACTGATAGGTAAAATGAGCCATAAGCCCTGGTATAAATACAATGGCAAAAGTTCAGGGTTTTTTTTTTTAAGTGAAAGAAAAAAATAAGTGAATTTTTTGTTTTGCATTAAGTGGAATATGTATTAAAATGTGTTAGAAGAAAATGAAGCATTACATCGGATGCAATCTATATAGCCTCCAAAATACTGCACCCTAGGTAAGCACAGTTAAATCTCTAAGAACAGGTAACTGCCCTAGGGTAAAAAAAATGGAAATCCAGTCCTCTAAGTTGAATCTTCAAAATTGCAGTGATCCAGACTTTAAGTAAGCTTTCAGCCTACTAAACTAGTTAACACTGCTCATCATGTTTCTGTCATCAAAGAACAGGAGGAAAAAAAAAGAAAAAGAAAAAGAAAAAGAAAAAAAAAAAAAAAAAAAGATAGCCCTGCTATCAGCATGCTATGTACACTTCAGAAATGCCAAGACTGCAAGCGCAGTGTGCAAATGGATATGGATAATTTTGCACCTTTACCTCAAATCCTATCACAGACTACATGCCAGAACACTTCAGCCAATTTGGAGCTCAAACAATGTGGCCATCATTTAGTTACAGAAGTCTACAGTCAAAAGTATGAATCTGCTGAAGTCTTCAAAGCTACATTACCTGCTTCAATGAGAACTAAAAATACATGTTATGAATACAGATACTGCTTGCCAAAAAGATCAATAAAAATGGGTTATTTAATGTTTGCAACAGTTTTTCCTGTGCTGCCTCAATTATGCACTGGAATTCAACCCAGAGAAATCAGAACAACAGCCACCAGCTTCAGAGAGAAAAATGACCTACAACAAAAATCACAGCTGAATTGTAACATTTTAGCAGTCCAAAGACAACCTCTGCCAGCTAAGACAGCTACTTTTTAAAGTATTTTATAGTATTTTCTTAAATACTAGAGAGTCTGAAAACACAATATTCTGCATATACAGAAGTGGTAGGAAATGCTAAGATTTCTCTTTTGGCTAAGTGCTGGTCTAACCCCTTTAATATAAGGAAATACCTCAAATGATTAAAAAAAAAAAAAACCAATGCCTTCCATGCCTCTTCCAGCATCTCATCTGCTATAACCAACTCCCTTCCTCCCTTAGATTAAACACAGGGAGAAAGTGCCAAAATAGCACAGTGGATTATAGATATGAGCAAAAGAAAAGAGAAAGGAAGTGGAAAATATAGAAAATGGATTCATATCAGTGGTTCTTTAACTTACTGGACTAGTACATCCCCTTCCACCATCAAAATTAATCACTGATCACCGTCCATCCTTATTAACCTTTGCATCATAAATCCTTTTACTGTGCTTTTAGCACACAGTTTAAAAATGTATATATACATACTGCTTCATATAAATATATACATACAGACATATTGGCTCCTTGCTATGATAATGCTCTGGGTCAGAGTAAGGTTAGGGGCCAACTCTCCTTTTTTCTCAGTGCGCAATAACCAAGGACTTATTGAACAGGCCTGAGATTTTCACAAGTTGCATAAAGACAACGTAAAAAGGTACATCTTCACTGCAGCATTTAAGGATATTTGTCTGAATTCAAAGACTTGAGAAAAATGAAGCCATTTAATAAGCCTGAAACATTCCTGTGTAGCAGCTAGTTAAAAAAAAATGGGGAGGAGACTGACCAGTGAAGCAAGGCAGAGGGGAGCAAGCATAGCCCAACAGCCACACTTGCAGCAATTAAGAAACAACTCAACCAAGCTTCGATTGCTGACAGCTGACAGCCAAAAGCCTTATAGAAAACCTTATGGAACTTTATATGAAAATGCTACAGAAAGTGGCCTTGACTGATTAAAGAAAAAAATATATATATGGGAAGGAAAAACTGAGTTACTGGTCTTTCTATTTATTAGCTTAGTTATTCAGAAAGTCTGAAACTTATACCTCTTTTTATTCGATATATTTTGTGGCTGTGCAAAACTGACAGCAAGCAAACAGCAATAAACCATCTATGCTACCACTAGCACTGCAGCTTTAGCCTTAACAGTCATGGAAACCTACAGAAAATGCAAAGTTCCCACAGGTGGACACATTTCTCTCTTCCCATGTCAAACACACATTCAAGCATTCAAGTTTCCTTTCCAGTTTACACTGCATGTGTTGGCAAACGAAATCAATACGAAAGGGAGGAAGTCTTTAAAGAAGATGGCTCAGCCCTTCTTCTAAGCACAAAATTTCAGCGGTGGCTATATTCTCAACTATGGTGAGTTTAAAAAGATGTTTTCTTTTAACTCCTATAAGCCTGGGTTTCCAGTATTCAGAAAGCAAACAGTAACAGATTATGATGACTTCTGTGCTACAGACATTCTGAAACTGAAGTATATGAAAGAGAGGCAAAAGAGTAATCAGAATTATATGATTTTATGATTCACTGTCTTAAACAAACTAGGAAAATAAATACTTCAATTCGCTAAGACTCCCCAGTTCCCACTAAATGTGCAAGTATTTTCCTTATATGAAAACCTGTGAGATCCTAGACCAGGAACCTGATACAGATTCATAACTTCAGCCTGAGATTATACCTCACGTTTCAGTTCACAGAACAGTACACTTGAAGAATCCCAGTCAGCAGTTCCTCGCTGTCAGACTTGTCCTTAAACTCCTGCTAATCCAAGCACATCTCTCACATGAATTATACATATTGGAGTAATATGCAACCAAATGTCATATACATGCAAGTGTTTAGGAGAAAATGAACTCTGACACCTTTGCTACTTCTTACAGCCTTTCCCATTCCAGCATGTGTTGCTGGAACTGTGCTGCTACAGAAGGGACAGCCAAACAAATCATGCATCTGATCCAGCTGAAAGCTAACCCAGAAGAAAAGGAAAAAATGTCTATCCTTCTTATTGGCTTAGTGAACCAGCTAACAGTGGAGCTACATGTCTGATGGCTGGCATTGGCAAAAGGGAGGCAGCTGGAAAATATGGCCACAGACAAGATCATGAAGAGTGAGACTTCCCGTGGTGGCAGCTCAGATTTACACTAGCTTAAGCTATTTGTGAAACCTTAAGCTTCAGGTCAAGTCATCATAAATTTAGGTCAACCTAGATGCAACAAATTCCTCTAAAATAACCATGTGTTAATATTTTTGTCTTTGTGTTAGTACACTGAATTTTTGACATATTCCCACCAATATCATTCTTCCTGAACTTGAGAATGTCTAAAAGTCCACTGCAGGACTTTTAACATGTGCTGTTTGGTCAAGATGAAGCTCAGATTTCAGTATGACTGGTTACTGTATGTCAAAATGCAACTTACCCTCTTGTAACTAGAGCTTATAAACACAGAACCCACGCTGTGAAGGGACACACTTCCTATCAGAGCATGGACAGGTCATCAGAGGCTAGCGGTGCTTGAAGTAAGGCATCTCTCCATGCCTTTCAGTGTGCTAAGCTGAAATCTGCTGTGCTGACTACCTGCAAAAGGAGGTCAACACAAAAACTCCTTGTCTTAAAGGACAGTAATCACAGAGGAACATTAAGCATGAGTTGGTATGAAAAGGAGAATTGGGAGAGGCTGTGGAATAAGAAAGACACACAGATCCACCCTCACAGGAAGAACAAAATAAAAAGGGCTAAATGACGACTCCTTCTATGATGCACATGAAAGAGAAGGAGCATTACTGGCCTGGGATTTAATTCTGATATCACCCCACTTTTGCACTTACTACTGACTTTACCCCAATGTGAGCAAGATCAGACATAGCTTATTAACTGAGGAGATGCTTAATCCTACTTAGTCATCAGACATGAGTAAGGACTGTAGTATTTGACCTCTTCTGGAAAGTAAAAGGAAGCATCCCCCAAATTGTCTTTCCTTTTCATCTTTGTGATGCTAGAGAAAGGGACATACATTTCCTATACTGTAACTGGTAAAATACTGAGCACCTGAAAGTTAAACAGCAATATTTCAAGAAAAATAAGCAAGTTGCATAAGAGAAATACAGGTTTGTGAACATACACACCCATACTCATCAAATATAGCACTTGTAACATTTTAAAAACTGTTTACAAGACTGATAGTGTTCTTTGGCACTCTATTACATTAACAGAAGTAGCTCTGAATCATCACTAAGACAAATAAGGAAGTTATGTTTTTCATGGGGGACACCTATTTCTACAAAAAGGAGAGACTTAGGGGCAGGAGGGGAAACTACTCTCCCGTGGTGGACTTCCAATGGGCAGGATACAATCAGCTTCGTATGATTTTGAGCGTGTCATTCTGTCCCGATGCAAAGCAAGCTGAAGCCATCAGCCTGTTTGTCTCCCTTCCCTCAGGCAGAAGAACCTTACCATTAACTTCCATGAGGCAGTGCATTAACCCAGGGTGGATAAAGAGCAGTGTTAGAAAATGCTGTATTTGTCAGCCGTGTTTTCTCTAACTTTAAACTAACTCTGAATTGGCTAGTATGCCTTGGCTGCTGAACAGAAAAGATGATCTAATAGGTCATTTGACTTCCGTCACTAATTTCTATGGTCTAAATAACATTTTGTGTTTATGGTGCTTAAACTTCAATTTCTTAAGAGCTAGTTTTAGGGTTAAAAATGATCAGTATGACAATAGCTATCAAACCTGTAATAATAATGTTAAATAAGAAAAGTCTTGAAGTCTTTTAAATTTGGAATATGTAGATACAGCACCTTTACACTTTACAGTAGAGCTCAGATGCTAATAAATGTGCATTACAAGGTCAATGTTAGTCACAGAAGTAGTGTTTCACTGGACAAAAAAAATAACAGGAACAGCAATGTGAGGGACACAGGTGATTTAACCTGTCAAAAAAAATGGTTTTCCTTTTCAGCTGTGAACCACACTCATTCAGTAACATGGATGCAGAGCCAGGAGAATGTTGCACTTAAAGTGGGAAGGGAGAAGACAGATCAGCTCCCAAAGAACCAAAGAACTGGAATAATGTGTTGATGTTTCCTGGAACCAGTCTGAAGATGAACAACAGAGCCTTGGATGGGCTGCAAATTTTCCCAGTATTTCCTTTGAAAACCTAGCTAGTACAGCATTCTAATAATCCAACTCAAAGGCAGGGAAAACACACATTTACTTTTGCCAGATTAGACTGTGAAAAAAATTTCTAAGCCACTTATAAACAATATAAACTTCTGTATATGTCTCAGTCAGTGTGCATAAGGGAGCCAGATAGCTCTGAACCTTGCTGTTCTCCTCAAGTCGAATAGGTTAAAATAGTTATAAATTTAGATATTTCAAAGCTAAAACTCAGCAAGTGAAAATTTGGTCTATAACAAGACAAACTTGGAGTAGATCAGCAGTCCATGAAACCCAGCCAACCCCATGTTCCTACATCCCTTTTTTAAAAAGCCTTCCCTCGATAACTGCTTGCTGATTGGGACGGGCCTAAATAGTGGAACCTGCACAATCCTTTTCATGAACTCAGAAAGTGAAGGTGTGAACTGCTGCAGTGGTGGCAAGGAGCACTGTGAATGCCACATAATTTGTACTCTATCAAATGAAGAAAATCAGGATGCTTGTCTTTGAATGGTAATCATCTTTCGAAGTCTTGATACTTGTCACCCAACTTGCCAATGGGCACCTCAGCATGTGTGTCAGCACCACCTTCCCAGATGTTTTGTTTGGGTGCCTGCCTCCCTCTCACAGGGCAGACCGAGCACAAATATCCCCTCCCCTCTCAGCACCTCTGAATCTGGAAAGGCAGACAAACTCATACCAATAATACTTCCCCTCAGTTTGCCTTACTCTCTTGATGAAAAAGAGTTACAAACAGTATTCCTTGTTGTCCTTGTTGCATTTGTTGACACTTAATCCTAACTGACTGCTTCATTTCCAAAAGTTGCAGTTTAATAATCTGATGGATGAATTTAATAATGATATTGTGTAAAGAATAAAATAGCAGCAGATCTATAGGATTGTTTGACTGTAAACCTCTCAGCTGAAGTTTACTAAAGAAGAAAGGAGAGAGAAAAAACCCTAAAATGTAGTTTACTATTTTCTCATGCCAAGAAAAGAAAGAAAAAATGTTAAATTTGAATTGTTTTGGTAAATAAAAATCATGATGCATACAAAATGTGAAACGTGGCAAACTGTTATGATTGCGAGAACTGAAGAGGTTTTCTCTCTCTCTCTCTCTTTTTTTTTTTTCCAGTACTAAAGCATAAATACCTCAAAGGAACTACTTCTAAATTGCTTTTAAAAGAACAATTTCTCATGTTTTAAGTATAAACTTTCACCTGCAGATGATGTGTATTACAGACATTCTTAGACATTAGACAAAAAATCATCATTAACACTCCACATATGAAACAAAGTATATTATGCTTCTACCTTTTCCCATAACAGTTCTTGTATACATTCTCAGGAAAAAAAAAAAAAAAAAAAAAAAAAAAAAAAGTATCTGGTTGATGAAAATGTTTCAGTTTTTGATAAAATATTAGAACTTCTCTTTTTAAAATGAAAAGGATAGTGTACATAAAGTTTACCTAAATAGCATGAAGATTATAACACAAAAATTGAGATACTATGGGTTTCATAACAAACTGTGGTTGAATTAGGCTACTCTTAGCTCTTGAAGTTTCCCAACATGAAACAAATTAACAGTAGTGACAGCTGTAACCAAGTTTCCTCCTTTTGTCACTTTGTTGCCACAACTTTCGCACTACAGCATGGCTTCATGCATTTCTCCCAGATCTGCAATGGCAGGCCCGCAAAAAAATGAGTAGCATAACCAAAAATCCGTGTGCTTAATGCTTTGGTCTGGGGTTTGGGGAGAAGGGCACAGCACCAGGAACCGCTAGTAGGGGACCACTAGTAGGTGCCTGGCAGCTCAGGACTTATTCTGGAGCAGGAAGCGTGGGCAATGTACCATAACACTTCTCTGGAGCACAGCAGTTCCAAAATCTCCTACCATGGGACCTTGCAAACCTTCCTGTATCTGGTGGAAATCGCATGGGATGTGAAAATGGATTTGGGAACAGTCTGGCTGATGAAAGACTCCCCCTGCTCATAGAGTTAGATCAGAAAAAAGGCTCGGTTATTGCACTAGGGGTAGATGCGAGCCAAGGAGGAGCACTGTGGTGTCGTGGCTACCCCATTAAGTGTGAATGTAAAAGCCTCAGCCCTGCGGAAAGGCGGGGAAAGGAAGAGAAACACAGTCGGACCTTACTCGTAGTATCAGGGGAGCAACCAGAAGCCAGGGAGGGTTTTCTGCTTCCTGTTTGCAAAGCAACGGCGCTTTGCGCGGCTCGCCGCCGGGCGCCGTTGACCCCGAAACGTTGGCCCCGCGGCCCGGCGCGGCCGGCAGCCGAGCGGCGGCTGCGCTCGTCGGGCAGCTGGTGTCTGCGGGCGGCGGGGCGACCTCCCGCCGCGCCCGCGCACCGCGCCGGGAGGCGGCGAAGGGCGCAGCCGGCCCGCGGGGCAGCGCAGCGCCGCTCGGGACAGCGGCCGGCAGCAGGGCGAGGGCAGGGCAGGGCAGGCTCGGCCCAGCCCGAGGTACGCAAACCGCTCCCGCTCTGCAGGCGCAGCGGGAGAGGGGGCGCGCAGCCGCCTCGCCGGGCGGGGGCCGCCGGCAGCTGCAGCCCTGCGGGGCCGCCCGCACCGCCGCGCCTCCCCGCGCAGCGGGGGCGGCAGCGACGTGCGCGGCTTGTAAACCACACGCCGCCGTCGCGCCTCGCCGCCTGCCTCCGCCGCCCTTTGTGAGCCGGCGGACGGCGGGGACCCAGCTGCCCCTGCCGCCCTCAGCGCCGGGCGCCCCGCGAGCGGCGCGGCGCGGCCGGCACGACGCGCTGCCTCCCCCCGGCGGAGCCCCGCCGGCCGCGACAAACGAGCCGAGCTGCAGCCGCCCCGCCAGGAGGACTCGCGGCCACGACCTGCTATAAATAAGGCTCGGCCGGCGAGCGGGTGCCGGCTCCCCCGCCTCCCGCACCGCCTCGCATTATGCATCATCGGTGCAGTCTGGGAGTGGGAAACTCCGCTTCCTACTTGCAGTTACGCTTCTAGCGGCTCAGCCTCCGCCCCCTTCCCTCCCCCTCCGCTCTGCCTTAAGCTCCTTAAAACCCAAGGAAACTTTAGGACGAGGCTCCGCTCGGGCGGCTGCCGCCCGCCGGGGCAGCAGCCCGGGGACAGCCCAGCCGCGCCGCCCCCTGCCTGCACCGCCAGCCTCCGCCTTGCTCCGCGGCGGGACGTAGAAAGGCAGCGAGCAGCCGCGCACCCGCACGCCCCGCGCCCTGAAAGCCGTCTCAAAACACGCACGCAAAAACGCGCAACCCTGCTCTGGCTTTCGGCAGCCGACGGTCGCGCCTGGCACTGCCCTGCTCTCCTCCCCCGGGGCAATGCTTCCCGCTTTAAAGAGACCGGGGAAAAAGTTTGCCCGCCCCCCTCTCCTCCCGCCGCCGCAGCCCGTGAGAAGTTGCGGGCGCCGCCCGGCAGCCCCGCTCGCCTAGCCCTGCCGCCGCCGCCCCGGCCCCCGGAAAGCAACCTCCAGCTCACTCCCGCCCGAAACTCCGAACGGACAGCGACACCCCCCTGCCCGTCCCGCATGCCCTCACCATGATCAGAGTGTGGTTCCTCTGCTCCACTGTGGCCGGCTCGGCATCTTGCTGCTGTTTGCTCTGATGCTGCTGTTTGCCGCCGCCAGTGCCGGTGCCGCTTTTCTTGGCCCTCTGCTCCAGAGTCCTCTGGTAGAGGCTCACCGTGTCCCTGCGCTCCAGCTCCAGCTGCTCCGCCTGCGCTTGCTGGTACCTGCTCTCGCAGCTGACATGGTGCCGCCGGCAGCCCTCGATGCGCTGCCTCAGCCGCTCCACCACGGTGCTGTGCTTGGGGACGCCGCCGCCGCTGCTGGCGGGAGCCGCCGCGGGAGCCGCGTGCGGGGCGCCGCTCGCCCCCAGGCCGGCCCCGCCGAGGCTGTTGCTCAGGGTGCTGCTGATGCAGATACTGCTGCCGTTCGCGGCGGCAGCGGGGGCTGCAAAATCCCCCATCCTCTTCCCCGTGCACACTATTTTGGAAGAACTTTTTACTCTACCCTTCACACACACACAGCCTCCTCCGGGGTCCTGATGGGATACTTTTTAGTGAACCGTGGGGGGGAGGGGGCACCAACATGTATCAGGGAAACAGCGATCCCAAGCAAATGTTTCTCTTTCCCCCTAGCCAATCCCCCTCGAGAATCTCCAAAACATTAAAAAGAGAGAGAGAGAAACAGAGAGGGGGAGGGAAAATAAAGAGAGAAGGTGCTAAAAGGTTATCACCAGAAACACAACCAACAAACACAGAAAAGAAGCACAACAAACTGAGCAGCAGCAATTCGGGCAGCAAACTCCAGGAGAGATCAGACCAGTTCCTTTTCTCCCTTTTCTTTTTTATAATCCATCATTTCAAAATAAATTCCATGAGATTTCCGGAGATTTTGCCAAAAGCCTTCTCTTCCCATGTATAAAGAGAAACACACGCGCCCCTCCACATGCACACACGTATACATTCACACACGCTCACACACACATCCAAGCACAAGCACGCACTGGGCACACTCTACACACTCACTCGCACTGCACAGCATCAAAAGACAGGCAAAGCTGCTTTCTTATTGTATTTTCCTTCTAAAAAAAAGTTTTGGTGTTTATGCCGCACCGTGTTCGCAAAGTACTTTGGCTGCTCAGTTGCATTTCAACAGGAACCTAAACAGCAAATCCTCGGGCTGGGGAAAGTAAACACATGAACAATCCGGGCCGAGACGAAGAAAAGTAGAAGCTCTGAAGTCTGCGAAACGCCGAGCTGGTACAGCCTAACGCTTTGCACTGCTTCGCTTGCTGCTGCTCCTCCTGCCACCATCACAATGATCAGATACTCTCCTCCTCCACCTCCTCCTCCTCCATGCCAGCGGAGTGATATCAGGACAGGAGCGCTCGGTAAACACCGCAGCAGCAGCAGCAGCAGCAGCAGCAACAGCAGCAGCAGCAGCTCCTCCAGGCCGAGAGGCAGACGCGGGGACAAGGTGCAAAACCCGGCGCGGACGCCGCCCAGCAGGAGCGGGCACGGCGATCCCCGACCCGCCGCCGAGCGGCGCGGCGCGGGCGGGGGCCGCCACCTGCCGCCCGCCGCGGCTCCCCGCGCAGCTCCGCGCCGCTGCGCCGGGCGGCACGGCCGCCTCAGCCGGCCGGCAGACGGGGCGGCCGCGGGGCTGCGCTGCGCGGGGCGCTGCGCGGCGCCGGCAGGCCGTGCCCGCGGCCGGGCGGCGTGTGCCGCGCTCCCTCCGTGTAAACTGTTGCATAATGAATGCAAACAGAGCGAGAGCGCGGTGCCTCCCCGCCACAGGGCTGAACTTTCTATTTTAAACAACACAAGAAACATGACACGTTGGGCAGGAACATTTTTCCAAGCGAACAGTGGCTGCCTCCATATAGAGCGCTGGTGATTAATGGATCAAGAATAACAGCCCTGGCACCTAGTTTGAGACCATTTTGCAGACAGAAATGTATTACGCGCAAAATCTTAACTGATTGTTATTTCTAAATTAGCTAGCAATACCACCATGCCCTTCCATTTTCTTTCTGAAATGTACATATATAAAATACAGAACAGAGAGACACTCCTGCTCCTTAAAATGAAGCTGGAAATACAGAAAATTTGGAACTCATACATAAGTCATGAGGACTGATTTAAACCATCTTCATTTCTGCCATTGCAGATTAGCCTAGGATAGCATTTCTAACGCACTGACAGCTCTAAAGAACTGGCTTGGTCTTGCTTATGCACTCTGCAGTATGAAATTTGCTTTTGATTTTATTCCTGTTGTAACAATTACTGACCCTATGAGAGAGAAAACACTCCATGGTGGACGGACAAATAAAATTAATGACTAATTAGCACTTTCCTTCCCTGCAATGCCCACAGGGTCCACTTGGGACAAATGAGCAGGTCCCCTCCTCTTGCCCCCCCGCCTCCCCCCATTAAAACTTTTCTTCTTAAGCTTCGGCTTGAGAACCAAAGCGAAACTCGTTTCTGCTACTAGTTGCTGTACTCCATGATCACTGCTCGCTACTTGAGCATGTACAAAACGACGAGGGAAGCATTTTTCTCCGCTCCGAAGCGGCGCAGGAGCGCGGGGCGCCCGTGGATCCTGCCTCGCTCAGAGCGGGCAGCCTCGCCGGGGCGGGAAGGGCGGGCGGCCAGCGAGGAGGCGGCTTTGCCGCGAGCTCTTCGGTACGGACTGCTCTCCAGCTGACCTCAGGGACCGCAGTAGTATCTGCTCGTAGGTACATACTGCTCAGCGTGCAGTAAATCTGCACTGTGATTCACATTGATATGAAAAGAGTAAATGTGAGAACAGAGGAGGAAAAGGGAGGGGGTGTTGTTTGTTTTTAATAAATGGAAACTATCAGCAGGACCCAGATTCAGACAGCTGGAAGTTAGGTTCAACTTTGGAGAAGTATTTCGTGAACTCCTCCACAGTGCCCCCTGCAGCCGGCCAGCTTGCACACCGAAAGCATTAGTGGAAAGGTCATGCAGATCCAAAAGACCACTGAAGCCAGCAAAAGGATATACGAACCTGTGGAGTCACAATACAAGTACCCATCCAAAGAGTGTTTCTTACAGACTGCTCTTTGGTGCATTTTACAGAAGCTATCTTCTTTCTCCAAGATTAGGATAAATACTATTTTTCTAACTGTGTGGGGTAACAGAAGCATAACTTTCAGGATACCACTTTGGTATCACAGTATTTTTAGCTGCATGCTGGATTGCTATAGAATTAAATTCTAGTATAGCTAGACTCTAGGCATTTTCTTTAATCTCTTAGCTATTGTGCTTTGGTTGTGCTAGGTTGCACAGCAGAGGGATAATGAGTAACAGACAGTTTTGCAGTAACTAGTGCTCAATGTTAGAAGTTTTGCAAACAGATCAATCATCAGTTTTGCGAAAAACATCCGAATGCATTCTAAAAGCAGTAGATTCTGATCAAAAGACATTTGATTTGGCTGTGGTTAAAGTAAAGCTGGGGAAATGTATAGCCCTCTATTTCTCCGCTCATTTTAATAACAACAGTGGTGATATTTGCATTATTCTGTAGTACAATCTTTTATAAGATAGAACACAATCAGATACATCCCCAAACCAATTATTAGAATCAGCATTTCATTAAAAAAATCAAGTATACTATGCTATTTTACAGTTGTTTTTTAGTACTTAGAGTTAGAACTAAAAACTTCCATCTGACAGGAGAATTTAGTTTTAAAACTAAGTATCGAATGGCAATTGTGAAATAGCAAAAGAGAGATGAGAGTTCACTTTTTTGTATCATTTTTATTTTAAGGATATTCACATGAACAATTATCTGCTCTGAACAGCCAGGCTCAATATCTGCTGTTTCGGGAGATACTTAAATTCAACTTTTGCTAAGGATAACACTTCTGCTAAGTCAGTGAGTCTGAACAAATGAAACCTGAAAAAAGACCTCAGATTGTGGCCTGGTCAATGCAAGAAATAGAGAGATCTCAGCATCGCTCTGCTACTGACTAGTGTCATTAAAACAGATGTTCTTCGCAACCTTGACCGAACAACTCTGTTCTTTAATCAGACAGAAGCACAGTCTCACTTGTGATAGATACGCACTCTTCTATCTATGACCATGGACTTATGTATATTCACCTTTTCGTATAGCAATTTACCTTGCATGCATAGATGTGTACATATGGGGGGAGTTCCCCCCCACACCTTTCCCTGAGCATCAGCTTAGAAAGCTATCTTCATAACTGGAATTTCAGAAGAAATACATATACCAGAATTCTAAGTGATATAAGATGAACTTGCTGACACTAGCACTTGAACACTAATGCCTACTGATATCAGCTGACAGGACACTAATTACTAGTTAAAGGAAATGATTGCTTGGTAAAGGATCTATTCAGTGAGTTACGATTTTGAAAAATTATGAAGTACAGGCCTGATCTCTGAAAAGATACACAGTATGAAAATACAGCATACATTCTCAAGATGATTATCATGACAGAGATCTGTCTAATTAGGAAGAATCTATTTTAATGCTACGATATGAAAGAGCCCAGCTGGGAGAGGAATTTAGAGGAAGACACAGAAACATGACTGTTAAGCTGACAGCAAGTGCAGCCTAAGCATGTTCCAGTGACAGCTTCCAGAAAAATAATTCATTTCAGCATTTAATCAATAGTGTCTTCAGAAGAAGCACAGGCTTATGGATAATCTAACTAGTCATATTAGTGGGAGGAGCTCCATAAATAATACAAAAAATGTGTCTTTGTAGAGCAACATACTGAAACTGCTTCCTTTTTGTCAGCTGACCGAGGGCTCATCGAGTAGGTGGGCAACATTAAAAATATCATCAAGGGACAAACACAGATCCCCTTGTACCAGAGAGCACAGTTTACTTCCGGTGCTGTCAGTCTGGTTGCAAGCTGCAACTGTTGTAGTAGTAAATTCGAAACCAGATTAGGCAACAGATTAACCTTCAGAGTGCTGCCTGGGTAGAAACCTCTCTGAAGGCTCCTACTATAATTAAATGGCTTATGTCTAAAATGATGGATGACATAGTGATGCATCTTCTGTTGGAAGGCTAACCTAGTATCAACAACTCAGTGTGTTTACTGAATATAACTTTGAAAACCAGCTAAAAGACACATTTTAGGCCTGGAAAAAGCAGCTTTCTCATACAACTAAATGGGTTTCAAAAAATATCTGCAGAAACTTCTCTACTGTGCTGTGTAACTGAGCAAATCAGATGTACATCAGTTACTACTAAGAACTGTTTAAGTGCATTTTCCTTAATACATCTGTAGTTAAAAAAGAATAATGGTGTCATCAGGAGAGGAGGTAAAGTCATACAGTTGAGAACTGATTAAGAACAAATAAGAAATCTGCAAAATGCAACTACAGTATGGCAATGTGACTAAAATTCTCATGAGGACTGGGGTGGTAATGAGCTACGGCCTTCAAAATATCCTGAGCTGTAGGAATTCTCGAAGTGACGAACCAAGTCAGGAAGCAAAAGAAGTTGCTCTAAATGCTTACAGAAAAGGTCATCAAGGCTGAAAAGTAGCAGAAGAACAAAACAATGGAGGGGGGAAAGGGTAAGCAAGCAAGCAAGACAGCAAATTAATTAAAGTTGCAAAACTCAGAGCTTTAAGTCTGATTGTAGGAAATAGAGTGATCGCTATGTGTAAATACAAACAAAACAAAAATATTCTCAAAACTATGTACTTGCCAGTCTATGCATTTGAAGTGGAAGAACATGCAGAAGTCAGAATCTTTACAGAATCTTTCCAGTTGTGAACAACACTGAAAACCCCAAATCAGCAATGTATTATAGCAGCACAGTAACATGGATCAAGACACATGCATAAGTACTCAGTTGCATCAGGTCAAAAAATAAGGGGAAAAGATGTAAAATATGTGCTCACTCTCTCCTGTTCTGATTACATGTCACAATGAGAACTCCAAACACAAGCGCAAAATAACACATATTTCTGATTAAATACAATGTTTTACCTGAATTTTGTTCTGCTTTGTATTATGTACAACCCTCAGAACAAAAACTTACTAAGAGAAAAACTTACTATTTCTAAAAGTTGGCCCTCAGCAAGATTATTTATTTCCCAAGAATTTAGGTATTTGACCTTTTATGGTACAAATGTAGCCCTAGTCTTTTGAGAAACTACTGTTAGATTGTACAATTGTACATAACACATGATTACCTGATCATAAACATGTATGCAAAATTTACCAAAGCAACTTGTTTTATAATTCACTACATGCAGGTTATCACAAGCTATATAAAGAAATTTATATACTCAAGTTTCCAGGAAATGAGGAATTAAAAACAAAGATAAAAACAAGTTAACAGAATTCTGTTAGTCACATAGAGTAAAATAATTATTTAACATGGCTGATGTGAAGCTTAAAAAACAATTTTCTGAGACTATGAAAATGCAGCTAAAGTTGAGGGTGTTTTTAGGTATATATTTTTTTAATTGCTTACCTCACGTAGCTTTCTCTTTGCTTTTTCTCTTCAGTACTGGCCTCAGATAGCAGTATGCAGACAGAACTATCCTAGTGTAAAATACAAAATAAATAGTAACTGCTGTTATGGTGCATTATTTTCTAAGGCATTAGATAATGCTGAATAGCTGCATACATTTCTGATTATTAAATATATATTTTTTAAGTTTCTAATGCAAAGACAGCACCCACAGGGTGCTATGTTATATTTTGAACATTTTAGATACTTCCTCTAGCCAGTGGAAAAAAGACCCATCATAGCTAAACTTTTGCATATGCTGAAAGTGTAGAGTTCTCTGAAGGAGGTTCCAGACTGTAAACTCCCCTAAGTCCACAAGTTTAATCAACACTAACAGACCTTCCAAAATCTTTGAAAAGGTAAAGCTTAACATTAAGATTTTCCCTTTAATAAAACTTAGTAAGTTAGTACTTGAAAGCTCAGCATAAAGCTTTACACAGCTTTACACAAGAGAAAATATTACTCACAACCCTGTAAAACAATTTGTAAGACTACTTTTGATTTCATACTCATGGTAAGAAATATTTATGTCCCATAAATATCAAACTACAGGTCTGTGCTTAGCATGTGATATGAATAGAAATACTAGGGGTCAAGTTCTGTTTGTTCATTTGTTTTTGCACAGTGGACAGCCCATAAGCTTTTATTCGCCATTAACAACACAGCTAAGTATGCATATACAAGATTTTAAGGGACAGTTTATGCTTTCTGCATCCATTCCTCCTCTCAGACTCATGGCAACTACTTACACACAATCCCTGCAGAAATGTGAAATAATGGTTAAAATAAAACAACTTTACATGATTTAGCATTGTTATCCACTCACTAACCTGTCAGAGAAAGGTTATGGAAACACGTCCTAGTTTAGGAAGCAGAATTAAGATAATTGGTCCTGATACACTACAATATATTTTGCTGTATGTTGAGACTGATTCTGGAGGTAACAGCTGTAGAAGATAGTCATGGAGAGCCAGAAGGGGAGAAGGAAAATCAGTGCTCAGGCCCATCTAAGCCTTTGATCTGTCACATGGATCTCAGGAGAATATCTGAGCTGGAATGGAGGAGGAGACAGAGACAGCGAGAAAAGAAAGGACAGTAGGAAGAATGCCACAGAGATGTTTCTAGGGATTCCCTTAGCTTACACTAGAAACACACTTGCAGGAACTTAAACCTCTTCAGCATTCCTTACACTAAATATCCCACTGCTTCTCAGTAAAGATTGTCCATTTCCATATAGCTTGAATTAACATGGCAACAAACAAAAAAAATCACTCATCAGTGAAAAAGAATGCCAACTTGTGTGACAAGGAAGCAGCTGGGAGAAGATTAGTTTTACTTTCCTTTGAGGTAATTGCTTCTAAACACCAGCCATCCACAAGAGTGTCAGAATGAACATGATCACTTTGAATGACCTAAGCCAGAAGAGACTGACCAGAAGAGACTGAACCTGTTGAAAACTATTGTTCATCCTTCTTCACCTGGGAGAACAAAGATTGTTCTGTGACCTTTGGCATAGCTGATTAACTTTAATATTCAAACAAGGAAGTTTTTGTAAGTTCCTAAATTACAGGGAAACAGAAATAAAGAGCCATTTTCCATAGTGGTAACTCTTTGGAAGATACATGTATGTCCAATCTTCAGAAACAGAAGTACTGTATTTTCTTCTCCATGTTAATGTGCTGATAGCATCATTGTTTCATTGACTGCTATAGTTTACAATCCGTAAATAAATAAATAAAAATAAAATATACACAAAAAATGTATATTAAAAGTACATTGCTGAGGTTGCCAAGTCAGGCAGTCAATGAGTTCTGAAATGCCAAAAATCAAAGCACTTGTGCAATCTTCACTTGGCTTCTTTGCACAATCCACTGTATGATGAAGTGGACAGTATTTCAAGTCTTTGAATTCACCCTTACTTGCTATTTTTCCTCAGGATTTTTGCTTTGTTCTGTATACAGAATTGACAGTACTTGCTGCTAAAGAGATAAGACATCAAAACAACATGAAAATCCCTAAAAGGATACAAAAATGATCCCTTTCATGCTTGTTCAGATTAACCAAAACAAAATAAACCAGCAACAACTAGCTACCTTAAAAACCAAACCTGCTTTCAGACTATTTCCAGAGTCATTGAAGTCACTAGACTTGACTAGAAGTAACTAGAAAACATTTATTGGCAATCTAGGATGCCTCCCATCTTAGCTCAAGCTTGCGGTTAACTAATGGTTTACAACAAATAATAGCTGATTAGATTCCAGTTAGACAGGAAAAAAAAATCCTTCTCATAGTACGAATAGTGAGACTTTAAACAGATCACTTACAGAGGCTGTTGAGGCTCCATCATTGAACTTCAGGAACTAATTAAACAAACTTTTCAGTAAGGACAAAAGTATAATTGATTCTGCCATGGAACAGAAGGATGGATTAGGAGACTTCTAAGGTCCCTTCCAGCCATATTTTTATAATATTAGGTTATTTAGGGAGCTTGAAAGTTATAAATATATTTTTAAGCTGTTAATAACTTCATTTGTTTAATGCTGACTTCGGTGAATGAGAAGAAGGTTACATAAGAGTATACATGCTGGTTGAGATCAAGGGTCCATCTAGCCTAGTGCTCTGTCTCCTACTGTAGCCATAAGAGCGGCCATCGAGGAAAGAGTAAGAAGAGGGTAAGCACATACGATACCTCCATCCTAATACTGCTTCCCAGCCTTCAACCATTTTGGGGTTAGGATATGTGGTTTATCTAATTAGTAGCCTCTAAAGCTAATGTTTTGTCCAGTTTCCTCTTGCATCTCTACAAATTCCTTTACCACAAGTCCATACAGGTCTTGTGAAGAACCACTTATATGTAGATGATCTACTTATCACCAGCCCCTTCAAAGAACTCCAAGAGCTTAGGTAACTCTTCTTGATAAGATCATATTTATTCAGGTAGATACTAATTCTATCCCTTATTATAATATCTACTTATTCACCTGGAACAGATGTCAGGTTTTAGTTTGCTAAATACCTTTGGAACCTTTTTTAATGATTGACCTCACATTTGACACCTTCTGATTTTCACGTACCGAGGAATATTGAAGTGACAGGTTATATGCTGCTATTAGTAGATATTTCATCCTTGAGTTCTCTTAGAATTCTTGGATGCATCCTTCAGATCCTGGAGATTTGTCTGTATTCATCTATCTTTTGTATCATTACCTCTTCCAAAGATACTTCAGTTTCAGAGAAATTTTCTGCCACATTCACTGAATGCCCCAAAAGAGCTCAGGCGGGAGAATTTCTCCATTTTCTTCTGCAATGAACAAAAATGCAAACAGTTCAGTTTCTCTCCAGTATCTGTCCTCCATGAGAGTTCATTTTATATCCTTATCACATTCAGATTCACTGACATTTCTTTTTCCCCCTGATGTGCTGGAAGAAGTATAACAAACTATTTTTGATTCTCTTAGCTAGTTAGGCCTCGAACTCTTCCTTGATCTGCCTAATATCTTTAATAGTAAAACTGTCAGTGTTTATCATCCTTTCAGTTTTCTTTATTTGGATGCCTCTTTAGCTTTTGGAAGGACATCGTCTTTCTAAAAGCCTTCCTTTGCTTTGCTGTTTGGCCATGACGCTTACGTTTACTCTCCTTTAAGCATTGCCAGTAAGTGGTATACATGTCCTTCCTGTTTGATATCTTGTAGTCTTCACGTGTCCTCTAAGGATTTAATTGTCTCAGGTGCCACTTTTTGCTTATTCTTTACAAATTACCTCATTTTTACATAGTTTCCTATTTTGATATAAGCACAACAGTGATGGATATTTTGGCTTGTACTGGTCCCCAAAGATACCAAATCCAATTGTGTTATGGTTGTTTATAGAAAGCAGTCTTACTGTTCAGCAAGACAAATATACAACTATGTATGTATACATGTAAATAGATACATATATATATGCATACACATATGTGTGGGTGTATACACATACACATATATATATGTAATTTTACAAATTACAATATAGGGCAAATGTGGCTAGAATCTGAAGGAAACTGTACAAGGACTCCTGGCTCCAGAGCTAACCAGGCATGAGTGGTGAACCCAATGGGTTCATTTGAATTTGATCTTTTCTCTGAGTTAGCCTGAAACCTACACTGATAATAATTAGCATTTATTGCATGTAGCTCTCAAATCCCCCTAGGAATTATTATCACTCTTTGCAGAGTGACAATGAGCTACAGAACACTGAAGTAACAAAAGCGAGACATACCTATGATTCTTGATTTCATTCTCCTCCCTACATTGGCAGCTCCTCTATTCACCAGGATAGCAAACTATTGAGGGTACTGTTCTCAAGGTGGGTTATTATAACTGTAGTTAATCTTATGATAGTAAGCATGCCTAGATGAGGTATTTACATTATTATTTTCAGTCCCTCTTTTGTGCGCATTTAACAACTGTTTGTGTTGTAGCAATTTAACATAGCCTGCTTTTTATGGAACTGGAGATTTTAAGGTAATTTGCTCAGTTTCTTCAGCTTCGTTTGCATTTCTTAGATCATCAAGGTATCCTCATTGAATAAAGTGATACAGAAACAAAGTTGGATGTTCCCATGATTTGTGTGATATGTATCCTGGAGAAATTTAGCAATGCAGAGCAAAAATACTGAAACATCATCTTTGCACAAATGCACAATCTTTAAATAATGCCTTGTAAAATAGGAAACAAAATATAGCATTTTTTAGCTTTTCCAGGATGTAACAGGTAAACCTGTGTATGTAGATTTTTTGGCCTTTTCTTTGTCCTACAAGATATAGAGTAATTCCTTTCCCACTTCACCTATGCTTTCTGATTCCCGTTTCTTCTATTAATCTATGTTACCCAGCCAGAACTTACTAAAAATGTGTCTTAGTTTTGCATGTCTCCTTCATGGAGAGATAACCTGTCATCATGATCATTTTGCTCATTGTTCTGTATTAAACTAGGGTCTCCACCATCTTTTTGCAGTACCTTGTATATTGGTATTTTAAGTTCTAGGTCAGTGTAATTTTGGGGGTAGAGTTACTTGCTTCACTGGCCAAACAATTTGTCTTGTCAAGTTCTGCCAATGGTATATAGGAGTGTAGCATCTTTCCACTACAGCTTTGGGGGTTTGGTTTCTTTCCTTTTTTTTTTTTTCCCCTTTTTTTTGATCCATGTGTCCTTTTAGAAAAGGAAGCATGCTGCCTCAGCTAATACAGCACCAGAGGCTTGACGATCTTTTCTCTAAACTGATGGGTATTGGCTGTTGTTAATTATCAATTAAAGCAGGGTAACAGACCTTACTCTCCTTTAGAAGAAAAAGTTGAATTGTATACTACCCAGCGTGCATTATTTATCAGATCTCCCCATACTTTCACACACTAACTACAGTTTTATCTAGTAATGCTTTGATACTAAGTCAGGCTCCCTGACGTATATCATTTGAAGCTTAAATGTCCCAAAGCTGCTCCCTTTAACTCCATATTATGTGTTTTGTCTCAAGGTTAGCTATGCACATTACCAGTTGCAACAAAAGGGTTTCTTTGATGTGGTTTCTTTGGTGTTTAAAATCATGTTGTACTTCAGCTTCCATATAGATATTACAACATTTCGTTCCTGTATGGATTATGCACATTTATGTGCAGAAGGGCATCATATGATCCAGGAAAATTAATCAAGTTGAACATCAGACTTACAAAAGCATCGGACTTTGTGCAGACAAGAAAAAGGCAAGAAGAGACAAGGATAAAGAGGCAAGAGAGAAAAGGGGAGAGCATCATTCCATAGATAGCAAAGATACTGAACTGGCAAAGTTAATTATTCCTTAGGCGTCTACAGCATTTTGTTACTTAACGAACAGTTCATTACAATGTATACTAGCTATATACATTTATTTATTCTTTCACAGTCCCCTGTTATCATTTATAATAGTGGCATTCAGAACCCCAAAACTGGATACAGTTTCCCCATTTTTCTGTCTAGCGACTCAGAAAGAGGATTGTCAGCTCTCCCACATTGCCTGGTACAGTAATTTAATTGGAATTTCATCTCCAAGACTCAGTAACAACAGAAGTTTGGTACTCTACCAGTACTTAAAATTCCCTTACAGTCATCGCTAATTTACTGATTCTTAGCTGTGGTGAGTCAGCAACACTGATAAATCAGCCTCCCCTTAATCACTGATAGAAAGCAGTGCCTCCGCCCTGGCAGATTCAACAAAGAACAGGATTAGGGTAGATGGACAACAGCTGTATCAACTCCTATACAATCATTTTAAAATTGTCTAAAATCACTAACTTTTCACTTCTGGAGCACAAGGTTCAATTCTGTGTTGAGTCCTGCATGAAAATGAGTTTAGCAATCTTGTTTTAGCCTCCACAGAATCATTCATGTAATTTGCCATGATTGGCAGATTTTGCTGTCGAGAAAGAGTGGATATTAATTAGAGAATAAAAGTGAGCTTTAAATAGGTGGAAAAAATCAAACATCAATAAAACCGAATGTCAGAATCACAGAAAGTAAATTCAGATTTGAAAGTCTGGACTTTTGTACAACCCTCACATGGACAGAATGAAAATTGGAACAGAAGGCAGGAACTACTGTAAGCACGAAGTAAGCATAGCACCAGTGGAGCATCCCTCAAACAGTCCTGTGAGTGTGGCAGTCAGGCACTGGACCACTCCTGAACTCTGCCTTTCAAGATGCATGGTGTCTTCTAACTCACAGGTTATGCTCTCAACACTGTTCACTTGACTATAGCAGGCAGCTCGGCATCCCAAACATGCCCTACATTCCGGGAGGGTCAGCAGTCACCTGTTGCCATGAATTCTGGGGTGCTGCTCAGAATCAAAGTTAACTGTTTATTTCTAAACAGCGAGAAAGACTCCAGTTCATGTGCCATGAGTCCTTTTTCTCTTTGAGGCAGCAATTCCTGAACAATAAGGAAGTGTAAATACATTCTATACACCACAAATACACATGGAAGAGAGAAAAAAAAAAAAAAGAAAAAAGAAGAAAAATCACTAGAAAAGGATAAAAATGACAGCGAGAGAAGAGTAAAGAATGGCAACCCCTCAATTGCCATAATTATTTTCTTGCTTGCTTTTGGTGACTACTCTTAGATCTAAACCTGAGCCTCTCATGAACCATTTTCAGCTGAAATGCACTGAACTTCTTCAGTAAGGACAGCAGATCATCTTTTAGCTCAGGCTGTACATTTATTTATTTGCTCTATCATTACTTTTTTCACCTTCTACATAATTTTTTTTTTCCTTTGACAAATTCTAAACTTGGCATAGTTCAAGAATTTTTTGAAAGTAACCATGCAATGATGCACTGTCATTTCAGCTTGTAAATAGAATTGGAAAAGATGGTATCTTTTCTCTCCTATGACCCAAATAAATACACATGCCTGATGAAGATGCTTCTTATATTGCACGCATTTTCAAGGAGGAATCATATCATTACAGATGTTTGCACAGCATCTATCATAAAGGTATATGGATCCTGACTGGAGCCCTGTGGCATTACCGTAATAGAAAAGGAGAGAAATGCAGGAGGTTAGTTGATTTAATACAAATATTAACTGCAGCCCTACCTATAAGATAAAAGATTTAACTGGACTACTTCAATAAAAGAAAGAGCAGAATGTGTATAGCAGGCATTAAAAAAGGGGGTGTCTAAAAAAGCTATCATTATACTTTGCTCTTCACAGTCATCATGTTATCCTGGAAGTCCTACAAATCAGACTCTAGCAAAGGTAACCATCTTTGTTACTCAGCAAGGAAACTGCTTCAGTTTCCACTTAAATAAGCAGCAAAACCTTACAGGAAATCCAGTCAGATTCATGGCCTAAATCAACATGTTGTACACCAAATTTAATGCACAACTTTCTACCTTGCATTAACAGTACTCTGTATTTAAATCTGTAATAAAGATACTCTGAGCTGTGATTTGTATTCAGCTGTATACATTTTTTAATTACTCTTTTCCCTTCTCTTGTATGTATCTTCTACATCCAAGCCTAATACCAGTTAGGCTGGTGTTAGTGTATTTTTCCTGTTCGGGTTCTTGGTAAACACATTCTGCTTGTGGAGAAAGAAAGGCAACATCACTGCCACCATGAGTGAATTGCCCTGTTGTACCCCTACTGTGTGGTAAACAGTCTTTTAGCCTACATCTCATTTTTCTCAATACTACTTCTAAAACTGTTGTTCATCAGCAAAAAGCAAAGCAAAACAACAAAGCAAAAGAATGACAGCAAAACCTAATTTTACTATCCTTTGGCTAAGTCTACAAGGCACATTAGAACCTAATCCACCACAGTCTTATTTAAAAATGGGTGGCTGAAAGGTGCCATAGCATTTATAAAAAGAAAACAGATTGTCTCAGAGGCTGATGCCAAATAACTCATTGCCTGAGTTATCACTCTTCAATCAAAAAGTATATGAAGAAACTACATAAGTCATTTAGACAACAACCACCATGGAGTTATGCTGGCCTCTTACGTCGGTGATGAAACAGCCAAATTCCCTGACAGTGCTGAGTTATTCCTTTTATCACTGGCAGGGCTGCCAAAAGAATCATCAAGGCCGTAGGCATGGAAAACATGGGGCTCCTCCAAACTCAAGTGATAAAAATACAATATGTTTTATTGCCTTATTTTAATCTTTATAATTTAAATATTAAAATTAAATTGCAACAATGTTAAACATAGCTAAGGAACAGGGCGATTAATTTAAGCTTGGTATTCAATTTCTGTAAGTAGGCTTCCTTCCAGTTGTAGACTTGGGGCTTCTGTCCCCACCTCCCTCTGCCCTCCATCTCTCATAACCAAACACTTACTTTGTTGTCCTGACAAAGCCAGTATAAAATCTTGGGTGTTTTATTACAATTTATAATTCAATCATTTTGGAAGTAGATTATCTTTCTTTCACCAGTTACAGTAACAACTTAGTATAGGAAATTGGGATTTTTTTTGTAACACTTCCACATTGCTAGAGAGAGGTTATATACTACAAGCAAGAGCATAGGTATTTAGAACCATATCTTTGACTAGTCTGTTTCCCTCTAAAAATCTTAAATTATATTATAATATACTAATTCTCTTCAATAGTTTCCAATAATTGCTTTGAAAGGCTAGAATGTGCTGAGAGAAAGCAAAGTTTGTGGGCCTGATTTCAATTTGAGCAGGATTTCGGTTAATAATGTTGCACACATAAACCCTCTCTTAACAGTCCATAATGTCAAACTGAAGACAGGATTGCTAAATAACTTAGTTATTTTTTCTCCCTATTAAAACAGCATTACAGACTTTCAACAGATGTCTTTAATAGACATTGATATTGAAAAGAGAATATTACATAAAATAAATTCAGACCATTCTGCCAGTATTGCTACTCTCCACCATTAAGAGCAAAGTTTCTCTTGTATCTTTAAATTATTACACTTACCCCTACAAACAAAAACTCATCTCTGGACATTATTAACCTCTGTCAGAATCCACAATACTGCTACAGTTAAAGACCTGTTACTACTTCCATTTATAATAAACCCTGTTTTGAAAGTTTTAAAAGCTGGTCTTAAAATCTGCTCTAGCAGAAAAGTTTCAGCTCATGAGCATTTTTTTTTTTCTGTAAAAGCTGGGAAAAAAAATCCATCTGCCTTTTAAACTCTTGGGTGTCAAAGAGGTCTAGCAGTTTCAGGCATTTTTTTTTTGAGCTTTCATATTAAAAATAATGCAAGTTTTGTGTTAAATTTTTGCAGTCTGACAGCTCATATATATGTACCCTTGCTTTTTACTATTTGAGAAGCATTACTAAAAATAATCATTTTTCATGCCCCACCACCCTAAAAAGGTGATGTCTGTGGGCCAAGCTGTCAACAATACTACTTCAAAGGGGGCTTTGAAAGCCTCTGTTGCTCTAATTTTAAGATGCAGTACTATATCTCCAACAATTAGACTATTTATTCAGCTAAGTAAATACAGATTTATAAGCTACAGGTGTCCACTCTTTCGATATATAAACTGGGAGATGTTGAAGCAGTCCTGACTTCCTAGGTCTGACTGTGTGTCTTGGCTAAATCTTGACTCCCTGCTGACACCAACTTTCTCCCCCCTATACCCTGGTTTCCACAGAAACCTAATGCATGGACCCATAGCAACAGGACCAATTTCTTAGTCTGGATGATTGGGAGACAGGATCTGAAACAACCCTATAAAACATCTGGGGACGCAATGGGCTTTGAAACCGGGCTTCTCTGGAGTAATTCCACTGAAAGCACTGATGTTAGTCCAGATTTAAACTGTATAAGTTAAAGCAGATTTTTGTCCATCAGCAGCACATAGTACTTATTCTAATATATCTATTGTATGAGTGAGAAAAAAGAAAAATGAAATCTAATAGTTAAATGCTATTTTGGCTCAATCCCACTTCTCTATTATAGACCCTGAAATGCTCATCAGCTCATGCCTCTATATTCATCTCAATAGGAATGCTGTAAGACTAAACGCATGAAACGGTAGGAGGCATGCAGTTACTTTGAACTACAAGTGTCACTGAGGCACAGGTTTGTTTACTTCGTTGATAATGGAATACAGAAAGATGCCCCGAAACAACCCAAAAATGTTTATTACTTTTGCTTAAAGATCCGAAGACACTTTCACTAGCTTTGAAGAGCATCAGGACTCTGTGAATCTATCCCAAGTGCTGTGTGAATTACTCAGGCAGTACAAGAGTTATAAAAGGTTGGTCACTGCCTGTTTGTTGTACAAATCTTTACAAGAGATGTTCACAATACCTTTATTGACATAACACTTTTTTCAGCAATGGGCCCTTTTACAGCCATGGAAAAGAATGGTTTAAGGCAATTATTAATGGTTGTAGGATGAAATTGGATCGGTTGAAGTCTCAAGGTTATAACTATGCTACAGTGACTGTTTTTTGTCAAGCTACTAGAATATCATGGTTCAGAAGAATATTTTTACAGTAATCATTGTATTGCAATTTCGAGCCCTTTAAAAATTGGAAACTTTCTTTACCCTCATAACTGCAATCACAACTTTCTAACCCTCATAATTCTCCTTGGAGAAAATGTAAGTAAAATTTATAAGTAAATTCTGGGATAAAAAAGAAAAGCTACCCAAAAGCAATGATTGTCACTGAGACATACTCCAATTCATATTACAAAATCTGGTACTCTCTGACAGAGTCAGATGTTGTTGGCAAAAGAAACCTCATCTTTTACACAGGAAAGCATACCTGAGAAGCCTATCCAAAGCATCAAGTCACTGACAATTTACTCAGGTGGGGTATGAGGTGGGGACAAAAATGGCGAAAGACATTCAAGATAGTCCTTGAATTTACTAAAATAAATAATGAAAGTAACTATTGCTTTGCCACAGGTCCTGGCGTTTAGGCATCTCTCTCCTAACTAGATTAGGATTGCTACTTTGGGCTAACAGTCATCCCCAATAATTTAGGCAAGAAGTTACAAAACTGAGTTATCATCAGCAAAGGCAGTCCTATTCAAGAACTACCTAGCTCGTTCCAGCCCAGATTCAGACTTGCCCTTGCCTCTAACTTCTGATCTCACACCAAGACATCTCTTCCTTACCACATCTCAGTCAAGCTTGAAATCTGCTTTCACTTCTTACTTGGATCAGCCTTTCTCTCCACTTTAACACAAGCTCCACATTGTATTCCTCTGTCTTGCTCTTTTTGTGCCTGTACTACCTCAAAAGCATATTATGTACAATGAGCTGATACAGAAACACTGCCCCCCACCTCTGCCAGGACTCCATCAACCCATTTCTCCTTTCCACCTCCCTCTCTCTTTTTATCCCCAAGATACTTTCCAAGTTTCTGGGGCAAGAATGCATGGATGTGCTGTCCTTCCCTTTACCTGCAGAAACATTTGATATTTGGGGAAGGTAACTTAGCATCTACTATCACTTGTTTAGCTGATATCCAGAAAGCAGATCACTAAGTAATGGCCCTAGCCCAGATCACAGGTATGAACAGGAAAGCTATCTGGCAACTACTTGTAAGGAAAAGGAGGGTGGTTGAACACTGGAACTGCTTGCCCAGAGAGGCTGTGTGGAGCTTCCATCCTTGGAGTTATTTAAAACCTGACAGAACATGGTCCTGGGCAACCCAGCCTAGGTGACCTCACTTAAACAGGGGGGTTGGACTAGATGATCTCCAGAGGTGCTTTCCAACCCCAGCTATTCTGTGATTAATATATGTGTCCACTTCTATACAACACAACCTGTGTAACACTATGCTACTGCATTTACTTAAAACATTATGAACCAATCAATACAAGTCAGCTCTCCCCTCAAACCTTTGTACGGAATGGCTGTATGAAATTGTCTCCACAGCAGCATGTAGCTGCTCTAACTTCTGCCAGCTAAGGTTGGTCCTCTAGGAACTTTCAGTACCATCAAAGAACCATAAACCCTCACCTGTCTTGTCTCCCACAGGCTTTCCGCACCACCTCACTTTGGGAAGACATACAGGCTGACTTTTGCAGAATTTTCTGTGCTGTTTCTTTCTACCAACTTGTTGAATTATCTAATCTTTTTACAACACCTGGACAACATTAACAGAGGAAAATAGTACAGGAAAGCCAGTGCCATTTACTGTACACAATAACAGCAGTGGACATGCAGCATTTGCAAGCAGTACATTCATAGGCATCATTAACTGTCCTGCCTTATGATCTCCAGAATAAAGTAGTTTTGCTCTTCTGACACCTTGCCCCCAAGTCTGGAAAATAATTTCTAATTTCCAGGTGAAAGTGTAATTCATGTATTCTTACAGGGACGAAATATTAAACTTGTGTGGGTGCACCTACAGTAGGGAGTAATGTGTGCAGAAAGCAAGCCTGTCCTCAGATAAACTCTGTGTCACAATCCTGAGATGGGACTGCAGATTACTCAGCCTAATGTCCCCTACCAGTAGGTATGGATATAAAGCCACCGTAACATTAGGTTATCCCTGACACTCAAGCCAGTGGCAGTTGTTTATCTACATGTACATCTACACAGCACTCCAGAATATGCAGTATGAAAAACTGCACAAATTCATCACAGAAATTGATTGATAGAACTGCTGATATGATTAGACAGCACCTGAATTAATCAGATACCTCACAACATAAGACAATTCAGCCAGATGGCCCCAAGACAGGTCTACTTCTGAGGAACAGAGTAAAAGATTATTGGTCTGAGTCACAGTCTTGATATATTCTCAGTTGTATATCTGTGTAGTAGACAATCTTGTCCACCTTTACATCTTTTCTCTACTATGCATCTTGCTTCAGCTGCTGCAGATATAAATCACGGGTGCCTAGAGGGGCCAAAATCTAGGAGGATGCAACCACAGGCCTGGGAGTTGATGACTGATTCTGACATCTGAGAATAGCTCTGAGTAAGCTGCTGCTTTTCTATCAGGAGTGGAATCAGTTTTTTCCCCTCTAGGTATATACTTTTCATAGCAACACACTCTGCTGCTATTTAGGATTCACTAGCCACTTTCATTACAAATGCTATTTTCCTGAGATTTATAACTAGAGCTTTTGTTACAAAGTCCAATGCCAGACGAAATGTGCCTCTTTTTCAGTTTCAAAACCAGGACTATAGCCAGCTTCACAGAAATATTTGTAATTCTTTTGGTGAGCTTGAGACAATTACTAGGTGATGTTAGAACAATGCGCAGCTTAAGGTCAAGAGTCAGGAAAATCTCTTTTGACTCCAGATGAATTTGGCTGTTTAAAAAATTGAAGAATTCTCTGCATTCAAAGCAAAATCAGCATTGAGTGAAGGACTGAATCCAAAGACTGAAACCAAAGAAAATGTTTGTGTGAACCCCAGTGAGAATCAAAATAGCTGCATTTTGCACAGCTCTATTTATAACTCTATAATTTTAAATGGTAAGACCAAAAATAGTCATTGCAATACGTCAGCTCAATAAAATTTTTCTTTCCAAGAGATGTAAATCAGTCTAAACTTCTTTTTTTGGTACAGAGTAGTAAAATAAATAATAAATAGTTTTCCAGATAGTTTTAGAGGCTTTTTTGTTATTAAAGTTTCAGTCCTTTGAGGCAGGAGTTCCTGGCATCTGAATGCAGCCCTTCCCTCATCTGACTTAATTTAGGGCATACATCTATCAACGGACTTCCATAAACATGTAATGACTCAACACGGCAGCTAGTTCAAGTGGGGGATATTTAAGCTTTCACCCTCCCCTTCATTCTGTGCCACTGTTTTTACTCTCTCCATCTCCATTGTACCCTTAAAAGCAGCAGATCTGCAGCCAAGCTTTGCACACTCCCCACAGCCAGCAACTTCCTCTGAAGCTGCAGTGCATAATTACAACCAGCTGCTAAGGGCTGCTCAGAGCAGTACAAGCAGCACCCTCCTGACCAGACAGTAGCCCCCGGCTTTGCTGTGGTAGACACCCTGAAGGAGGCTCCTGCACTCTTGCAGCCAAAGTTAAGAGAGAGTTAACATTCCCTTCCCTTTCCTGTAACAACAGAGGTGCTAAAAGGACAGGGTACTTTGGCCTCCTGCTGCCTTCTCTCTTCCCCGAAGTCCATTTGCTGAAAGGAAAGAAAGCCTCCTTCCGTGGCCCCAGCTGCTACTCTGGCTGACCCACCACGGCGCTGCGCCGAGGCTGCCGGCACTCGCGCTGCTCTTTCTCCTGGCCGGAGTGGAGGCACTGTGTACATGGAGCAGGCTGCGTTATAGCCACGTAAAGTAACAGCAACAGGAGCCGGAGATGAAGACTCTTCTTCAACGGCACTCAGTAGCTCCTGGGAGTTTCATCTGCAGTGCGGAGTTTTATCTTTTAAAATATAGAACCCTTGTTGCCAATTTTCAAATTTCATGGTAAACCTAAAGGGTATCTAAGGGTTTGAGACTCGCAGACATTCGCATACATACAGGCAGTGCAAATCATGTTTTGCATTTATGTAGCACCCTGATCACAGAACATCTACACATTAATGATCTCTGTGTCTTAACACCAAAATGAAACACCAAAAATAAATTAATTTAATACCCAAATTAATTTAATATCCTTAATTTATACCCAAAGAAAGCAATACCAGATGCATTGAACGATATGCTCATAAAGAGCTGGCAACAACAGAACTTCTATTTGCACATTTATATCATGTTAGGGTTAAACACCAATAGCTTTCAGTTAGTAAAATTGTATTATATATTAGCTATAAATTTGGGAATGCAGCTTTATCTGAAAGAATCCTATGCCAAATGAAATCAGCCTGGGTTCTGTTTTATGGGACACCAAGCTTCGCAGGAGTAGGGGAAGGAGATGTCATGTCCTCAGGACTATTAACTGATGCTTCACAACCAGTAATTTCTGCAGAATATAAAGTGTTTCATGACTTACATGATCAGGGCACTTAGGGCATCAATATTGGCTACATACATGTGTGATGGCTAACAACAGTAAATGAAAGTAAATCAGAAGTACCCAGGTGATTTAGGAGCACAGCACATTATCAAAATGGATTTAGCACTTTGGGAAGATAAAAGTTAGGCAGAACTGTTCTGGGTTAATCTGTGGGGGCTTGGAGGGAGAGACAAAGGTCAGAACAGCAAGTAAAACCCTCATTCCAAACTCATGGCGGTAATTTGTTCTATAATAAAGTTACCTCGCAATATGTGAATCCTGGCCCATTCCCTGTTTGCACTTATCCCCTGTGAGCATAAGCAAAGCACTACAGCTTCCATGCTATATATATATATATTTTTTTTTTTTGCATCAACATCACATATATGGTACATATATTGGTCTTTCCCTGCCTCTTTTTGCATCATCAGGCAAGGCATTAACAGCTATGCATCCTGCCCACTCCTCAGACCATAGCTTTGTATGATGTTGGCTTTGGTAGTGAAGTAGGATTAAGAAGTTGCCCTCTGCTATCTGTCCTGCCCTTGCATTTATGGTCGTAAAATTGTTGGTCTGGAGGAATGGATTTAAAAAGTGCATCTAAGCTAGTTCATTTCACCGATCCCATTCCAGGGAAGCAAAAGGTGGTAAACTGGCATAACAAGAGGGGTGAATGAGCAGAAAATAGCAGCTGGATGGAGAGGAGAGTGGTAAACATAAATCATCTTTGCTACTGGAGAATGTGGAAGGAACAGTGCTCTCAGGATGCTCAGGCACTGGCTCCACTTTGCTGGCCAATGTGGAAATCAACTTTCTCTTTGAATGCTTCTCTCAGTGACACATATTCTGCTTTGCATGACTTCAATGTACCAACCAGCACACTTGGAGTTGTGTCTCATAGGCCTAAACAGAACATTGACTCAAAGAGTCTTTTACCAAACACACGCACTGGAAGACTTGCCAAGTATTACACCACTGTAAAAAGAGATCCAGGTAATTGCGTGGAGTACAACAGAGATGTTCTGATGGAGACCAGCAGCACTGCTCTGGCTCCGATGGTGTGAGCTCCCCTTGTTGTCAGCAATGACAACTTTTTTCTACAACACTGTAGCACAGTCCAAGACCCCATCAAGAAATGTTTGGTCAGAAGCTGCTGTGATTTTTCAGCTGTGGAAGCCAGTCACTTTTCAGCCAGGGAGACAAAACTTTTCACACCAAATGTGAAAGGTACAAGATTTGGAGACAAAAGAGTGATGAATCCTCTGTCTGAGGAGAAATTCTCTAATAATTACAGGAGCAAATTGGGGTGACCCCACAAGAATACCTTTCCAAATAAAAACAGGAGATCTGAAGGAAAAGAGAGGAATAGAGGGCAGAGATCTGTGATCAGTGCCCCATATTCCCTCTCCTTTTTCACTGAACAATGGGCAGTTAAGACTCAAGACATAAGCTCTCTGTGCCTGAGCTTCAGTGTATATAGCACAAGGCACAGACAGCCCAGGAATGAGATCAAGCTGATATTGAAGATCATCTTGTCACTCCAGAAATCCCAGGACTGGAATCCCCATGCAACAGAAATCTCAAGTCTGCCCCCAGAAGTGGAGCTTTGCAGTACTAAAAATAAAGATGTTTTTCTTCAGAGGGAATTCAGACTATCTAGGAAACTCAGTGTCCAAATACATCCTTCATTCCCTGATTCGCGGCCACTACTGAAAATTTATATGGGAGATTAAACATCCAAGGTCTTGCTTAAGCTCTTTTGGCTAAGAAAGTTAAAAGATGTAAACTGACGTGCCTTTCTGGGGACATAAAATTTAACTGGGGAGGTACTTACCATGCCTGTTTGTCCCATCAAAAGACAATCACAGATCAAATCCAGACAGCTGAGAAAGAGACCTGGTCAGGGAGATGGAAGGCAGAAGCAGCAGAACATTACTTATGGGTAACCAGTACGCAATTTAGGACAGAGACCCTCAGATCTCATTGAAGAAAAAGTACAAACCAACTGCACTAAAAAGACTAAAAAGGGTGTGTGCGCATGTGTGTAGAAAACAGTACACTGAAAAGGGGAGGAAAAATAATGAAGAAAAATGAGCTCTGAAAGCTGCTGCAGTCCACATCAGAGTGCAGAAATTCTGCTTTAAACCAAGGCAACTGGGGGAGGAGAGGAGAGCAGCAGAGGGAGAAGTGCATACCACAGCAGAGCACAAAGATAGGCAGGGCACACACACATTGTACAGCAGTGGAAAAAAACCCTTCAAGTCCAAGTGCTTGAGGCACCTGTGCACACAAAGAAGACCTAGTTGGATGAGCAATGGAAGCAGACATGCTCTGCCCAACACAAGAGCTTAATTCATGACTGCTGTAAAGGTTGTTGTAATTTACAAAAATCACAGGAGTGCTAAAGGGGAAAAAAGCGAGCACAAATGTCACTTCAGCAGCATTTTGCACTCATTGTGCATTGGTGTCAATGATGAGTAAGCAAAACAGTAAAGTAGCACAACAGGCCATAGAGGCATAAACACAACAGAGCATGAGAGCCCACGTCTTTGTGTTGCCTTTTCAATTTCTGACACCTTCTGAAACTTAGCTCCTCATTAGTGTTCTTTAAGATTAATTCTGATTTCCAGCTCCTTCACCTTCAAGGATGGGCTCACACACCTCTAATAAAACTCTAATCCTAATTTTTCATTCTCTATGTTACCTTGAGCATGAGTTCAGCTGATCTTCACACACTGGGCAATCTGCAGCTCCCAGTGACTTTGCTATACAATTTACTTTGTGAAAAAATTCAGGCTCCTAACTACGAACAAGCTTAACATGTGAACTCAAATGTTTCTCACACACCTAACAAAGCAGTGCAATGAGCATGCAAGCTCAGAGGATCTTCTCACCTAAAAGTCCATTCCATCATTCTGGTGGTACCAGATCAGTACTTTTTTCTACCAAATCACATAAAGGTTGAAGCTGGAAGGCACCTCTGGAGATGATCTTGTTCACTGTCTCTGCTCGGAAGCAGGGTCAGCTACAGCAGGCTGCCAAGGACCTTGTCCAGTCCGGTTCTGAACATCTCCAAGGATGGAGACTCCACACCCGCCTTAGCAACCTGTTTCAGTGTTCAGCCACCCTCACAATGAAAATGCTTTTTCTTATGTTTACATGGAATTTCTTGTATTTCAGTTTGTGCCCATTGCCTCTTGTCCTATCACTGGACAACACTGAGAAGAGTTTGGCTCCATCTTCCTTGCCCCACTTAAATCAGATATTTAAATAGTTGATGCAGAAGAAACAATGGTATAGAAAAAGATCTATGAATACAAATCTAAAACACAAAAGGTCTTCACTTCAGTCTTTCACACTTAAAAATATTTCATTCACATTTTGCTATCAATATAATTAAAGTTGCAAATTCATAATTTAGCCATTTCAGCCAGGATTCTGTTTTATGTTTGTAGATTCTCTATGTTCCTCTGCCTGCTCAAGAATCAATGGGATTATTTGATAGCAATTCTGTTATGTTCTAGGTACAAATATAGCAATTCCGTTCCAATTAAAAACTTCTCTGCTTGAAACAAGAGTCTCCAGTCCTGACTAAAGTCAAACTGCAAAACTTGTAAGACCAGGAATGAGCAAGCAAACTATCTTTTGAGCACTTGATGAGAACAGCAAAATCCTTTAACATTATTTTTTTTAAGTGTGATTCAACTTACGAAGTTTTTCACTTTAAGTAAAGAAAAAAAAGTAAATTTCTATCAAGATTCATACATGTATCAGCAAGTTTCTCCAGATAGTCTAGTAAAAATTGTCAAGTGTTTTCAGACTTTAGAAAAATGACAAGTATCTTATTTCAACAAATGTGGTTTGATCACTAAATACCATGTTCATGAAAGAGAGATGCAACAGCAGGTGTGCAGACTTTCACCCTTTCCTCCAGAAAGCTGCCAGTGAAAGGCTTTTGAAAACTGTCAGGGTTTTAAAAGCAAAAATTTTGCAACTTTCAAGACTTCTCTCCCTCCCCCAACACCACCATCCCATCCCTCACATATATTTATCTGCTCCCCACACACACTTCATTTCCAAATAGTGTACCAACAGTGGTCATGTCAGGAAGCTATATTTGAAAGCATATTTGCCACTTTCAGACTCCATAGAACTGCCTTCTCTACATTCACTGAGAATTTTGTCTAGGAGACATTCCTCTGTTAGCTTTTGCTCTTCTTTGCACAGCTATCACAGTTTTGGCACAGCAGAGTAGGAAAGATTTTTTTAATACTCTTTTTGCATCATGCAACTGCAACTGGAGCAGTTATTAACTTAGTTATCCTGGAATCAGAATATATCAGAATGATGCAGGAGCTAGTTTCCAGCTAAATTTGCAGGCCTGGTAATTAGAAATTATCTTTTATTTCAATTTGTAAATCTTCAAAAGATAATAACCATAGTGCTCAACAACACCGTTTTTACAATTTTCTTTCAGAGCAAAACTAAAATTTGAGGCACGCAAATCAAAAAAAAATGTCACTCATGAAATTTGCTCAAGGAAATGAACACGAGACGGGAGACAAAGAATATAGGAATAAAACATTATTAGCCTACAGGCCAAAGTAGAGGTAGGGTAGAGCATCAACACAGGTCTAAACACCAATAGCTGTTCTGATTAAGGGACAAAGCATTAAGAAAGAAAACAGCTTATTAGAGATCCCAATATTAAAGAGTGACCAGAATTATTCAGAAAGAATCAAGGTAATAAATCTTCAGCAGATGAAATATAATTAAAGGAGAAATTTAGGTCAAATATCAGGAAAAGATTTCTAATGGTGAAGTGCAGAAGGTTACGGAATATTTGCCTGAAGGAAGACGAAACACAAGGCACATCCCTGGAGACTCTTAAAACTACACTGGAAAAAGCACTGAAGTATCTGGTACGCAATAATCCTATACTAGGAAGAAGAAGGGCTAGATGATCTAATTGGGCTTTTCCATTTCTACTTTCTGTGATTCAATGGTAATTCCATTGGCCAATTCTAGTTTAAACTGCACAAATCCAACAACAGAAAGCATTCCCTCTTGAATGCAAATGTTGTAGAATATTTTACCTCTTCAACTCAAGACAGAATGTAAATGCTCCACAGAGATGAAAACAGATCACACCTTTTAAATTCTATTTGAATATGTTTACATTATAATGGGAAGAAAACACAACACATAGGTGAACAGTAACTACCATCTGTGTTTGTACTCTAAGCAGAGATCAGATGTGTTCAACTTGTGTACTCAGATTAAAACTTCCATATTTTGTACGGAAATTCTACAAATACTGTTTAATTGAAGTAGATTCTGTAGGTACTGATATAATGCTGCTCAGCATAAGAAAGTGATAAAATGAGGTTCTGTGAACTTTCAAAGGGAGGTTAACATATTTTTTACTGTTTTTTTTTCTTTTTTTTTCTTTTTCCCCTAGCAGAAGCTGAAGGAATAAAGAAAAAAAAAAAAAAAAAAAAAAAAAAAGCTGGTAATATTCTACATGGAGTCCTCTGAAAATCTTACCATTTTCACTTAAAATAACCACTACTTGTTCTTGATCTTAGGTTTGGACAGAAAGCAGCAGTTATCTGCTCTTCTGAAATCCACAAACATACGTGTTCTTCCTATTCTATCACTGTTAATCATAAGTGGGCCAGCAGTACTTACAGACTTCATGCAATAGGTGAAGTATACGAGTGCTGTTAAAAGCAAACAAGGATTGCAGAATCAAATGAAGAAGCATTCAGAAAAACAGTCATTGGGTGCATCCACAGTACCATTTTAATTCACATTAGGATTCTCCTGATCATTTTCCCTTCCTGTGCTTTAGTTCACGTCATGAAGCAATCTGAAGTGCATGAGCTGGATTACTTTTGACTGGAGCTGAACTGGAAGATGTTTTCCAACCACTAATGGGCAGTTAGTCTGCTACTTCAGAGCTGGTTGAAAGCAAAGCATCTGGAAACGCACAGAGCATCATTCTCCGCTTCAACCAGATTCACTCTACAGAGCTGTTCCCAGTAGGCAACATTGTTGCCTATTGCAGATGTAGCTACAATCCCACCAACAGACTTCCCTAAACTACTAGTGGTCTAACTAAAAGTCTGTTAGCTTAGAAAAGTCAAGGGACGTAGACCAATACTGCATGCTCGCAAGACTTTGGCTCATCAATGACTTCATTTTTCTTTGTTTTAATCTCCTTCTTAAGTCAGGTTCTTTTGATGCTTTCAGAGGGTTTCAGCACTTTTCAGCACTAAATTCAGGTCAAAATCCTGCGAGGCAGGTTGACACTCAACAAAGGGGAAGGTGCACAGAGCCTGACAGCCGGATGCCAGCGCAGCCAGCGCACCTTAACACTCCTCACTGCTGCCAGCTGAGCACACTTTTCATCCCTGCCATCTGTGGAGTTACTCTAGAAAGTATTCACAGTACTCCCCAGAATCAGAGCATCATTCAAACACATTGCGTGTCATTTACAAATAATAACTTGAAATACTTTAAAACCTAAAAATACAAGAAGGAATAAAACTTCAGAAAACACATGCACGCTAAGAATCACATTTAAACTAAGGAGCGGATTTCACAGGATCTGGATTCCTGCCATATGTTCAATTGCATTTCAGCACTAGAAACTGTCTAGCCTAATTCATGGGGAGATAAAACTGTTTTATTGTTTAATCTAAAAATCAGTGCCATTGGCCTATTGTTGTAGTGGATTTTTAAGAGAAAGGTGTCTGTAAAGATGTCTACATTTCACATCCCAGCTCTGAAAAGTTATAAGCTTATGTTTAATCAGTGAACTACAGTGCACTTACAGTTAAAGCTGTCACTTACCCACTATAAACTCAGGGTGGGAACTCACTTATCTTTCTATAGGAAGCTTTTGTGGTATGCTGTCATTGCATCAAAGACATGATCCTCAGAGCAAGAAGCACACTAGTGACGTTAAGCAGTGAAATTATGTGTCAAAGATTAAATTTGCTCTGTAGTGCAGCAGCAAGCGTGGAGGCCTAAGTGCCAAATGTGGACAATCGCCACCTACAGTTTCCTGTAACTTCAACTTGCAAGACAATTGCAGGATGTAAAATATTAGCCTATATGCATTTTAAGAACTGCAAAATTTTGGTCGTGCTCTCTCCCTTCCTTCACCCCTGGGGATCCTGCCCCCAGCTGCAGCAAGCAGAAATCATCCACATTTCCCATCTCCACTCCCACCAGGCGCGTCGGAGCAGCACTCCTTCCCCCTGGCCCTGCTTCCCGGACTGCAGCAACAGCTCGGGCCCCTAACGCCAAGGCTCGACCCCTTTTGCCCCCGCGGCCCCAGGGGCCGTGTCGCTGCACACAGCCGCAGCGGCGGCCGCCCCGGCGCCAGGCCGCCGCCGCCGCCTTCTCGGCTCCCCCGGGCGCTGCCAGCGGCGCAGCCGCTGCTCGGCGGCGGCGGCAGATGGGGCCGCGGGGCCGCTGCCTGCTGCAGCGCCGCCACCTAGGGGCCAGGCGCGGCAGGCGCGTCCCGCTGCGCGGCCGCGGGGGTGGCGCCGCCACGGCGCGGCCGGGAGCGCAGGTCTCCGCAGCAGCTTTCGCCCGCCTCTGCCGCGAGCCGGGGGTGCAAGGCTGAGAGGGACGCTGTGCATTTAAAGGAGGCCTGGCTAGAATCTGGCTAAGCCTTCACACAGAAAAGCACACTTTGAAGAGAACAGATGAAAAGGACCAAGGCAAATGTAAAGACATGGTCCGTGTTTACCAAGGTTAGACGCTATGGACTGACCTGAGCTTTCTCTTGCAGCCATGTGAGTCCAGAAAAGAAGTCAAAAACACACTGCTGTCAAACTTGACCCTGGCAATCACAGCACAGCTCATGGAAAGAAGCTAAAACATCTTGGCTTATAGAGCATAGCAAAAGTAACACTAGGAGAGAGCAGTGCAGCTCTCTGGACAGGTATCACCACCAGAGAGAGAAGTTCTGCCATGAGAACAGATGAATACAGTTAGACTGGACATTAGAGCAGAGATTTTAACCACTTGAGGACTGAGGTCCTGGAACAACCTTCCTGTCAATCTCTAGAGTGTAGGCAAAAAGTATAAATTATGTTTGAGCTTGATAAACTTATAAAATGAATTATTTTATGGTGTTGCCTGCAATAATAGTGAACTGGATGGCCTTTCTCTCAGTTTTATGTTTGTTACCTCTGCATATGCAACACAGAAAGGACAAGATAATCCAGTTCTAAAACAGCAAAAACAAAAAAAGTCTTAGAGTGCTCTTCACTGACGAACAGGCACAATGTAATAACAGCACGGGGAGAGCGCCTAATCTCACATGTGACAAGTGCAAGGTTGGCACACAGGGACTGAGGCCAGGGAAGGGGTGGCAGGGTGGCCTTCCTGCAGAAAGATGGGCCTCCAGAGCAGGACAAGCAACACGAATCAACAGTTCTGGAGGGACAACCATTCTGGGGGAGGGGGCAAACACTGTATTTGATGTATTTACAGGAAAGCTATCTGCAAGACAACTAATCCTCCTGCTTTATTCAGTGCTAGCAAGGCCTCAGCCATAAGCACAGTACCCATCTTTTGGCACCATGCTTCAAGAATGGTACAGATGAACCAGAGAGAGCAGTAGAGAACAGTAAGTGATGGGGGGCTTAGGAAACACAACCTGCAATAAACAACTACAGCTCCTGTGACGGTTCAACCTAGAGAAGGGAAGGCTGAAAGAAGGATAGGGTTGCCATTTTCAAAGGAAAGGGAGTAATTTGTTCTCCGTCCCCATGGCGAACAAGAAGTAATAGACTGAAAGTGCAGCAAACTTTCTTAATGATAAGCACAGTGAGGCATTGAAATAGATTGCCAGGAGATGGTGTGGTATTATTTGTCATCGGAGAACAAGTTAGACAAACATTATTTCAGGGCTGACCTAGGCATAGTGAAGCCCATAATGGGGATGAACTATATAACTGCCAGAGATACCTTTTTTCTACTATCAAATGGAAAAAAAAAAAACCAAAAAAAACCCACGCTGTTTTGCTTAAAACAACTAGGAATCAGAATAGCTGGATACTATTTCCAGAGTTGCTACTGACTTACTGCATGAATTGAGAAATCACAGGTATTTCTGCATCTCATTTCCCCATCAATGACATGGATGTAGTAATATACAATTTATGATGATATTGTGAGTCTTTAATGCATTATTGTTACCTCGTAGATGCCAGGGAAAAAAAGGTGGCATACAAATGCAAAATATTTCCAGACTCTCAGCTTCTTTTCCATGTCTGTGCTCCTTTAAACACTGTAATTTCTTTTCTTTTCTCCAAGGGTTTATAGGCTAAATATACAGTGATCTATACTTGTAATGAAGTACAGCTCTTTCCAAAGAGAAGTGTAACAGAACTGTAGTTTAATAGAACATTAAGGTCGAGAGATGCCTCTGGCTTAAAAAAAAAAGAAAGAAAGAAAGAAATAAAATAAAATAAAATAAAAAAAGCCATTATGTTCCCTTCTACTTTGAGGGTTTTTTTTTTCCCTGTAAAGTTTATCAGAAGAAATTTCTACTTCATAAACAGTGGTCCTTCCTTCTCACTCACATATATTGAAAGGTCTCCCCCCCCCCCAAAAAAAAAAAAAAAAAACAAAAAAAAACAAAAAAACTAGCTCTCCAAACAATTAGTGAACACATACAGCCAATATTAGCAGTAAATGTTTATGAGACTTATGTGAAGAAGAGCTGAAGTACCTCATATTTACTTCTCTTCCAAAACATAACAATGGCTGGTATTTTCTAGGACCTTAAAGCATTCTTTGATGGTAAGAAGGCTTGTCTTTAAACAACAAACCAGGTAATCATTCAGTTAAACTGTATAATCCAGAGAGACTACTGCAGTCCACATCCACTAAAATGTTGATCCCAAACTGAAATAATTAAAATACATTATTTAGATGCTTCTTCCTAATCATCTTACTGCAAACACTTCCTTTCTACAGGTTTCAGCAACAGCATCCAAAATAAATTCTGCCTCTTCTTGCCAGACACTGGCAAACAGCTGTGTCCTGCTCTCTTGTTTGCAAGGCAGCTGTTTCTCTTCAGCAACGCTGCCTCCCTCAGCTGTGTTCCTTTGGGGGAACGGGATGGTGGCTGTGATGGGCTAGTGGCAGTATTTAGGATAGATGCTCTGCACAGGGAAAGAACAAGGTGGACAGTGCTGCAGACAGAAGTATGAACATGGTACACATCAACGGAAAGCCTGTTAGAAGATGTTTGGAAAGTCCTTCTTGGTCCTCTGCAAGGAGGATCTGCTCCTTACTCCTGCTGTTTGCACTACAAAATAGCATTTTCAAGTCCAGTTCCGAGATGTACTTCTCCTGAGCACTTGTATACATGAGTCACTTCACATATCTTGTTCCTCATGTGTGTTTCTACATTTAAATGTTTAAGAACACAATCCTGGGAAAGTAATTTGAAAAATAATTTCCTTTTAGCATACCAGCTGCTGAGATGATTAAGTCACTAATACTTAGTAAGTTCCTCAGCTCTCAAGAGACCACTTGCATTTGATATTATTTGTTAGAAGAGCAAAATCCCTAATTCCCATCCAGCTAAGTCAAAACCCATTGCAATCAGCTCCCTCTCTCAAAAAGGCTATCATTACAAAGATGTGATATCAGTACTGCTGCCACATTCCATTGCTTTTTAAGCACTGCTTTTAAGCTGATCACTTCATTTATTAAAATTAAAAAAAAAATCTACAAACAATGTTTGAAAGCATGTTTATATTATTTTAACATCTAGAGCTCTGCACAGTTGGATAACATCTTGCTTTACGTGTTATACTAAGATATTTGAAGATGTGGGGAAAAGTTTTGCAAAGATGTGATCAGCAATCAAAGGCTTATACCACTGGGGAATTTGAGGAAAGCCAGATATCTAACTCTTACTTGTGCTTACCATAAACCTTCTCTGTCATTTATGTCTTATCTAAAAAACACAACGATGAGCAGAATTTGAGAAGAGGGACACAATCAAATATATTATGGTGTCACACAAATACAAGTGTGACACTGCATGATGAACACAGATAGCACCTCCCAAAGAGGATGATAAGTTCTGCCAAGTTACATACTAAAATGCCAGAACTAAGGTTTCCATACATACAACCTTCTCTGTGCACAAACTTATGCCAATGCGCTATTTTTTTCGCATTACCCTTGTTTAAATGGAGCAGCTCTATAATTAAACAGAGTTGTATAGCACAAAAAGCTATTCTCCAAATTCTGCTTCACTTGTTGCTGAAAATGGAAAACAAAGTAAGTGAAGCAGAGACTTAGCTGGAAGAGAAAGGAATATTTCACAATTAAGACATCTGAAGAATATCCTTGTAAAATGTATGCCATTTTTACTTCTGCCCTGTTTTCCATGTAAAAAATGCCAGTTCTGACAGCCTGTGGTCAATTAAGAAATTAATAATTATTTTTATCTTTTTTAAGCCATACTGTACATTCACAGTTTCACTGCAGCCAATGGCACTTGGTCATTTAACTTACCAAAGTGCTGTATTAAGCACTCTAAAAACTCAGATCTTATGTGCTCTAAATCAGACACTTGCTATTAGGAGATATTTCCAGTATCTTCACCTGAATTTTTCCTCTATAAAACAGTGTTAATGCCTCCTTTTGTTCACACATGGGTACACTGCGCAATGATTCCCCCTGATAAGCAACTTCTGTAGCATTCTCTAACAGAAATTCATTCATGCTTATGAAGTACTCCGGCATATTATGGATGAGCACCTGGAAGTAAGGCCTCAGGCTGAACAAATAAACTGGCAAAACATTTCAAAAAACTCTCACTAAGTCTTTACAGCCACATACTTCTTTTACTATATCATAGATAAGCACTTTCACAACCCTGCTGGACAGGTTAAAGAACAGCCATGGAAACGCAGCACAGGGTTCAATGTGAGCTTGCAGTCTCTAGTACATATCTACTGGGGTGTCTTACTAGCTGGCACCACATACACTACAATTCAATGATACAACAATTTTGTAAGTTGTACCAAAATTTGTAATTTGTACCTAATCAAAGGTACAAATCAAAGGTTGTGATTTGTCCCCAAGTCACAAACACTCATTAAGCTCGAGTTAGGCAAATCTACAAATCTTGAATCCAGATGAACACATCTGGGTTCAAAACTGGAACACTGGTTCCAGACTTATTTCCATTTAACACTCGATTCTAGATACTCAGACATATAGGAAAAAAAAAATCCAGAATACAATGACAGAATTTAAATTATATGAATGAGAGATACAAAAAGAAAATTAAATATGTTTATGATGTTAATAATGACACTCCTTAATCTTGAATATGTGATTTTGTGATAGAAGTGTTATTCTAATATAGCTGCGTGTGGATAGAGCATACATAGACATATACTTAAAATTATTCTCATGCGTGTCAACAAATACATGAATTCTATGTATTCATCTTTAAGAATACCATTTTAAAATAATAAAATTTATTTCATTAATAAATGATTAGTTAATTTCTTTATGTCTTTTTATGGTATTAAAAAAGTTACTTTTATTTTGAATAACAATGTGGAATTTGTTAATGTCAGTTACTTGCTAAATACTCATCATTCTCAAAGCTGAAAATGATTCACAATAGCAACAGTTTGTTTTATTTGTCAGCTATATCTATTATGGCAACAAGGATCTCCTTCAAACAGATTCTTATCCTCATTAAGTTGACAAACTGTCAGTAAATACTATGCCATTATGTAACATTATGCCGAAATATGTAACACAGGTTCAAATCTTGTTGTCTTGAACTTGGTCATGAGAGAAAATATTCTGTCTAATTACTGAAAGACAAAGATTCCTAGAAGCATCGGGATGTAATGATGCAAACACTTAAAAAGGGTGCTTGCTTTTTAAGAAGCGAGACTTCTTGATATGAGCTTCCAAAATAGATGTGTATCAATCTTGACTCACCTGAATTCTGTGTTACAATTGTGAGCTATGCTTATGATATTATGAACATTCAGATCCAAGGAAGTTATAAAGAATTGACGGAAACTACAGGATATGTAAAGAACTAGCAGGAGTATTTTGTTTCAGCAGACCAACATATTAGCATTCAAGAAAATTAATATTTTCCTTTCATCTTACCTGTTGTAACTTAAATAGTGGTACAAATGATACCATTTACAGCAGGCTCTGAATAGCTTCCTTTCAAATTTGGACACAGGTTTTTGGACATAACACATTAGAAAAGCTAATATATAAAAAGTCCATCCAACCCAGTATCCTATCTCCAACAGCAGCCAATAGAGGATGCCTAGGAAGAGTTTAAGAACAAGACAAGCATATAGCGTTAAAGTTTGTAGTTCAGGGGCTTCCTTGAGCCAGAATTAGAAGCTTAATAATTCTCAGTCTTTGTCTTTCAAAAATGCATCCAGTCACTTTTATATGAACACTAACCTGTCACGCTTTCTGAATAATATAGTAGTGCAAAATAAGTTATGCAGAGTTCCACGCCAAGTTTCAAGACTAGCTGCTGTGCAGAATGGATGAACTTTTGAAGCACAATTAGATAAACTGCTTCATTAAGTGAATTGGATTCCCTAGGAAGAGCTTAGGGTTGTTTTGAACTGAACAAAAAAATCTGCAATAGTAGAAGTAGACATGTAATTTCAGGTCAACACTGGAATTAGCTAAAGTTGAAAAAATAATCCTAGTCTCCTGTGATAACAGAAAAAAATCCATCTACAGTTGGTAAATTATGATTATTTTCAACAAGTGATGCAAAGGTCAATAACTTAGGATAGAAAGCAGCTGAAAGTTGCAAAATCATCTCTCTTCCAAGAGATCCAAAAGCATCCAATGTAAACACAAGTGGTGGAGTTTTTTTCCTCAAAGACAGATCACTGGTTTGATAGAAGACAAAGCTTTTAACATACATGATTCTACGATGCTTGTGCAAAACCAGAAGTGAGAATTATAGTTTTTAATATGTCAAGGCTATTGCCTACACCATCTAGAAACATATTCGTAAAGTAAAAGAGTTAGTGCTGGAGATCTGACAGCTACGCTGTATGCATTTCAGAGCCTTTTTACTTTGGACAAGCTCTAGCTTGATCCTATGGATTGAATGCGCCATCAGTGGCTGGAATGCATTAGGCATGGTCTTGGACCACATCTGATTTCACTTCATCCAGAAGGAAGTCATTGAGAGCAATCCATGACTTAAACAAAAAGCCCAGCAGGTGGGGGTGATCAGTGCATTCATGATCTGAAGTACAAGGCAAATGTAAATACATCCCTAATTTACCAGTAAGATTATCACAGAAATAGAAGATCTATGTTTTATGCCCAAATATTGTGGGGAATAAGTTCTGAGGAAGAAATTGAGAAAAAGATGGAGAATAATGAAAGTGAAGAAAAAAAAAATCAAAAAAAAAATTTTTTTAAGGACACATTTTAAGTTTAGGTAAGGCACTTGCACTGAAAACACTGAAGGTAAATAAATATTTATAAGATAACTTATAATAAGAACTACAAAGTAGCTGCCTCAGAGAACACCAATCGTATTGTATAAGAGTTCTATTACAAAAACTATATGACAAATTACATTTCAACTTACACTAACATGTAGTCATATATTGGTGTGACTTATCTGGCAATCTGTCTCCTCAGTGTTCTCCAAATAGATTTCTCCAGAGAAGTTAGCTCACAAAACTTCTGCTTTTAGCTGCTGAAGATTTTTGTGCATGGAATATTATTTTTAATAATGAAAGAATCATGCAAGATTCCCATTGTTGCTGACTCTGTATTTCAGTTCCACAAAGAGTATTCTACATTAAAGACACCGTGCGCATGGCTCCAGATATTTCAAACAAATTGTATATGACGTATTTTGGCTGAGCAGAGAGCCAACGGCTCCAAAGAATGAAAGCTTTTGATCTGGGACATATATATCAGTTTTATTACTCAGTGAACAGAGCTTTACGAGCAACTTGGCTCTCTATAGACAGCACTGGACTGTCAGAGCTTGAAGATCTTAATTGTTATCATTAAAAAATGAGAGGGAAATCAGTTATTGAATTTACATAACCTGGAACGTAAGGAGTTTAGAGAATGACACATCTGGAGAAGTTCAAGAGCTGCCAGTTGCATAATATATTCAGAACATGAGTCACTTATGCGTATAGTACTGTTTCTAGTAAATCTCTTAAATTATTTCCTTACATGCACAGAAGGACTCCATCTTCAGAAAGGAAGCGTGTGGCCACAGATAGCTTTGGGGAAAGATGCCTTATATCTGAACATAAGAAAACACACTTCAATGTGAGAGTGGTTGAACACTGGAACAAGTTGCCCAGAGAGGCTGCAGCATCTCTGTCCTTGGAGATATTCAAAACTCAGCTGAACATGGCTCTATCTGGCCCTGCTTGAGCAGAGGATTTGAACACAATTATCCCCAGAAGTGCCTTCCAACCCCAACTGTCCTATGGATAAAGGAGGATAAAGACAGTAGAATTTTCCAGCTCAGATCACAGTGTCTTCCGGTCTCTTCTATAACCCATCATGTAAGACAGTGAAATCGAAAGAAAGATTAATTTCTCCAAAAAGATGAAGTTCAATTCAAATGAACAAATTTATGGGTGTGCAGTGAGACAGAGCAGTAACAAAACCACAGGCTGCAGTGAACTGTCAAGTGAGTCAGGCAGAGGGACACAGAAAGAGACATGGTTAGAAACAAGTTTAGAACACCTGAAAAAGAGACATAGGAAAAAGTAAAGCATTGAATTAGTTAATAAAAGTGATTCAGAATTAGAGTTAAGAACCATCAGTATAGTAAGTTCCATCCATTCCATCACAAACCTAGTGTTTTCTTCCCCAATCTAAATATTCAAGGTCTTTAAAGAAATACAGAAAAGCTGTGCATAAGTCAAGAGTAAGCTTTGAAATGACCAATAATTAGAAAATTGTCTTGATATATGCAGAATTATTTTAACTGTTGAAGGCTAATCAAACTCTAAAAACAAAAACAAGTCAATTCTTGGGTCTCTCCAAGTAATCTAGTTTACTTTAAACTACTTTAAATAAAATTTAAATTTTATAAATAAATAAAATTTATTTTATACTGTGTCAGCTAAAGCAAACAATTTCTTCAAGAAGAGTTTAGATCTCTCCTATACCAAGCTAATAACATCATTTGTGTCTTGTGTCAGCTTAAGTTCTAAAAGTTGAGTCCAGTATCAAAAGGATCCTAAAATGTGTGTGGGTTAAAAGAGCCAAAAGGTCCGTTTTCAATCATGCTGTTGACTCCTAGAATGGTTGCCCTTTTCTTTTAGCCCATGAAATAGTTTTGAAACATGGGTAAACTTACAAATAAATCTTCTGTAATGGGAACAGAGCCCTTAAAAAATCTGCAGATCTGTGAGTTTTGGAGGAGTTAATTTTTCAGAATTTAAATTTCCTTTTGCTTTTTTTCCTCTTCCAGTTCTCACTGATTATGCTCAAGGCCTCTCTTTATGGAAGAGCCACGATTTTTTGCTTAATTTCGTATTGGTAGCCTTCATGTTATCTTAAATCATCTGCGAGTATTGATTTCTTCCAAAGGTGTGGTATGTGGCAAGACTTCGTCTAGGTGTAAAAAGACTCCTTCTGAGTCTCTATAAACCTCTGAAGCATGGCCACATGGCAAAAATGTTCTACAGGCCAAAACCCGTTAATAATGACACAGGCCACGTCCTACTGTGAAAGGATCTATTTCCTCATCCTTTAAAATGATCTGATTTGCTATCCACAGAGATTCTAATGCTGATAAGTTTTTCCAGGTATATGCAAGACCCAAGAATTGACTAATGGCTAACAGTGCAGTTGGATTATCATGACAGGTTTCCTCAACCTGAAAAGCTTCAGCCTTCTTAGCAATTGTTTAACAAAGCAGGCCCTACTCCACACACTCATTTTGTGTAGGACTAGTATAGTACAGTATATATCTTTGCTTTGTTGGGGAAGGACATTCCGATTTCTAGGCAGAAGATCTCAGATCATTCTGTTCCACCTCAGTGGAGCACTGAGCCTGGCGCTGAATTATATTGAGCAGAATCTTGACTATCCTCACATAGAGATTTTTCTGCATCAGCTGGTACTAGCTCTGGTAGCTTGCACTTCATAAAGTCAACCATCACTGTTACAATTTCTTACAGAGTAGGAACATTCAGCAACTGAACATGATTCTGTTCTTATTCAGACCTACACAAACTTCAGCAAATGCAATCCTGTAAGAATTTTTCTCTTAAACTAAATGTCTTGCTCTCACTGTAAACTCCCGTAAGTTTCAAGGCTTGAGATTTACCTATCAGATCAGTACCCCACCTTCCACCCTCCCCTCCCAGCAATCAAAGCATCTGCCCTGGGTAACTATGTTTAAGAATTCTATTTTTCTTATCTCCATCCTCCAATTATCAGCATTTTATCTTTCTGCTTCACCGTATTTTTGTATTATCATAATTTTCCTTTTTGAAGAAGAAACTCGATAGTTTCTTTTTTAAAAGAACAAATCCTATAGTTTTCCTTATTTGTAATTTTCAAAATTGTCATGAACCAGACTAAAACATTTCCATCTTTCTGTACACCTGCTCTATAGGAGTCACATTAGTCTAGCTCCACCCTCCACAGCAGCAGCTTCTGCCTCAGCTGGTTCCAAGGCTACGATGAACTCGCCAGCCCTTCTGGAGTACTGTGGCTCTCTCTTCATGGGCCTCACCCAGGCACAGCTCACGTACTGCACCTCTCTAGCTGTGCTCAGTGAAGCATACTTTAACTCCTGCTCCTGTAAGTATGAGAAGACATGCTCTGAAGGAGATGTACTTGCTTCAGGGCCTGATCCCAGGAGATACAGAGTTGATCCTATAGGCTCTCAGAGTCAAAGAGACTCGGTGCTTTGTTAAACTAGATCCACAGTGGTAAAAAACTTATTCTAAGTGTATTTTCATGCAAAAATATATGGGGTAGTCCTCATCAGCCTCACATTCTGAGATTTTTCTAATATTTTGTTTCAGTCCTCATTTGCTGTTCTTAAATACCATTTTTCTTAATTTCACTATGAAGAAAGGGAGAATCCTTCTTCTTCTGGTTTTAGAAAAAGTATTACATAATTATATTTCAAATTTAAAGAACTACACTGTTAAGTAAATTTAGCTCTTGATATTCCAATATTTCAAGAATCAGTGACATTGCATCATGTGAATTATGAAGTGTTAATATCTTTAGTTCTGTCCCAATCAGAAGAGTAACTGTTTAAGTCTTGTAATAATCATGCTCAAACATATTCAGATTATAATTACTTTTCTTCTGATAATGATAGACCGTCTGATTGGATGATTACCTATTTGACTTTGATAAGTCTGGAAGGTCAAAAAAGATAATTACAGACATCTGTTTTCCAGGAAAAATAAACTGATGGAAAATAATATTTAAAGTGACATCTACAAATACTTGTTTTAGAAAGAAATATGTTGCTCATGTGAAAGTCACAGGAAGGCAAACAAAATAACAAAAGCAAATTGTAAGGATATCAAGTTATACTTTCTGTATAGATAATGTGCAAGTTTTCTATTCATTCAAGCATAAATAATCTCAGTTACATCAAAATGTATTCTGCAGTAGAGGCCAAGAATAAAAATAAATGAAATAAAAATAATTGATGTTCTACATGCTCTCCTAAGTATAATTGTTTGAAAATAAAATTGTTTAATGAAAGAGGGCAGTAGACTATGTATCCCACCCCTTGTTACCTCTTAAAAAATAAATAAATCAAAGCATTTCGATGTCCTAGCACACAATGATCAGAATCAACTCACCACTTTGATTTAAGCTGTTGTTATGCTCTCCTGGCCAAACATTGAGCATTGAGCAACAGTTAGTACAAAGGCATTTGTTAATACTGCAGTATTAGCAATTACCAAAAAACCCACAAAACTGTAGTGCAAGAGTTGCATACACTGGGAGAGAGAGAATGAGGAAGGGAGAGAAGGACGAAGGGAGAGAAGGATGAACACATGCTATAGGACCTGCAAAAAGTTTTCTGGAAAGCAGATGTTCTTCATCAGATGCTTCTCCGTTGCCCTGCACCCTCTACAATTCTCCTCAGCAGGCACTTGGACAGATGCTGCACTGCTCTCCTTGCTTAGATGTCTCTGCAGAATGTAATTTTAATGTTTGTATTTATTTATTTTAAAGCTACACAGCTATACACTTAAGAACTTCCTGGAAGCTCCCAAGTGATAGAGAACTGCTTTATACTGTGTAACAAAGAACAGAAGTCATCTTACCCTACTACAGTCATCAGCTGACAAAAGACACCTCCTCCTTGTGTTCAGTGAAATAAAGTACCAAGCAATAATGACGGCAGCTTAAATATTATTTTAACTATTCTGTTAGACTGGTACATACCATAATCCATTTATGTTGATCTGCAACCTTCATGCTTTGTGAAACTTTATCTTAAGGTGAAATTCCTAAATTCTTAGAACATGAACAGTGAAGAGAAATCAACAGGCATTACCACAGCTTATCCTCCAAACTAGTCTCTAGAGGAGGGTTGAAATCAAGTAAGAATCACCATATCTTGGATAACACAGGCAGCTGGGTCACATGATTGAAGGGAGATCAGTATCTCATAAAACAAACACCCATTCTAAAAAAGATCATACTGAAAAAAAGATTGTGCAACAGAATGAGGAAGCATACAAGATCTTGGACTGTGAAAATGCACTAATAAGAGCTCTGTCTTAGTGAGGAGGGAATGCAGAAGATAATGAGGAAAGCCACTAGCAACATTAGATTCAGGGTGCAGGTAGCTGGCTTGCAAAGGCCCACATCTTTGGAAAAAGCTGTTAGATGAGTTTCTACATACCAACAGACAATCCTGAGGCCTAGAGCCAGAGATGGTGATATGCAAGAATACATAGAGTACAGAACCTTGGCAGGCATGCAGAAAAGGGGTTCAGTCTGGGTTATGATATATGGTGTCAGTAGTGAGATCCTTGCACCTGAGCTGCCAAACGCTGCGTAAGAAGGAGCACTGCCACAATTGTAGCTACTTGATTGAGCACTACCCTTGAATTTCAACCTGATTTATAAAACAGGAAACTGTGGCTGAAAGTACCAAAACCTGCTGTTGCTTTTTCATCTAGCATAGCTGAACAGTATACTCTGGTGTAGTTAAATCAATGCAATCTCTTTTTATTAGAAAACGAGCAGCTAGATTTAACATCATCCATCCACCCAGTTCAATTCAATATATTATAAAGCACCAAAAAATGACATAAACTAAAGATAAACAAATAAAAAATATGGGTAAGTAGGTGGCTCTTGCTACCTTTCTTGAAAATCAGAAGGTCTGAAAACCATGACAGGAACAGAGCTATGGACAGGTCCTTTTTACCTAAAGTCTGATTACAGCATTGTGCTACTGCTCTCAAAATTATAATAGACACTTGTCTTTTGAAACAAAAGACTACTTCTATTCTCAAAGAAATGAGACACTGAAGAAAAGCATACTTAAACTTTGTTAATATGTGATAGCCAAAACTAGATATGCTCTTGAAAGTGAAAAGATTAAAAAAAAGAAATGCAAATGAGTACTTTTATGCGGGATGAAATGGGAAAATCAACCAAACTAACTGAGAATAACTCGAGAGGAGTAACGAGACAGATTAATCCCAACTAAAATTCATATTGTACAGATGTACAATAACAAAAAAATTCCCTGGAGATGGACTAACAGTCTAAACAGACATGCCAGACTGGGAATATCTTTTCTGCTATCCTCTAAGTAGAGAAAGGGAAAACTGTACAAGACATTAATGATCTTACTAGAAATTAGTATCAGTGATATAATTTGAATCTGGAACTTTTGATTCTCTAATCTCTCAAAAGCATTAATTTTCCTGCATACAGAATGGCACAGATTTTTTATTTATATATATTTACATATACATACAGACACACACACACATATATACATACATACATATATATACATATACACTTATGCATATATGTGTGTATGTATATATATATAACACATGTATTACATATTATGTAAAATTATATATTATTTTTACATATACATACATTTATAATTTTTGCAAGTATGACTATTATTGCAAGGCAACAAAGACTGCACATGCAGTCAGCAGTAGGCTAACGCTACTACTTATATATGCAGAGGAACTTGTGCTACAATAGATATGAAACATCCTTGTGTGGAGTGGCACTTCTTATCCTATCTGCCCATTTTCTGATGTCACCACCTTTGATTTAACCGCACCATGTCTTTAAGGTGGGTTTATAAGAGTACCCAAGGGCCTGGCAGACCACAAACAGAGGGGAAAAAAATCTTTAACTATTCCTGATCGCTAGGACTTAGATGGGAGAAAGAAGCAGCAACTGCTTTTCTCATTTGATGCTGGCCCACATCCAGACTGAAGAGCAATTCCTCTTGCTCCGAACAGCTTAACAGCAAAGGAAATAATGCTGTTAGAAGCTTTGCAGCCTACTTTGTACTTTCTGGCAGAAGCACTGCCCCTGAGTCAAGTGGAATAAAAGTGAAAGGAAAGGGAGAAGAATCTGACGCCTCAGGGAGTCTGCTCCCTCCCCATTTTTGCCTTCTGTTCATTCACCTCCATTCAACAGCATGAACTTCAAGCTTCTTTTATTCTGTCGCCAACATAATCTAAAGCATACAAACTGAAAAGAAAAAACACTCTATATTCTCCTTTGTGAAACAGAACCATCCTTAACAAGTGGATAGTCATCACCAGAGAGGAGGATGTGGCTCCTCCCCCAGAACTTCCACTGCAGAAGAAGGGAGAGAAAAGGTAGCTCCACCTCACCCGCTCCTTCTGAAATTAATGGAACTAACTGGAACTAAGCAACCATTTTGCTTCAAAGCCTAAGATGTCACATGTCTTCCTCCCTTCCCCCAAAATATCTTAAAGCAAATCATTACATTATTACGTAAAAACGTATTTCCTGAACAAAAGAAACAAATACTATTGAATTTTTATTGCTCAGATCTGTATGAACTAGATTTTCAAGAGTGCTCTACATTGGCTTTACCTAATCTATTTTAGGCCAACATAAATACATTACTATACAGTCAGTAATAACGAGCACATTTTTGTACTGTATTTCCTGTAGGCAGACAAGTGTGCCTCAACAATACAACCTAAGTATTGCAACCGAAAACAAATTAGCATTTAAAATATGTCAAGTGTGGAAAAACCTTAGCACAAGCTAAAGAGAAATGGCTCTATGAAAATGAGTAAATGGCACATCCTGGTCCCTGAGGCAGATGTCCATTGCAAAGATGAACAGAGATTCTTTGTCCTTACAGATAAATCTGTGTTCCTGAGGTAGATGTCCATAACTTCTGATAGGGAACTGTAATTCAGGTATGTTTGTGATTGCTTTTTCCTATAGTAATTCCTATTGATTCTTTTTTTTTTTTTTTTTTTTTTTTTTTAAGAAATAGGAGACCCAGGAGTAAAATGATCCCCAAATAATTGAAGAGTTAAATGGTACTGAAGTTTCTCAAGTAAAGATGGAGCTATGGGTGAAATTAGTGGCCCATTTAAGAAGCAATGAACATTATTTCACCTGACGAACCTTTAAGCAACTTTTTTCCATAAGTTATCTAGGCAAAGCATAGGATCTCAAGATCCCTGAAGATAAATTGATAATGAAGAAGCACATTTTTCTGCTGTAACATAGGCAAGAAATGAATTCCTGTTCCTCTAACGATTCAGAGAGATCTTCTCTGCCTCCTTGGATTGTGAGATCTTAACCAGAGAGTGCTGACAGAAAAGAGGTATCACATCAGCTATAACCTTCTATGACAAATTAAACTATTTCTGAGGACCCTAAAGAGGAAAAAAGGTTACAAACCTTTAAGCAGGACAACTTATTATAGCAACATTTGATTTTTGAAAGCCAAAAAGCATTCCACAGGCAGTAGACTAAGTCAGCATTCCTGGGCATGTCTTTTCCTCACATGAAGTCACATTAATTCTGGATTTTCCTGACTGTTGTAAACACAGAAGAATTAATATGTCGCCAAAGGCTGCTTGCCCCCACAGCTGCTGGGAAAATCAAAGGCCATCATTTCACTACACTTAGGCTGCTTGAATGACAGAGGTGTTCCCATCTACCTCCTTTCAAAATTTTCCTTCTTCATTTGGGGCACAGTGTGTGTATACAGGTTTCCTCATAAATACAGCACAGCAGTGAAAAATGTCTAGATTTTGTGAAGCTGTTGTCAGCATTTGTTAAAGTGAGTTTTCAAGACAGGTATTCTCTAGTTGCCGAAGCTAATTTGTTTTAGTAACAGACACTACAGCTGAAAACAGCCAGAGAAGTCAAACCTACATTGGGATATTTATTATAAAAGGACACAGGTCTCTAGTGAAAGTTCCAGTTGTTGAACTAATTCCTGGAAAAGGATTGTGAGGTGCTAGGTGCAAGGCCAGAGTGACACCCATGTTAACAAGAAGCATTAGTGGGTATCTCATTGTTGGGAAAACTGTAACAGGAAAAATTTATTGTGTGGACTGACCTAGGCAAAAGTAATTCAAAGTAGACCAGAACTGACATCATTATTTTTCCACTTATAATTCCTTAGTCTTTTATGATGTATCTAGGTCCAGTCCTCCTTCTCATTACATCAACCAGCGTTCTTCAAGAACAGCATGAGCCACATGTTTATTCAGAAATGTGATTCTGGCTTCCCTGCAAAAGACTCGTTCCCTCCTCCCCCTTTTTTTCCCCTACAGGAACTGAATTATTTCACCCCAAAATGTTCTCAGGTTTCTCAGCATTTCTTTTAACAACTTCCCTTGCATCTCTAAAAGCAATCACAACTTTTGTGAATTAAGGACTTATTTTCAGCACTGAACAATAAAAGTAGTAGCTTATCAAAACATCTTGATGCTGTAGGGGGAAGCCAGCATCCCTTCCTCATACTTGCTCTCAGTAAGATTGCATGGGAAAATATTCTGAAGAAGTTCTGAGCTACAAGCTAGCCTTTACACGAACTACTCTTTACATTAAGGACAGGTTGTTTGGCAAATGTGAGAGAAATGTTCTCTAGTAACAGAAAACTAACGCTCAGCTAGGATTTAATGGTTAAGTATTACACAGAGACAAAATTATTATTTTTTTACTATATAAATGAAGAAGAAGCTTTATTCCAGGAACCGATCATTATCAGAAAAAAGAAGTCCAACCTTATCAACTTTAGAATTCCCAAAGAGAATAAGCAAATTCTGTGGTCACTTGTTTGCCAAATTCTGTTTGTAGTCCTAACTATAAAGGCTGACCTGGTTTACTTGTACATGCACTGATGTAAAACTGAGCTTGTTACTCCAACTGTGGTATTTTTCAGCAAACATTTAAAGACATCTAAAAGTTGTTATTAAGTAAGTAGGGAATATCAAGTTTGAGTTACTCTTTTGCAGTTAGTGTATAGACAGGGCTGATAAAACCTATAATCAGTAACTACACCTTGGTTAATAATTTAGGCACACTCAGCTGCTTTGGTGCAATTCAAGACTGGTTTATTTGATGACTGCAGGTCTTTATGTTTCCATTTAGCTTATCTCCTGTAAAAATGAGAACACAGTACTGGTGCAAAATTTACAGTACCAGGGCTGCAGATCTGAGAAGTATCTAAGCAGTGAAGAAAAAAGACCAAATTTGACCATACAATCAAATTTGTGCAGATCGACTCTGGCTACAGTATGCTGCCATATGAAAGCAGTGCTGAGAAAAATCTTGTTACAGTTCACTGCTTACTACTTTCATCTCTTTTCACTGTTCATCCCTACTTCCTTCATCTGGCTTTAATAAACACCTGTTTGAGACAGGTGTCCCGTAATTTCCATTAGAAGTTTCTTTGAACACTGCAAGCAGACTACCTGTATCTTTTGCCACTTCTCTTTTATAATTTATCTAAGATATGACTTCTTATCCATCCAGGCAGCTAAAACTGATTCTCATCTTATCTTGACTACCACAACATCCTTCTCTTTGGCCTTGACACATGCAATCCTGCCTGTCTTATTTCATTCAAAATCTACTGCAAGATTATTTTTCTTAGCTCATTCTTTTGACCAGACCATCTCTTTCCTGTAACTTTCCAACAGCAGCTGCTTCTTTACTACAAACATGACTTACCCATTTTGATTCCCAAGGTTTCCCAGTTCTGCTCCTTCCTCCATCTTCTTAGGCTTTACCAAGAAGTTCATTTATGAATGCATCATGATGCAAGCTTGCATGTTTGATTGTTACATTCCTGTGCTTCCTCTGGTGATCAGCAGATCCCTAAAGACAGCAGCAAAATATTTGCAATATTACCTTATTATCTTTCTCCACAGTTCCCTTCAGAACTCTTTCCCTGATTACCCTAAAGAAAAGCTTTGACAACAGTTAGGCTGCCATTGTGAAAATTCTGCCTGGCATATTGCCAACATTATCCCACTGTTTTCTCATGCTCTCCTTTATTTAGTCTTGATTACAACCACTTTTGAGCAATGATCTTTCTTTTCTCTGTTTGCACAGCAAAGACAATGAAATTCCCATCTGTGGCTAAAGATCAGGTACATAAATGTAAACAATAATGAATCCAAAGAGGTTTGGTTTCTTTAAGAAAATACTGCAGGGCAGAACCCGAGGAGCTGCCAGTAGGCTTGGGCTATATTAGTAAGAATTAGTACATTTACATAAATTGTGCTGTCATGTTTTGTCATTTCTAAAGGGCACCACAACATTTCCCCTTTTCTAGCAAAAAGCTATTAGAAGATACTTTGACAAAAACTAAAAATATTTTAGTGCTAAAAAAATCAGAAAGTCTCACAATGCAGGTACATTTTGGGAGTGTTGCTGGCACAGCTGTATGTAAAAACTGCCAAAATTACTGCTCTCTAGCTTAAATCCAGACATAAATTTTATTACAAAGGCAATTTTGGTACTAGGAAGCTTACAAAAATAAAATGTTTTTAAGACTCTCATGAGCTAAGCAGCTTACCTCCCTGTCCACAAAACTTTCTTTATTCTTTGTTCCACATGAATGAATTTCACAGACCCCCTACTTACACAGCCACTACAGCTCTCCTCAAAAGCATATTTCCTAGCGTTTTATCCAGCCTCGATCTCAGCATTTCTAGTAATGCAAGTTTACACACCCTGAGAAGTTGTTCTGCAGTCAAAACAGCCTGATACAGCAAGGTTTGGGTAGTTTTACCCCTCTAAATTTCATCCCTTTACTGCTGGTATACTACTATAATTCTTTTCCATCCTTGCTACTTACCAAATCCAAATATCCAGAAGCATGAGGCTCTGCAAAAGTATACCTACAGAATTCCTCTAATCTCTCCCCATAAAAAAAATATTTCCTCTGAGGATGTGTTTCTTAATGGATCTAGTGCTCACTAGGACATGGGAAACTCATGTTCTGTTTCCAGTTTTCCTGCCAGACTGCAGGTTAAAATAAGACATTTTCTATGCCCTAATCTCCCTTTCTATTAAATGAGGATAAACAGCACAAGCTTGTTTTGTAAAGCAACTTGTACTTAATGATAAAATCTGAACAAAAACATAGTTCGGGAGAAACATCATAATTGATATCAATACTGCTTTGTGTGTGTGTGCGCGCGTCTGTGTGTCTGTGTGTGATTCTTAGCTGTCTAGCCCAGGCATATTAATTGAAACCATCCAAATAAAAGACAGAAAAATGCCTGAACTTGTTTTCAAACACTCATGCCTAATTTGCTGCTTAGTATTTCCATAATTTCCATTCAAAACACCACTGTGGAAAGGACCCTATCATACAAAGCGGATTAACGATGCTGTCTGCCTATTTATGCTCAAAACAAAACATGCTGAATGACTAGCTCTTCTTGTATACTTCCTATAGTCTTTAAATTTTATACAACTTTTTAATCTCTTCTGTGTTTATCTTCATCCTGTTTATCTTCTGTTGTATACAGGAAGAAACAGTCAGCTACTAAGCATATCTCTTTGTCCCAAATTTAAAATCATTTTACTAAGGTGCATTAGGTCAGAAATCAATTCCAAGCCAGGTGAAATAATTTCTCAGTAGGCTTTGGAAGACCTAGGAATCAGAGATGTCTCCCATCACAGCCGGCGTTCCAAGATTCAGTGAATCCACATATTGTCTTTTCAAATTCCTTGCTAACTTCAGCGTTCTTCTTTCTTATATGAAATGTTATGAGGCTTTCCAAGATATACCATGACTGTTCTCCCTACCTCTCACCAGTCTTCCTGGTTCCCTCAATTTTTTTCTTTTTCACTGCCTGTTCTCATGTGACAAAGAACAGAAATATCCAGGATTCTTCAGAATGCCTTTTTCTCATTGAGCTATGCTTTCTTCTTACTGAGCTACAGGGCTGAATTCGAAAGGATGGCTCTCTAACACAAGAACATAATCATTCAAGTTACCGAGATCTCTTCTAATCCCTACCCATATCACATATATTAACTACCATACTATAGCTTTTTCAGAAAAGAAGAAAATTGTAAAATAAATAAATTTTACTGTCCAAAATGACATAAAAAGTAACTTTGTATGAGGTCCTTCTGCTACATTACATGCAATACCTGCCTAGTGAATCTCCATACAGTATAACTGTCAACAAACAGAAAAGAAACTGTATTCCATCTTATAAAAGGCTACAAGAGAATTAATGTAAAAATCATGGCATTTAAGAGATTTGTCTATTATTTATCCCCATATTTAATGAATGCCCACATGCTTGAGCTACTGGAAAATAACTGCAAGGATTGCCTCAAGCCTGTATCACAATGAGGGCCCTATACACAGTGAAATGATACAACTGAACAGTTATAACTTACGTTCAGGTTAAGTCTTATGATGATTATGGCTATAAAGACAACGAGCTGCTGGATGTTGACTGTTTTGCCTCAGTATATACATACACTGAGACAGAAAAAAGGTAAAAGGAATTGTGTGCATCTCCAAGACTACTAAATTGCCTCTTGTGAATAATCCATGCTCTTGATGTGAAAGCTAGCATATAATTTGCACATTTTGAGATAGGTTAATGACACTAATGCACTACAGCAAATATATTATCAGCCCTTTACACAACAACTTATTCTTTTAGTATCCTACCACTGTCATAGCAATACCTTTGCAGTTGCTATGCTTATTGTTTAGTTACCAAAAGAACTTATTTATTCATCTCTCCCAAGGCATAATTTTTCAAATCTGTGTGCACAGATGACAACTGTATTACTTGAGCTTCACCACACAGACAGCTAGTTTAAATTAGGGATGTGAGTGGTGGATCTTAGATTGACAGCATAAAAGTGTTCAAATTAGAGGTGAACAACAAAAAGCACGAATGCTGGGGTTTGGCTTCCTTGGCTCTATGCAAGTAAGAATTCGTTGCTGGGTTTTATTACTCTGGCACTCCCAGCATGACAGTATGAAGGAAGGATTCCCTCCAAAACCAAGAACTTATTTGTATAGTTCTATTTTCTACTCTATTCAAATATGTTATGCTAAAAAAAGAAAACAACAAAAGCATTGCAGAAATATTAGGTGTAGTAGCCAGATGAAAAGTGACCTGACTACATCAGAATTTGCAAACCAACCCGTAGTAATGGATGGTAGGTGTGTTCCTAGTATGCCACAACTGCAATACAATGCATTAGCTTAACTCACCTTTGTAAACTGCCTTGTGAGTACATGCCCCATCCATAATTTAAAATTAGGGACCGTATACCAGGGCAAAGATTTAGTAAAACACGTTTCCCACTAGCTGCTGGTGATTGTAGGCTGATCCTAACCATGCTCTCTGCTGATCCAAGCAAACTGTCACAGCAATTTCACAAAAAAAAAAAAAAAAAAAAAAAAAAAAAAAAAAGTCTCCTAGACTTTTCCAAAAAAACTGAAAGCAGTTCTTCTCTTAAAACAAACAAACAATACCACAAAAACACTGCCTTCTTTGGATCAAACATCAGTGCTCTTCAGTTAGCTTGGAATTTAGCAAGAAAATCTCTTCTGGAGGACTTAAGTCAGGCAGTGAGGTACCACATCCTTTGGCTGACTCCTACAGAAAGGTCCACTTGCAAAAGATCTTCCAAACAATAGGCTGCATACTGTTGTAAAATATCAGAGGACATACTGTAGTTTAAAGGAAAGGGTAAAAGAGCTTTCTGATTTTTTTTTCCTAAGAGCCTGAGAACCATTTTAACAATTCTCACAAAAGTATAGGCATACCAGAAGAGAGAGAGAGGAAAAAAAAAAGTGGCATAAGAAAACAAGATGGAATTTTTACCTGCTTTTTCCAGATCTAAGTAAACACAGCTTACGTAAGGCCACCAGAAAAAAACAGTGAAAGATGGAAGCTGGATAAAACATAAAAACAATTAACCAAATGAGAAACTGGACAAAATACCAGTAATGAAACTTTAACAGAAAATCTTGGCTTATAATTTTATCTAAAAGATGATTCGTTCTCAAAAAATACTGCACACCTCATGCCATATTTGCCATGGACTTACTCCATTTCATTCCCAAAGGACAAAACTCATGATAATAGAATTATAAAGAAATTTTTTATCTTCCACTATAAAGGCATTGTTTGATATTAAGTTGTTTAGAAACATTCTCCTAAAAGTAAGATCAGGACTTCCTCCCTTCTGCAGGTACAAGTGCTAGACTCTTGCCTTCTATTTGCGATCAAGGAGAAGCCATGAATCACTGCACGGAAGTAAGCTACTGCCCATCAAGTGATAGCAACTCTCCCCTGCGGGAAGTAGCCTCCTATACTGTGCCTGCTAGAACTCGGAGAGGTAGGACCTGCAACTAAGCAGCTGATGACACAGAAACACGGGTCAGGTAATGAGCGCTGAGAAGGTAAGAGGTTGTGCAGGTACATAGGAGATGGGGTGGATGAGGAAGCATGAGGTTGTGACATTGGCAAGGGGCAGCAAGGGGGGTAGGTAAAAACAGTCCTGTGATTAAACCTGTGAACCTGCACTAAAGTTCAGATTCTCTCAATAGCTAAAACTACATCTCAAGTGAATTAGAGACCAACAACATGGGAGGCTAGCACATGTTTTATTGTCATCGTCCCTGGCTTTTCACTTAGGGAGACAGATTCCAGGTCCATTCCACATCACAGAAGCTTCAACTAGGGCAAACACAGCACGGCTTCCTGCTGCTTCACATTGCTGACGCTTTGGGCCATACCAGATAATTCCATCACTAGAGCTGCAAAATCTGGGAACAACTTTACTTCCGTCTCTGCTTATGGCAAATTTTTTTGATAACAGACATTCACATACTATATGTGTTATTACTACTGCATGGGCTTGTGGCTGCCTCTGACTAAATCACATATAATTACAATTCTTATTTTACCCCAGACTGTGTGACATTTCTCCCAGTCTCAGCTTTTGAACTGATATAGTCTCATAACTGCTTAGCTTTAGCTCTTAAAAAAAAAAAAAAAAGAAAAGAAAAGAAAAGACAGACAGACTCATAGGCTGTAAGAGATCTTAAAAGTATAAATGGTCATGGCTCAAGAGCAGAAAGGCTAATAAGAAGAATCCCAATATTTATTATTTTTGAGGCTGAACCATTTACAGACTAACATTTTCAAATCCTTGGGTTTGGCAATACTATCACTGCTTCATTCTTTCCTTCTTAAATAGTTTATTTGGCTTGGAAATCAAGCTGGTTCACTATGCATTTACTGTTTTCTCCCTTGCCCTCCCTTCTACTTTTACCTTTCCCAAATAAAACTAAATCTTCATTTCACTGTGAAATGACTCCCACCCAGGAAATCTGGCTAGAGAAACTGAATTAGCCCCTCAAGCACACACATAGGAGAAATCTTTGCAGCAGCTGCTTCCACAGTCCTGAAACCTTTTTTTTTTTTTTTTTTAGTAATCTTAAGTAAATAATAATTAAAAAAAATTCTAGCCTTCAGACATGGGAACAAAGTAGCCCCAACCATTGAAAAATTATGACTTAAGGATTCAGGTTTAAAATAATATGTCTTTTTCTTTTAATATTTCCGATATTTATTTGTTTTCAGCTTCTTCCAAGGTTCACATTCTTTCAAACTTTTATTCCCTATCACAAATCTTGCATTTTTAAAATAAAGTGTAAGATTCTTGCATCATAATTTCAGAAGCTGATTTTTTAAGAGAACATCAACTATTGTAAGACTCTCAATAAAACTCAGATCTGGCAATTCTACTTAATGACGCTGGCCACAATTCCATTAAAGTTCCTGGGAAATACTTCATCTACATACGGACTAAAACATGCCCAAAGGTTTCCTCCTACTCCAGAAACTGTATTTTCTTGCGTGAGGTCTCTCTCAATTGTGATTTCTCTGCTATTGTATTATTATAAGCATTATTGATGATCAAGTCCATTGAAAGCATTAGTCACCTTAAATAATTTATGTCTCCAGACTAGCTTCAGTCATAGATGCCATCAGTGATAACCTTATGCGGGGCTGGAAGGGGAAGGGGAGAGAGAAGCGTGACTTGCACTGTCAAAAAAATAGCACAGCTGCAGCTTAAATACACAAGGTCCAATAAGCAAGACAAAAAATGCTTGAGCACTCATGCCACAGGATTACATTCCAGCAAGGATTTCTATGAATAGTATATAATAATCTCAGAGTTTTTTTAAAAACAGATACATAATGGGAAACATGAGATCTTAAAATTAGGTATTTGTCTATAAATATTGATAACATTTGTTAAAGTATGTAACTTTTATTAAAGATATATGTACACAGCTTTTGCCCTTCTCATTGCCACTCTTTTAGTATCTGACTACTGATTGATTGACACTTAGCTTATTCTGCAGAGTGTTCCGCTGGCAGCCCAGCACAGAAATGTGGCAGCCCATTTACTCACCTTGGCAAGTGACTCAGGGATGTGGCAGACCGAGGCGGGCAGGCCCCGAGAAACTGACAACCTCCAAATTTGTTTTTGCTGCAAGAACTGTGCTTGTTTGAAACCAGGCCTGGTGCTCTGGACCCAGCCCCCTTTACTAGCTGTGTATGACAGAGCTGTGAAAAAGCAACAATGCCCTCTAAGGAAGCCTGGTGCACAAACTACGCAAGACCTCCACCGCCCTCTCTCAAAGCCTGCAGCAACAGCGGACACCTCAGACTCAGAGTACTTGCCATGAAGATGATCAAGTCAAAGGCAGCAGAATTCAGGCTGTACAAAGAGTCTAGAATTTGATTTTTCAAAACAGTAAATTTGAAACGGCAAAAAAACTTACAAAAAAGAAGAATCACTTAAAGTACTAAGATTCAAGGAGAAGATACAGAATAGACTGGGCTGACACACTGTTGGACTGCGTACTTGTGGCTGTCTAGGCACAGCAGCGCAGGGCTCAGTGAGAGCCAGCTTACCCTGCTCCTGAAGCCAGCAGTAATTCTGAAGCCAGCATTCAAATCTGTGTTGCTAGAGCTAGACTGCTCAAGTATACATACTAGCTACCTCAGCACCAGAACAGAGATACTAGTGATCTCAGCACCAGAGCTGGCACAAAGAACATTTCTGACTGCATTGAGAGCCACTCATTGTTGCAATTCTTTTGTGAAGTAAAATCCATTAGTATTTTATGATTTTATTGTTTGTTAATCAATAAACTTTGGATTAGATCTCCATCCATTTAGCAAATGCAAATTTTAATGAATATGCATTTAAGAGCTGAAGTCTTCTGCATTCAGCTGCACTGTGGAACAGAGAACATACAAGTTAGCAGGTTATAGAGCTAATGGCTTTAAGAAGGACCAAGCGAAGAGAAAGATTCCTATGTTCTCACTGGTCATATTTACTTCAGGAGGATGCTAGTAGCCAGTCACATAAAAGGACATTGCTAAAAGCATAAGAAATAGTTATCCTGAACAGGGTTATGCACCGATCATTTTTCTGCATCTATGTTTTATAGAGCAGTGGATGAAATACTAAGTATGAATGTAAAGTGGAAAAAAAAAAAAAGAAAAGAAACCAAAAACACATGGTGTGTGTTGGGGGGAATTGTTCATCTTTAAACTGCTACTCACCAGTGAGCTAACCAACAGTCTCCTAATATCTTTAATGAATAAAATAAAATGTTATTAGATATGTAGAAATCACCTGAGCCAATTCTGTTCCTGAATAGTACTGTCTCTAGAATTAAAAATCAAGGGAGTGAAGTAGAATGAGTTTCTCTTTTTATTCAAAGAGAAAAGCAGTTTGATGGTTTTGTTTCTGAAGTCCAATGAAAAGTCCTGTTCTGTTGCATGCTGCATATGCTGAGTCACTTAGTTAAGAATTATGAGAAGATCCACTCGATGAAAAAGAAAGGAGAGGAAAATGGAAGGGCAAGCACTAGTAAAATGTAAGTAGGCTCACCCACTGCCCAGCCACCATCTGGTTTTATAGGAACCATAACAGCATTAAATTTTAAGGAGTATTTGAATTAGACTGGAGCACTAGATATTTTTAATTTTAGTAGGCAAATATTCTCCAAGTGTATACAGGCTCATGAAAGGAAATCTGAGATTTGAATGGACCAATGTGAAGGAAAGTAGGTCTATTTCAAGACATTCATACCAGATGTTCTGAACAAGTTACTCACTTTCAGATAGAGTTCTGGATCCAAATGAAAAAAGTTACTTGTGCAAAAAAACAAAACAAAACAAAAAACCCCAACCCTTCAAACTCTGTAGGCACTTATCAAAATTAATGTAGTAAGTGGGTGGGTATGAATGCAAGTGGGTTCTTCTATTTCCAGGCAGCCAGCTGCAGATGCAGCTTAAGAAGCAGCACTTGCAAATGCTGATATTCATTTGCATACATGTCTTCAGTTTTCAAAATGTACCTCAGCATTTACAAGACTGTATCAGCCACAACATAGCTTGTAAGTATCTTAACCTGATAAAAGGAAAGAGGGAAGAAAGAGAGGGGAAAAAAATCTACCTTGGAGAATTATTGACAGATATTGATATATACCTCAGTTTACTGGTTAAATCTGTGAGAGAAGTTTAATGCACTTCTGTCAGCACCTGTTCTGCAAGCATGTTATTGTTATACACTGTCAGTCAGACTAGCCTGGAATACGCCATGAATTTACTAGTAATATCACTGCTTTATTAGCATGCATTAAACATATGAGCTGCAGTTCCTTTCTGTCAAAGTTCATTATAACAGAAATGCACTGGCAGCTGTCACTTCCTAACATGGTGCATACTTTAAAAGTGCTGTATTTTACATACTGTGTGAAACTGAAAACTTGGATGCATTTTTATATTTTTGGTAAAAAAAAAAAAAACACTATAACTACTTTGTTGTGTTAAAAAGTATGAGCAAACTTGGGCAAATATTTATTACATTCAGAGCTGGATTCTATTTCTCTTTACTCAGAGTTTATTGGCTTTAATGGAAACAAATAAAAATCAAGAATTATTTCTGTGTTTTGTTTTTATATGTGGTGATTAAAAGTAAAAGCTCAAACAATAACACTTCTTTGGACATCTGCCTTGGAATATGCCTAACTAGACTTGCATGCTTCAGTTATGGCTTTAATTTTAAGGAGTATTTTAAATACTCTGATTTATATATATATATATATGTGTGTGTGTGTGTATATATATATACACACACATGTATATATATACATGTATATACACATGTATATATATATATACATACACACACACATATATACACACACAATAAAATATTATATAAAATTTAAATACTTTAAAAGTAATTATAATTTTTTTAAATTTCTCTATCTGCTTTCAGTTAGAAAAATTTTCAGAGAATTATTTAGTAAGGATAGGAGACTGCATTCGCAACAAATGGAAGGAAATATGCCATCGGCCAATCTTTCACTCCCAAGGATACAAAATATAGTTCTCCTACTTCAGAATCTCTTCCTGGCTTAATACACTATGTTGCTTAGATTACGTACATCCACATTTGCAAAACCAGCCTTAAGATCAGACTTTCTCTTTATGAAATCACCATGTAACAAAAATAGAAGAATGCATTAACATTTGAGACAGCGCAGCATTAGCCAATGGATTATCAATCACTATAACTGTGCTGTTACAAGGATGTAACCCACTTGGACCTTCTGACTTTGTCCCAGTATTCTCTGAAGCAAACAAACTCTTTCACTTGAGTGTTTTTGTGATTTTTTTTTCCTACTACAGATATCCAGAATGCATCAAGGCGCTACTAGGTGTCTCTGTAGAATAACATCTTTGGAATAAGGATTCCAATGAGATTTTGTGAGGTGGTATACGTGGCAAAACATCTCTCAACTTTCTAACCTCCTGACTCCACTCTTTCTTATAGCCTTGCACAGCTAGAATGAGATTTGAAATACAGGCATGGAGAAAAGTTTCCAAAGCTACCACAAAGCCAATCACAGCTATGCATTCCCAGAGGTAACAAGTTGGCCCTATAACAGGAGCACAGCAAGCTGGTGAAGAGGGCTGTTGAATAATTTGATGCTATAGTTCGGTTCACTTCATAAGTGCAAGGCCGAGCCCTGCATAAAACGTGCTGAACTGAAGTCTGCCTCAACTGAGCTAGAAGTGCTGTTAAACTGTTAATATAAATAAGTGTCACAGTACATGCAGTGGTTCAGCTACGGTGTTCCATATATCTGTACTTAACTCCAAGCCAACTTCCTTTTTAGGTCATTATTAAATCATTTTAATTAGCAAATGGTTACATGGTACTTACAGTAGTAAAAATGCAAACAAGCTACTACCAGGCAGATTAGAGCTACGATGTTTTAAATCTAAGGACTGAAACCCTCCTATAATTGTGTATTTTATACAAAGTGGCCCATTTTGATACAAAATCCAGTGCTTGGAGAGTCATTTCCGTTCCAAACTCAATGACATTCCTGGGCATTTATGTACTGCTTTCATGACGGTCATATCCAGACAGTGCTCAGCTAGCATATTTGTTATCAATACTCATCAGAACTGGCCTAGCACAAGGCTACAACATCCCAGGTGCTGTTGCTCTAATGCCCCATGAAAGGCTCACAGACAGACAGCCTCTCCTACCCTACCCTCCGTAACCTTCAGTTTACCCACCCCTGTTTAAAGAGGCAGACAGACAGCTGCTAGGTACTCCCCAATCTCTTTTCAATATACTAATGAAACCCTGAGTAAGATAAACTGATGGTTTACAACCAAACTTTTACTTTACATTAATATCCATTACTCCAGTAAAAGTAATTTACAGATGGAAATAGCTAAGCTCACTGTGCTCTGAGAGTTAATTCCAAGACACAGGTTTCTTTTAAGTTGTTCAGAGTACCTCTGTCTACAGCTATTCCTTACTGCTCTTCCTCACAAAACAAATACGATGACAGAAAAAAAAAGAAAAAAAAGGTACTTCTCCTTCACACTTACATGGCACCCAAAATATCAGGCCACCAACAGAAAAAATATTTCTCACCACAGCACTCAGACAAACAAGCTATGGATCTAATTCTACATTGCCTTTAAAGATATACCACATGGGTGTATGTTTTAAATGTGAAAAACTCTGTGTGCAAGAAAGATGAAACAACATCTTCAGAGCCCTCCTAGTTAAACCCCATCCTTCTCTGTTGGTAAATCAGTCGCTGTTTCTATGAACCAGCTGTGGAGATCTCCCACAAATCCAACAGATTCCCAGATGTCCATGAAAGGCAGTCTTCTGGGAAACAATGCAGCTCTGTAAATAGCAGAGTGACACATGTGTCTGACTATATGCAGGTGTGTGTGTACACACACATATATATATATATATATATAAAATACACACACATATATACAGATACACACACATATTTATACAGACACATACATATACACACACACACACACACTCTCTTTATATACGTACCTACTCTTTATGCACTCTTCTTCTGCAGGAGCAATGGGAGAAGCACTGACTGAGGGAATGAAGTATGCGATCTGACCAAAGATCTTTCAAAGAGGCTTTTAATGAGCTCTGAAACACACTTGCAAAGCAGCCTTATTTTTGAGCCTTGTAGCCAGGATTCTGTATGCCAGGAAGAATAACTCCTCTGGTTACCTGCTCTTCAGTGCTGTATGAAGTGGAATGCTCTTGGTGTTGCCTTACTCCAGAAGTTGCAGGGATCAGTACCTTTCACATGAGACTGCCAAACTCCTCCCTCCAAATCACGTTCTCCTGCACCCTGAAGAGTCTCTTACTCCCTCTAACTAAAATACAGCTTTTATTTTGCATCACCTTTACTAACGGCTTTGATGTAGACATAGAAAACAGGTGCACAACTTCCACATTCACTATGCTACTGTGGGAATTTGTCTAAAAACAACTAATAATGTACATGGAAATTGTAAATCCACCAAAAGAAGACTATATGGCCAATATAATAGAACCATATTGACCTAGGCAAGAAATGTTAATTAAAAACTTTAGACACTGGCTGCACAGTTCAGACAAGATATACCTTTTAGTTTCACACGTATGATTTTACAAAATTCAGAAGTAATGAATTACATAATTGTGTGTATTTTTTGATCTACCCTTCCAAAATGAGTTAATGAAATATTTCAACCATATATAACATGTATGAAAATAGTAAAGGACAAAAATAAAGATCAAAATGTTTCCCCTTTTTCTAACTTTGTTATAGTTACTATAGACTTTATGAAGCATGCTATTGCATCAGTGAAAGAAAAAAGAAACAGAACCACCACCACCAAAGAAAAACAAACAAATTTCAACATGACAACATACAATGATAATTAGCAGCTAGGATTGGGCAATGGCTGGGAAAAGACCAGGCGACAACAGTTAAACCACATGTGGATATATGACAGCATGATTACCTGCTGAAAATTCCATTAACTGCTTGTTTTCTCACTTCTCCTCTTCCACTGTTCTTTTTTCATTCAGAATTTACAAGCAAACGTATAACTTTCTAGAAACATCTATAGTAAAACACTTGGACTTCAGCTTTTACCCATGAAACAAATATACTACACAATCCTATACAGTGTCATAAAATTAAGTCCTAGCTCTCGATGAGAATCACATTCTAGGTAAAGAGAGGCTCCACATTTCTTTGGTGCTTGTCAGCTCTGTCCACAAATGTATCAATTAAGAACATTAACTTTTGTAATACTCAAGGATTTGGAATTAAACCAGATAATCTCTTTTACACAGACTACTCAAGATCAGAAACGCATTTTTTTTGTTTCACATTGCTTAGAGCTAAATTCAAATTAATAACTTGAAACTCTATTCTGAAAATGCAACATGCTTAATTTTCAGTACTTCCTGAAGACAGTTGTCGGTAACTTTACCCACACCAATAGGAAAAAATCATATAATAAAATTAAAGCATGCACAAACATTAAAGTATCGGGGGGGGGGGGGGGGAAATGAACAGCATTACATCTATCATTTCTGTAAGCTGCATCACTTCCATGCCTCTGTGTTTAATGTCTTTAGGCCCTTTTCTCCTGCAAACTTATGTGCATTTACTTCTGTACATAGAGGCTACCTCAGGAGTCTAAATTAGGATTATGGTTGTGAGAAAGACAAACTATGAATTCTGAGCACTCTTTCTTTAGTCAGAAAATGCTTCACAAAACCAAGATCTAATTTTTAGTGAGACTTCAGAGAGATTCCTAATTACAATGAAAAAATCCTTTGTCCATATCCTAAGTTTATAGTCTTTTTCTGGAAACAAATTAATTAAAAATAAACCAAGCCAGGCAGACACTGAACCTGCAACCCCATGAATAAGAAATGATTCCACTTTCAGTACATTGTCTTTGATCAAAACTGGAGCCATTCATAACGCTAAATAAGTTGAAATCAACATTCTACTATATGAATGCAAAAAGGAAGCTATTTCTCAATAAGAGGTAAGTTGCCTGAGATGAATTTCCTATTTATATGTTCAAACTACATTCTTTTTCCTTTAGATACCACATATGTGTCCAAACAAAACCTGAAGAGGCAAGCTTTTTTTTGTTTCAACTACATTTCTCTTTCTTCCCCCTACCTACTACCACAGAAGAGCACATGCTTACTTATGTAACTTCACTTGCACATACTACCCAATTGATTTTAATGTGACTCTTCACATAAGTAAAATTACTCACATTCTCAAGTATTTGTAGATTAGGTTTTTAGTCTGCTGCTCCCAAATCTGTCCATTGTATTTGCTTGGGCTGTAAGTAACATTTCTGAACATTTAAAAGTTAAACTTTCCCTCCTTTCCTCTATCCAAAGAAACAAACCCAGCCCTAGAGAAAAATTGAAAAACAAATCTCATTAGTATGAAAACACAATTCTTCCATAAAACCTGCCTGAAACAATAGCATTTGCTCAGCATGTATCTGACAAAGCTGTTACACTCTTTAACCTTCTAGTTTAACAATTTCCAGAAAAGAGCTCAAGGTTCAGATGAGACCGGACTGAAAGACAGACGTGTAGTTGCCGACAGAATCAGATAACACCTGTGTGGCGTATGGACTCATTAAAGATTTAACAAGAAAAGTCACATGCACACTGAAAAATGGCTGACAACTGCCATGCTTAATGCTCTTAAACTTTCCTCAAAAGAAGGAAGCAAAATGGAGTTACCTCTGGATGAAGATGACGACACTTTCACCAACATTTCTTTGGCAGATGATTCAGGTAAGAAACTACAGAAATCTAGTGAAGAAATACAGATTCTATTAGCTGAATAATAATACCGGGTGAACAGAGATCTCTTGCTCCTCATTATCAAGTGCAGTGTATTTTTAGAAAATGCCCTTTAGTAAACTTTTCTAGTTATATAGTTGAATAAGCCTTATGATTAATTAAAAATTGAGATTTTGGCAGTGTAAGGGCTATCATAGTTTTCAAATAACAGCATATATATATGTTAATATATACTTGTTATCTGAGCACACAGTCTTTCACTTGTTTAGAAAGAAAAAATTTCAGAAGTGTTAACTTAGTTGTTATTAACATCAAAAAAAATACAGGTAGTCCCAGCTTTTCCTCGTGAACGTAGAAAGGCACGGTTTGACATGCTCTAACGAGAGCTCACCAAAAGCAATACAAATTAATTAGTAATAGAAATGAATTGATCCATTTAAATCCCCATTAGTAAGCATTTTATAGTTTTTAAGGAAACTACAAAAGTAAAGAATGTCTCTCTTGCCCCTCTAGCTCATGGAATAAAAATGTTTTGGAATGAAAGGCAGGAAATTTCTATATTCTGGAAAAATAAAGTGAATTAATATGAATGATAATAAGTTATTTAGAAAGGTATGGCCAGAGTATCAACTGTAGCATGTCAGTATGGCTGCCATAGACCTGTGCTAATTTACACTAGCTTCTGGATTGTTGATTAAAGAAAGAAAAAATATGTTTTTTTTTCTTTTTTTAAAGATTGATGAATGTTATTCTAAGTTCTGTCCTTCGTACCTGGTAGATAAAAAGCATAGAAAGTTAACCTTATTTTTTGAAAGTAGTTCTCCAGCAATGTCACATTAGTGTGACGGTGCTGCAATGGATGTTTTTATTTATTTATTTATTTATTTAAGTATATAGCTTAATGATGCATGTGGTTGACTTGAACTAGTCACAATAAGATAAGTTTGCTGTCCTTGGTGCAAGTCCTGCAGTAATGCAGTGTCTTCTCCTGAAAGTGAATCTGAGACAATTTTCTGCAAAAGTGCAGTAAGTCTCCTATGATACCATTTCATAACTTGCTGCACAGATAATAAAAGGGCAAGAACAGATGAGGGATACTACACAGTGGCAAGATTGTCCAGTCCTTGAGACATCCAGAAGCAGCCAAGTTAGGAATGACTCCAAAATACTGGGAGAGTTTTGAATCTGCCGAGTCTCACAGAAGATTTTTGCTCCATTACTTGCCTAATCTTTTGGTATATGTCAAGGTGCTTTTCTATGTAAGGCAAAAATCCTCTAGCCTCATCTACTACTCTAACGCCAGCACCCTCCCAGCTTGAAAAATGTTAATAGAGATGAGAAAAATGGAGACACAAAGTCAAAATCCCTCTCATTCAAGCACCAACTTACAGCAGACACCATGGTTCAAAAAACTTGAAGTTTGACTTGTAGAGAGGCTAAGTTGTGCAATAGTAAAGCCAGCCTATGCATTCAGGACTTGATACTCACTAATGCTTAAGCCCTGACAGATACCACTGATGTAAAAGTAACTGCTCAGCAGCCATGCTATTAAGGCTCTGCTACACCTCAGAAACTGCACCTCTAAAATTACTAGACTCTTGACTGCAGTAACACTCCCAAAGTCAGAGGAAGCTCATGTTCACATCAGGAAGAGGACTTTGCTCCTGTGCTATTCCTTTCTATTCTGAAATTCAGTCCCTCTCCTGAGTTACACAAACATTGTTACTGCTTATCAGACTGTAGCGAGTTTTTTTTTTTTTTGATAACTACTTCCAGACACGATTAATAGTTCTCTTCTTCATCCAAAATTAAACAAATAAGACATGTAGCAAGCACTGCACAAAGATCTGAACTACAGCTGAGTTGCTCTCCGAAAAGAGTAAACTCCTCGTAATACAAGATCTGCTACCAATACCAGAGCATTTTCCCAGTAGTGAAGAGGGAGGGGGAGTCACTCAAAAGTCAAAAGAGAAATTCAGAGTAACTGAAAACAAAGTGAAGTTTTCAGGTAAGCTTTTAACTTGAAGGTAGGGGGAGTGAGTGAGGGAGAGTGAGAGAAAATAGTAAGGTTCATGGTGAACCTGATAACCTGCTCTGTTTGTTCTGACAGTGAGCAACATCTGGAAGCTAGAGAGACGATGAGAAAATTCTAGCCTACTCTAGGAAGAGACTTAAGATCATATGCTCTGCAGCATATGATTTTCGTTAGCTGTTCCAACAGAAATTAAGACTAATTAATATGACCCTGGAGGGCAGAAGCTGACAAAGAGAATAGGCCTTATGGCTACAACAGTTAAGACTGGAGAAGAAAACCAATTACAGGTGAGCAGAGGCTGGAGGGGGAGAAAAGTACTACACAGAGAGAGACAAAAACACTCCTTAGGATTGACAGCAGCAAGTTCACACAAGGAATAAAGAAACAGGACAAACAAAATATGGATCTTGAAATAAATCATAAACAAGTAGACTTTGCCTGAGGATGAGCTGATGATGTAGAAGCAAGTGTTCTATAATTAAAATTTAAGTAGGATCACAAACAATTACTAGCTTTAATGAACTACATTATATTTGCACTCAGCACGTAAGACTCTCCCTCCATCTTTTAAAACATACTAACATAGATAAGTGGAAGGATGTGTTACATATATACAATCTGATAACATAACCAGAAAACAAACAAGTCTTCATAACAGAGCTTCTTTAGTATAGGGAAAAGCTATTGTGACAAAGCAACAGGGGTTTCTGAGCCTAATTAACTGAGTGCAATCTATGAATATTTAATAGCTATTGCTCTTTCTAAGCGGCAGTATTTTGCTAGTCATTAAGTACACAGGTATCAAAAATAAATCACTTTAATGTAAATTAGAATTAAAATGAAATGGTAGCAAGAAAAAATTCTTAATCAATATGTTAATAGCAATATCAAAAGCCTTTGAAACCAATGAAAGCATTCATTAATAGCATTTGTGAGAGGTAAAAATTATTTTCACCTCTAGTGAAAGAAATACCCTTTTATTTACAAAATCATAGCACTTGATTGATAAACTTCCCCCACAAAATTACAGACCCAAATGAAAGTACAGAAGAAATTAAACCCAAAGTAAAACCAAACAGTGAAATAACACCTAACAGTTGCATAAACTTCTCTCTCTCTTTTTTTTAAATACTGTTTCCCAGAAAGCCAATATCAAGGACTGAATTTCTCATGTACAACCCTTTTTAAAAAGTAGAAACAACCCTTTAAATACTTAGGCCTAACTTAATAAAACAGGAAAATAGTTTTCCATCTCGTTGTTACCAGAAAAGCTTTATGAAATCTGGCTAAAAAGTCCTTCCACAAAATTTGGTGACATACATACAGCAGATGATTACAAGGAAGAGCAGATTGGTAACCAGCCAACATTATGTCATATATGTTGGTATTTACAGCCTGACACTGCAAAGATTGCCATTCATTTCATCCTCCATCTTGTATGCACTAGTTAAAAAAAAGGCTTGTTCAGTTCCTCATTCTGCATTCATCTGTGTGCAGTCAGTGTACAAATGAACACATGCACCCCTGCACAAACTTGCAATCAGATAGGGTACAGTTCCCTCAGAGGGGACACCTCTTTAGAATTAATGAGAAAAAGCAGCTTTGCAAGGCTCCCTTTTAGTAGGCTTTCTAAAGAGGCTCCCTTCCTCCCCCCCCCCCCCCCCAACGGTATGCTCACAGATTATCTCATCCAGTGAAATCCCATGCTCGTTTGGTGCCTAAGGCTCTACCACAACATAGACAGCAATTATGGGCATACGCAATAGTTAGATCGATGTGAGCTAAAAGTGCTGTTCATTTTGTATAATAATTCGATTTTGTCTGGAAAAGTACAAACTAAAAGCTACCCACAAATTCTGCATTTGACAAAAGTCTGTGTTTAAACTGTGGCTGTAAATTTGCACAAGGTATTATGTGCTACAAGCCTCTTGTGGTTGTTGGGAGAGAATAACAATAGTTGTACAGAAGTGCACAGAAAACAACTTCACTTCTTGGAGGCTGTCATCTCTGTGGAGAAACAAAATAGTAAAGATTTGGCATAAAGGATCTGTACTAGCTACTACTGTAAAGAAAAAAGTATTAAGCCAGTAGTATTCCTTATCATCTTTTTCTTTGTGGTAATGCTAGTTAAAGGAGAAATGCTACGGTTCAAATAGTAAAATCATCTCAGAAATACATACAATACCTTCTGTTGATGAAATGGAGAATACATTTCTATTCTACTGATGAACAGTAAAGCCTCTGTTATCAGTGAGCTTTCGCTGGCATCTCTAGTGCCTGAAACATTGCCAAAAAGGAAGTGAAAGGCTTGTTGGTTTGCACTGTGTACCATGGAAAAACAGGATGTACACAAGTTTTAGAAATAAAACATTTGAAGCTGTTTGCTATCAGCAGCGATAGACTACTAGAATCTGAGTCAAAAGCAATAAAATTACCTCTCATAGTTTTATAACTGTATGCACACATGCATTCAAGTTAGCTCCTATTGATGCCTAACATCCTAGAGAGGTTGTTGCTATTTTAAACAAAAATGCTTTTTTCAGTGAAACTAAATATATTAATTCCTTTTGCCAGTAATGTCAACTAGTTTTAGGAAATTGTAACTGGAACTTACAATATATATAAGTATAGATAATTGCATTTGTACATGCAATTGTACAGTGAAATTTGCTCTTCTTTTAAATTGAAGATAACATAAGGCATATAATAATACAGTATCATGAATGCCTCTTCCCCTGCTTTGGCGAAACTCCTCAGAGAATATTATAAAAAGAATAATAAAAAAAAAATGGATTAGCACTGGTTCTTACTTCAATTCAAGGTAATTTTTACTTCAGGATCATTGATGTCTTGCTAAAAAATATAAGCTGTGTAACTTTTCAGTCAGCAAATCCACTCTACCTGAAGCAAAAAAATCTAATGTGTAACGTAAAAACACATTAATAAACAGAAAGATTGAACAGCAGAACATTATTTAGGGCAGTATTCAAGTATTTCCAACAATAAAAACAATCCTCTTTTCTTCTTTAAACAGCATTGGATGAACATTAGTATGTTGTTATGCTGTTCTACAAGACAAAACAACCAATTTGCGGCATTTGTGAACATTATTTCATTGTCTTTATACGGTATATTTTCTCTGAAGAAGAAAGCAATAAATTCATAAACAAAAAAAAGGGGGGGGGGAGAAAAGCTTGGCATTGGTTATGCCAAACCACTTGGCCTTGTGCTGTATATTCCAAAGACCCAAGTAAACAGCTACCAAGTTGACCGATTTGCATTTACTTACATGCAATTAGTGTTTACCCCTTTTGCCATTCCCAGCAAGTGAGGAACTACAGAGATGCAAATGCTGCCAGGTCCCTGTCAAGTGGAAGCTAGTCTTTAGGAAGACAAATCTGATTGGTACCAGAAGTAGTATATGACTTCTATACATTTCTGAGATTAGACACTAATGGTACATTCAAATCACTACAACTAATCACAGCATAACCACCCACCTACTGTGTTGTAGCTTGCTTTCCATGTGTTATCCCAAAGGAACATGATGCAGCTTTTTAAGATGGTATATTTTATGTAAAGGCATAGACAACAAGCAGGGGCAATATTGTTCTTCTATGTTCCTTGCAATGCTCCAAGGAACAGCCCCCAAACAAGACTTTCCATAGTAGCAAATTTAAAGAGCTGGAAATTACACTTTTTAAATATAAAAGTTAATGATACTATAAACTGATAAAGAAGTGTTATACAAAGGCTTCAGCTGGCCTGCTTCAGTCAAGCAGGAAACCAAGCACAGTGTCTTCATCAAAATGGAAGACACTGTGCGTTATAAAAGAATTTGGCAGGGGGGATGGGCCAGGAGAAACATACTCTAAATCCAAATAGCTTGAAACTCAAAGTGCACAACAAATTTAATTGAGAGTGTAGTACCCAATGCAAGACAGCTAAGCAGCTCTGAGCAGCTATGCTAAGCTTCTGTGGGTTTAGTTGATTTCTCAAAAAATATCTTTTTTTTTTTTTTTTTTTAATGTGGTAATATAGCGTCTATTTAGGAGCCTGGGATCCAGCTTTTTGCATTAGAAAATAGCAGGAGGGTAGGAAGACAAATCTATTTATGTGAAAGCAAGATGAGCTAGGTCTGCTCTCTGTGGAAGGTGCAACCTGCAGCATCAACCCAGCTGTCTCGGTTCCTTGACTGGGCAGATCAGGGATGTGCTATCACTCCCTACTAGCTCAACGCTTTAGTATCCTTTCCTTGGAAATCAGGTGAAGGTGGGGAAGGAAGAAAATATATGCACAAATCTTACTCTGACATGGAATTGGGACATAGCCAGGCCACAGACAAACCGTTTCTGATCTTTAGGACTCACGAGCATGGGCCAGCTCCTTAATCACAGGTCCTAGGGTAAAGGGCATTAAGCACCTACAATAGGAAGGTGTATTGTGTAAAGTCCAGTATGCTCAAATGTGCCACAGTTTAAAGCTAAGGAAGCCTCTGTCCAACTCCTTAACACTAACCTGACAACACAGAGCAGTATGCAGACTAAAGCCTCCATCTGTTCTCTGCTGGCAGCCACTCTGTGCAATGCTAACAGTAGAGACTGTTTTAAGTAAATAAAACACAAACTCTCACACAGAATTTTTGAAAATAAGTTTCAGCCCAGTACATCTCAACACAGTTAAGAATAAAAAACAAAAACCCATGGTACACTCAGAATCCAAAACCAGGCAAAACAGACAAATGAACCCTCAACAGTATATGCAGCAAAACAGAAACAGTAGGTAAACCAGCATCTCTTAGAATTACTACTCTTTCATTTGCAACAGTATAGGAGCCAATATCTGGATCCCATTCAGTCACATTACTCACTATCAAAGATTCTTTACTTTTCTCATTCTGAGACAGTTCAGACAAGAAAGAGCAAGTGTAGTGCAGTGAGCAAAGAGTAATTTCTGCAAATGTGAGGGATGTTTCCCAAAGATTAGCCTGTAAAGATTTTTTCTTCCTCTACAGTATAAAACACAGGAGGTTTCTTCATCTGGTAAGCAAGCTTTCCATCCATTCTTCTGTACCTGTTTATAAATCTTGGCCATATTTCCTCTTCCTCCCCCTCCTACTCTGCCCCTTAATCATAGTGTTGGAGACTGTCTCACTAGAGAGAATTAAGAGAACCTGCTGATTGCCAAGCATGCCACGTAACAAGCACAATAGGCAAGATCATAACAGGGTGACGAGCACCTGTCATTTTGAAAACAGCAATCAAGGAGAGTTACTAAAAAGTTCCTAAAGCCCAGCTACCATCTGAGAGGACTGCTTGCAGGGATTAAGAATTTCTGGGGTTAAAAGGCTTTTTTTTAGAGAAGATAATACACTTTGTTCTAAGTAGACCAACTAACAGAAGGAGGGAGGGGAGTAACAATATTAATTTTCCAATACAGACTCTAGCATCTCTAATTAAAACATGTTTTCATAGCTTCAACAACGTTCATTCTAATCTGAATTCATCTGCTAGTGAAGTTAAACCAATTATTTAATTAAGAGAATTTTAACTGTGGAGGCATTCAGAAGACGCAAGATATTAGAAAGACATATTTTCCATAGCATATTAAAAAATATATATAGTAGAAGACACACTTCTCAAATGTCTATACCTTCCTCCACATGTAAATGGCATCAAATTATTTAATTAAAATGGGATATATTTCTGTCCTACCACTGTAACATAGAGGTCAAGAACCAGCCAGAAAAGTTTCCAGAAACCTGATAATAAAAGGGTAAAAAGTGGCAGCTTCAGATTACAGCAGATCACTCCCAACTTGACCAATATGAGGCTTGAGTGTAGAAGTAGAAACCCCCTTAAAAGGTAACAAAATTTCTCAGTCATCATCCTTGTTTTGCTCTTCTTTCTGCCATCTCTACCGCAAATGAGTAGAAGCTTGTCTTGAGCCAAATTACTTCAATACACCTGAGTAATCAAACATAAGCACAGGTGTATTTAAGCATAGAACCTGTTTCACAGGCAACATGCTAATTTAATATTTCAAGCTGAAGGTGCTCAAACATCTTAAAACATCAAGATATTTCCTATTCAAAACCATGAAAATTATGAACAAACAGATCCAACTTTTATTAAAAAGTCTGATCACACAGAGAATCTCAAATCTCATAGTGCTGCCATTAATGTAACTTCTTTAATGTTTTGTTCTCCGTTGGTACAGTACTTACAGCAATAGGATTTTGGTCAATGTTTGCATCTTCTAGACATTCAAAAATACAAGTAATGAATTATAGTAATGGAAAGTAGCTCCCTGTAAGAGTGTATAGCAAGCCTCAAGAACAAAGAGAAATGATGGCTGTTCTTCAGCACCTCAGGGTAAGGAGCAGTTGAGTTATCATCTAGAGCAGAATACCCAGATACAAAATATCTATACAGATACTATGGGGTACGCAGTGCGGAGTCCCTTCAGTGAAACCATTAATGCAGGTCCTACATTATTTTTATTGTGGCTCACAGACTGTCCTACCAGGTCCAAAAGGAGTGTCCTGTACATGTCCTGCAAGGGTTTCACTGTAGTGACCTAGGCAAGTTGGCAGAGCCTTTGTGCAAATGCAAATAACTTTGGGGGAACACACCACAGAAACAGTAGTGCTGGTCTGGAGTTATTTAACCTGGCTCAACTAGAGCAACCATGCGAGGTTACTTAGGTTTCTTTGTGATACAGTCTCCAGCACTGTAAGATCTAGGAACAAGGTGCTAAATCACAGGTTTCTTAATCTGCATACTCTGTTTGCCAAAGGCTAATCCACTGGAAGTGGTGCAGCCAGGCCTGCACAGCACTGTACCTGAGCAGGTAAATCCTGCTGGACTCCAGCTGGTTGACAGCTCCAGCCAAAAGCTTTCATATACAACTGGGAGTTAACTGAGATCACACATTTGTGGCTTTTTTGCAGCTTTTCTCAGGCTTTTCGAGACTACACAACACTGAAAGAGTTACATACTGAAGAAAACATGCCTTACTTAAGGTCTTCTGGACAACACACAGAGTGATAAGGACCAGGTGGTCTAAATATCTGCAGTAACACTTGGTTAGAAAATGAATTTGTTTTTACCAGAAAAACAAGTTCGTTGATACAATTTTAGTTACATACTTATTTTCGTTATTTCCGCTATTATTCAACGGCGTGATTTAACGGTAAAGGACTGAAGGTGATTAAAAGCAAATAAACACCCCACCCCACCCCCCGCCTCACCTCCATGGAGCATTTCCCCGGCCACCGCGAGGGACGCGGGAGCTGTGACAGCCTTTCCCGGGCGGCAGAGGGCCCCCTTGCTCCACACGCCGCTGCCTGGCCTGCCGCGCCGCGCGAGGCGACCGTTAGGGCGCGCGCGAGGCGGCGGCCGTTGGGGGGCGCGCGCGAGGCGGCGGCCGTTGGGGGGCGCGCGCGAGGCGGCGGCCGTTGGGGGGCGCGCGCGAGGCGGCGGCCGTTGGGGGGCGCGCGCGAGGCGGCGGCCGTTGGGGGGCGCGCGCGAGGCGGCGGCCGTTGGGGGGCGCGCGCGAGGCGGCGGCCGTTGGGGGGCGCGCGCGAGGCGGCGGCCGTTGGGGGGCGCGCGCGAGGCGGCGGCCGTTGGGGGGCGCGCGCGAGGCGGCGGCCGTTGGGGGGCGCGCGCGAGGCGGCGGCCGTTGGGGGGCGCGCGCGAGGCGGCGGCCGTTGGGGGGCGCGCGCGAGGCGCCCCGCTGCGCTCCCTTCGGGCCGGGCCGGCGGCGCCCTGCCCGTCCCGGTGTCACGAGGCGCCGTGGGATCTCGGTGCCATCCCGAAACTCACAGCCGCTCCGGGAGCCCCTAGAGGGGCCAGGGCGGCCTCCCAGGAGCGCGCCGCCACCGCTCGCCCCGGCGCAGGTGCGCGCTCCGGGCAGGGCGCTGTTCTCGCCCGAGGCCGGACCGCGGGCGCAGCCCTCGGAGCGGCCGCGGCCGCACGTGGCGGAGCCCCGCAGAGCGCCGCCGTCCTGCCGCCGCGCCGATTGGCCGCGGCCGGCGTCGCGTGCAGCCGCTGCGCTGCCCCGCCCGCCCCGCCGGCGGGCGCGGGGGGGTGCGGGGGAGGCGGTGCGCGCGCAGGGCCGGCGGCCGGGCGGCGGCGCAGGCGCAGGCGCGGCGGCGCAGGCGGCAGAGCGGTGGCGCCGGGCCGGGCCGGGCCGGGGCGCGGGGCGCAGCCCGCAGGGAGGCGGCGGCGGCGGCGGCGCGAGGTGGGGGCGGGGCGGGCGTTGGGCACCGCGGGCGGCTCCCGGCGGGACGCGGGGCGGCCGGGGCGGCCCTTCGCCGGCGGCGCTGCGGGGGGCAGCGGCGCGGGCAGCCCGGGCTGCGGCCGCGCCCGCCGGCGGCGCGGGCGGCGGGAGCCAGGCGGGCGCGGGCGCGGCGGGGGTCGCCGTGCGCCGCTGTAGCGCCCCGATAGCCGGTTCTAGAAAGATCCGCGCCGGGAGGCGGCAGCGGCCTCACTGAACCGCGCGGATGTGCTGTGTGGTCGGGAGGAGCCGACCTCACGCACCGGGGCGCAGTCGATCGAGGAACGATGCTTACGGACCACGCTGAAGGCTCTCACGCGCAAATTAATTAAAGACTCTTAGAAAACCGCTGTTTTGCCATAGGCTTAAGTGGTGGCTTTTCCATCGAAAAATCAAATGTAAATGCAGTTATTACAGTGACAGTTGCCTTTTCTAACTCTTGTTTCTTTAAACAGAACACTTCTCCAGAATACGCTCTTCACAAGTGGAAAGTGCCCATTCTGCAATGATGAATGCTGACATGGATGGTATGAGTTCTTAATGTTGCTATTCTTTGCTGTTATTTTTGCTATGCTACAGATACTGCATTAAAGCTTATATGATTTATTGCAGCTGTTGAAGCTGAGAATCAGTTGGAGTTAGAAGAGAAAACACGGCTTATTAATCAAGTTTTGGAACTGCAGCATACACTTGAAGGTTAGCAGCTTGGCCCATTAGATGTTTTTCTATAAGCATAGCATTAAACAGAAGAGCTGTTCTGCCTGCCTGACTCTGCAAGTGCTGCTGTCTAGAAGAAATGTCTTTTACACAGTTGAAGTTATATAAACAAGATCTCAGTAGAACCTTCAGTGATAGCAAGCAGGTTTTGTTTTTAGCATTGTGCAACGTAAGTGTTTGCTCAACTCTCCTAGCACCCAAGAGGCCAAAAGGGGTGATAAAAGGATCATCTTTGAGCCTGTTCATAATTGAAACTTTGTTTCCAGTTTAGTTTGCCATAGCTTGATTCAAGAATAGTCTGGAAAAGAATCAAGATACAGATTAACAAGTAACTTGTGTAACAAATTTGCCATAAAATACTGTGTAACAAATAATTTATGAAAAAATATCTTCAGATAAAACTTGGAGTAGCACAGCATTTTAAAAGGTAATACTATACAGCCTAACATGAATAGATTGATGTAGGCACACAGAATATATTCTTTGTTGTATGAAATCATGTCTAATGTTCCTTATGATTAATGTCACTTTCACAGATCTGTCAGCACGAGTAGATGCTGTCAAGGAAGAAAACTTGAAACTGAAATCAGAAAACCAAGTTCTTGGACAGTATATAGAAAATCTGATGTCAGCATCTAGTGTTTTCCAAACAACTGACACAAAAAGCAAAAGGAAGTAAGGGTTGATTCACGATGTTATTGTATTGCTGCTGTCTTTTTTGTTTTAATTGGCATAGGCTACATGAGCTAAATACCTTAGTTTGTGGCTTTACCAGATACCTGAAGACTGTAAGCTTCAGTTATAAAATGGAATTAAGAGCATCATCATGAACAGGAGACAAGTTTGTGTATTGTTAAGATTAAGCACTGTGCAAATGTAGTGTAGAAACTAACTAGGCTTTCATATTCATGTTTTAAAAATGGGCATATCTTGTTAAACTGGATTTAGTTTGTCAGATTAAACAAATGTGTCTGTTGGCTACCTTTGAGGTTTTAGGGTAGTGCTCTTGACTAGCAAAACAATATGATTATAAAATGGAAGTGTTGAAACCTTATTTAATATAAATATTTGAAGTCTAATTGCATCACCTTTTTCACTGCAAGTATACTTAGATTGCTGTATAGTACTATCCATATCTCTGAAAAGCAACTTTAAACAAAAACCTATAAGCCACTTAGTTTCTGTGAAGTAATAACAGTATAACATTATTTGCAGGGCTTGCAGAGGTGAATATTTATTTTCTTTTAATATAGAAAAAATAAGATTTTTGGGAGGGTGGACAGCAAGGGAAGGGGAAGCAAGAATAAGCAACTTGCATCTGAGAAATACTGAACTGATGCAATATCGGACTGTTTGTAGTTTGTAAGATGCACACTTCAAACCATTTTTACTCCCCTAGTTCCTCAGTGAACGATCAGGCACTGCGTCACAATGTATGATCTTCCAAAAGATTTTCAGTTGTGTGATTAAGAGTTATGAAAACACCCAGTAATAAGCTTGACAGAAAGTCAGCACTGTTCCTCTTGCTCATTCTGAAAACCTGCAGTGAGGAACTAAGAACAAGTCTTTGCTTGCCACCTTTTACCTTCCTCCTGGAGTGCCAAACCTGTCCTTACTTCAGCCATTAGAGCAACAGTTTTCCTGCCTCCAGGCCTAAGCTTGTGAAGTACCTCTTGAGGTGCACCACACCACCAAGGGGAAGAGGTGGCAGTGGAGGTAGTGGAGGCCTCTCAGACTGAGCTGCTCCAAGCAGTGCCTGGTGTCAAGGTGTCCTGTCTTACACTTGCTGGGTGGTTCGTTAGCAGGCTTTTAGGGGCACTCAGGCCACTCAGTGGGCCTCAGCGCTTCCCAGAGAGAGGGCACATCTGGCACGATCAGTATTAAGAAGAAAGCAGAAGCTAGAATACAAACAACAAACAATGTAAGCTTTATCAGTACTCAGTTACATCTGTTTCATCTTGCCAACAACAGCTTGTCTGTGGATATTATACAAAACTTATGTCTGCCTCTTAGGTAGTGAAGGCATTTTACCTTACCTCTCAAGAAAAGGAAACATTAGTTCAAGGTTTTCTTTCATCTTTGTTATGGTAGATTCTGAAAAATAAACAAAGCTGCAGGAACTGCATGAGTGAGTAGATGTAATGATAGAATAGACCCATCTCAAAATGCGAGTTTCTCAGCAGCTAAGCACTGCTCTTCCTCAACTGCAAGCAGGCCTTGTGAGGTTCCCTTCCCCTGAGAGAGGTGTCTCATTTGTCTTTATTTAAAATGGCTGTATAGCACTCCTCTTGGAGTGTCAGCATCAAATGACTGCAAACAAAGTACTAATTATGTCTTAAGGGTTGATTGTAAGCCTGAGTCAAGAAACCCGATTATGAAAAAAATTTTGGGTGCTATTGGGAACTTCACCCACCAAGGCAAAAATGGGTGATCTCATTTATGTGATGGGGGTCCTATAAACATCTAAAATTATTTTAATCTTCTGTGGACTGTTCTTTTTCCTTTTACTGCCTATCTAGAGCTCTGAATACATCTAAGAATTTCTAGCAGGTAGGATTAGTAACCTGGCTAGTAACCTACTTGGTGTCTGAAGGGTTTGAGGATTAAAAAAAAAAAAAAAAAAAAACAGCACTTGACTTATAGAAGTTACATTTCATTATAGCCATCCTAGCGTAAAAGCCATGTCACTACACGTTTTCATCTGCACTGTAAGAGATACTTACCAATGTCAAGAGGTAACAGAGCATGCACTTGTTAAATTTCAGCAATTCTCCTGAGATCAAGTAACCTTAAAATCATGGGTTTGTATTGTAAGACTGGATAGTGGTATTTTATCCATTTATGTATATAGCAGTCATTTCATCTTTTAACATTTAACATCCCACTATTGTGGCCTTCATTTAACTTATGAACATTTTAAAGATGTTGTATTTCTGACTTTACACTAAATAAAAGCTTTTGATTTGTCTGAATTGGTTTAATGTTTTTTAATCCAAAAACCATTCATCGGTATCAGTAATTGAAAGGTAGAAAAGTAAGTTTGTTGCTTAATTTTTTTTCTTTGAGATGAAGTCTGAAAGACCAGATGTGATTAGCAAATTTGGGGATTCAAATTAGACTAATTATTCACTTGGTATTTTCACCTATGGATCTTGTATTTCCATAGGCTTGTCTGTTAAAGGGGGGCAGGGAGTGACAGGAAAGGCTTGACCGATTGCATCCAGTGTCCTCAGAGCTAAAACTTGCACTGGTTCGTGTGCGTCAACTTTAACGTAAGTGATTTCTGCCTTTTCCTGAACAGATAACTAGCTCAATATTGGGCAGAAGCCAGACTTAGCTTCCACCTTCACCAACGTGTGATGAAATAACTGAGGAGGAATGAGCAGTGAGCAAACAAGAGAGCATACTGCTATATTAAGAAAAGTTTCACTTTTCTAAAGTGAAGCATCATCTGTTCCCTCTAAAAGCCTTCAGTCCTACTTAGCCTCCCCTAAGCAGAAAATTCTCACTCTGGGACTTGGCTTTGTCAGTGAGATGGCCTTACTCAGCCATGAAACAGGCCGGGGGAATGCAGCCTGCAGAGCTCTCATACTTGAGCCGTTCCAAAGACCACTGGCAATTTTAACAGCAAGGCGTTCTGGGACTGGATTATCATTAGTCTGTTAATTTCAAAGCACTTGCAAGCAGTCATGAAATCGAGATCAGGCTTTTTTTCTTTTCTTTTTTTTTTCTTTTTTTTTTCCTTTTTCTTTTTCTTTCTTTTTCTTTTTTTTTAAAAGATGTGTTATAAAATCCACTAGATGCAGGAACTACAGGATGAAATCTCAGTGATAGAAGTATCCCCTTTTGCTTGACTTCCTCAATCTAGAGCCCAAGATCTCCTACTTACTTTGGGCATTTCTCCCATAGTTACAAACATAAGATGGTATCTGTGTCAGTTGGTGGAGAACTCTTATCAGTGTCTTACTGCTCACAGCCAGGGAGTGGTGTAGCAATGCTACTTAAGATGATTTTACCCATAATAAATGGTTCCTTATTTACTGAAATGACATAAAGATGTTGATGGAGTACTAATCAAGACTTTATGGCAACCTTAGGTTCAAAAGTGTTGAGGGAAGACTAGGTTCCCCTATACAACGACCAATTTGTGGAGCAACTATATCACAACCAAGAATTGAACACATACTGATGCAAAAAACCAAATGCTGTAAGCTGCTCTGAAGGATTTTTTTTTAAATCAGCCCACGATGGGATTACTTTAAAATGAGTCCTGAAATGCTGTCAGCTCCAAGTAATCAGCAATTTCATCCCTAGACCTAACTGCTCAGTTCCCCATACCACTAGCGCTATCCTTCACTGCTGACAAGTCTCTACTTATGGTTAAAAAGTCACAAGCAGAAAGAGGAACCAGGAATCATCATTTGTTACCCACTGCATCCCAAATAAGGACAACAAAACTCCTGCATTGAACACTTCTTACCAGAGACCTTTCTGTATGTTTCTTCACGGAAAACAGTCCAATACTCTTAACTTTCCAACATGTCAGCACAAGTACTTGAAGACAATGGCTTCAGTGGACATTAGGGATAATTAAAACATTTGTTAGAGTTACATAGTAATGGCAGAGCAAACAGAACCACAGAATCTTTGCTGACTTTTTTTCTTTTTTTTTCCTTTTATTACAGTGAACTACTTTCTTACCAGGCATGAGGGAGATCTGTCAGGATCTTTATGAATTAATGTATTTTGAATTGTTTTTAGCATATGACCATTTTCACCAGCAGTTTACACTATAATGTATTATAGACAGCTACGAAGCAGCAAGATGTTTCCAGTGATTGCAGTTTATTGTTTTTTAAATGTACAGTTGAACTTTAAACAAAACGAAGGTTATGGTACAGTATGCAGTTTATTTAAACTATATTATGAGAACAGCCATTACTTATGCCTGTAAAAAAAATCTTAATCCATCAAAAATTATCTGTATTAATACATTTCATGTTAAGCAAGAATTATTAAATATTTTTAAGAGGCAACGTACACTTAGCAAGTATTCTATAAATAGGGGCTATGCCATTCTGGTTTGGAACATAAGAACTATAAAAAGTTTCAAAAAAGTCATCTGTATATCACTGTTTCTGTAGATTTGATATCTTCGTTCAAGAGTAAAACAAGTGACATCAGTTAACCACTTGTTCTGTAAGTATTCTAATTTAAAGCACTTCTTAAAAATTACTGTAATGAATATCTAAAGTGAACAGGGAACTACCAAAATAACAATATCAACTGAAAGAAATAATTTACAACAAAAAACATTACTAGCACTAGATCATACAAAAAAACAATGTTATTGCATTTAGCTCTGCACAGAAATGCCTTTTCTCTTAGCAGTATGAACTGCTACAGATGCTACACTTAGATTATCATCCCCCTTTAGCTGAAATGTGTAAACAGCAACTTTTGCACTAGAGCTGAAAAATATAATTTATTCCTTTAATGTTTTAAAAAATATTTATAGTCAAAATTTACCTCCAACTCAAACTACTTTCTAAGAATATTTATCTTAAAATCCAGTGGCCAACTTGCCATTTCACTTTTATTCTAAATTCAGAACATTAGCTAACTCTTCACAGATATTTCTCCCTAAAAAAGGGAATTAAGGAAAGTTTGGAAAGATTAAAGAGATTGGAGAATTAAAATAGGAGGCTACGTAGCAACAAGTCCCATTTTTTCTTTCAAATCTCTGGAACTTACAGAAGTGGTATACCAAAAGTTACTATTATCAAGTTCTAAAAACACTAAAACACCAGCTTGGGAAAAAAAAATTAGTCCTTTCGTACTCTCCTTTTGCGTACTGATTTCAGTGGACCATCTCCAGAACCTGTGCCTTCATCAGCTTCTTTCATCTGAAATTAAAAAAAATAAAATAAAAAAAAGAAAAAGGATTTCAGCATTAACATTTTCAGCATCAATTTTAATTTATTGAAACTGGTATGTTACTTTCATCCGCTCCTCTGCCCCCATCATATTATCACTAAGTACAACACTTAATTGACAGGATTTTTTTTCCACAATATTACTCTAATGATAAATAAGGTGGGTAAAAGACTTTTTCTGTGTTCAGAAGGAAGAGAATAGTGCATCTAAAACAAAGTCAGAAATTAATTTCTTAAGTAAGAAGCATTTAAAACATTCAAACTGCATTCCTTGGAGAAGCTACAAACAGGCTACTCAATCCAGATGTCCATTTTTCTCAGTTTTCTTAGTTTCATCTAAGTGTTTAGCTTAGATATCTATGGAAGGTCTTTCCAACAGGAACTCCATTCTCAGAGAACACATTGCTTCCTCACTTTCCTGCATCACATCACAGCAAGTATCTGGTTCAGAATGAACAATTCACAGAACGTGGCACTAAAGTGACAACATGGTACAGATGACATCTCCAAATTAGGTCACGAACTAACTAATGATGAACACTTGCGTATTCTGAAGATGCCAACACAAGAGACATAACCTTGTTGTGACTGATAATATGTAATGAATGAACACATTCCAGTCTTGTATTACTTTTATACAGAATCACATGCAGCTTAATGGGCTCATCAGATACTGTACTCCTGGCTAAATGTACAAGAAAATAAACGCTTCTTACAGGAACAAGAGACATTACTAAGGGGTAGCAAACAAAGACATACAGCACTGAAACAATGACATTTCATGCTATGTTCAACTTCACACAGGAACTTTTTATATAAAGAGGAGTTGACATTACATTAAAGAGCTCCCCTCATCTGCAGAAAGAAATCTTTCAGGTAGTGATGAGCAGAACATGACTAACAAATACTGTGGGTGGATCTGAAATGTTTTAGACATAGGAGAGTATCCAAATGGAAGGGCAATGAATAGTCAACTATTAAGAACACCATGCATATAAATTCCATTCTAGAATTTATTTTCTGAAAAACATTTTATAGGATCTATCTAGTTACTGGATTAACTCTGTATGAGAAAATAAAACCACAGGTACTGAATTCAAAACAGATATGGTCATTTGTCTTAAAATCTTATTTTGCAATTTAAAAGAAGAAAAAAACTGAAGGCCTGATATTTTCCCAGGTCTTCCTGAAGGGCTAGTCAGAAGCAAACATTCCATCAGTTAAATAGCATAATAGAAAGAAAAGACTGGGTCACTACTGCAACATCCAAAATTTTCAAAACATCTAATTAATTTCCTAACTTGTTTAAAACTCCACTCCTATAAAAACTACATTTTTGTAAAAATGGTTCATGTACAGAGACCTACATGATCAGTCCTAGGCTACACATCAATTTTGCAATAAATAGATCATCTCCCAGACAAAATTACATGAAGAGCAACGTTTCACATGTCTGTACAAATAGCGTGTTTGAGTGTCAAATAATAGAAGTTAAACTCAAATAAAAACACATCCCCATCTCATGATTTGTTTATGGCTCAACAGAAGAAAAACTCCCACAGGTAACTGTGCTTAGCTGGAAGTATGATTTTGGACAAGGGAAAGAAGAACACAGGAAACAAGAAAACCTCACCTCATCTTCTGAACCAGATTTATTTGATTTATCACCTTCTTGGCTTCCATCTTCAACTTCATTTTCCTCTTCTTCATCAGTATCTTCACCACCTTCACCCTCACCTTCTGCGGCAGAAATTAATCTTATTTCACATATAGAATTATATTAAGATATATTATCTCCATATGCTAGTACGCAAAGGAAGGTAATTTCAGTTTTAGAATGAACTGTTTTGTTTACAATGATCCATTAAGAACATCACTGTGATGCTGAGAGCATAATTCTCATGAATTAGTGTAAATGAATCACTGTCAGATTTAATACCCAGTTTTACCAGCTTCAGCCTAGCCTCTTTTCACAATAAGCATATACTGGCTTTAGACTTGTAAGTGACCAACTAAAATGGCAACCAGTTGTTGATCGTAGGTTGGCATCCTTTAGAGAAGTCCTTAAATCTAAGTATTGTATGAGACAATTGTAAGACCAAGTCCAAAACAGGAAAACTTGGGCAAGCCAAATCTGACCAAATTCTGACTTAGGCAGCCAACTAAACAATGCAGTCAGGACTTGGGTTTCCAAGGTGGGTAAGGGAACTGCCCTTAGCAGCAGGGACATCCTCTGGCACATAGTCTTGTACAGCTCTTGAGGGCTAAGCAGCCCAGTGCTTATCCCCCTGCTTACACTCCAAGCGTGTCCCTCTTGCACTTGGAGGAGCAGACTACTCACAAAAGGCAGTCTGCTTTCTGTGCTTCTGAACTGCTTCGTGGCTAGAGCACTCAGGAGACCTGGTTTTAATTAGACCTTTAAAAGGAAGGGGAGCAAACCCCACTGTTTCTGTTCTCTAATTCCCATTGTGTTGTGTCAAGCAACACAAGCACTTTCTGCCTTCTTAGTGAAGCTGCATCACTACCCCACAGCAAGCAGTGAATGCACTGAGTCTCGCAATTCTAGGCTCCTCTCTGATCAGCACGTAGATTGCCCTGCTGAGGTCTGTCTGTCTCCCTCTTTCTTATTCGTATTTTGAAGGATACCAGGCATTCAACTGTTTTAAATTCCACTTTGTGTCTCAGGACATAAAAAATGGCATTCTCATGTCTGCATTTTAAGCATTAATGTTCATCATAGGGGCTAAAACTCAGCAGTCACAAAAGAGTTATTGGAATCTAAAAAGCCTCTTCCTTGTATCAAACTGGGGTCTCAAAGTGAAAGAATGTCTAGAACCTTCAATATCCTTTTGCAATACTTTCCATCAAAAAGTAAACTAAATCCAACAGAGAGTACATAGACAGCATTTTACAACAGTCTTCCAGTAGTTTTGTAAAAAAAAAAAAAAATAGTAGTGATAGCCATAAAGTATAACTACCTCTGTTTATGCTATCCTTGTCACATTACACCTATGTCTGATAGACACTATTTCAGTGAAAAAAAAAGAAAAAAAAAAGAAGAAAAAAGACCAAATTTTTACTGTTTCAGCTTGGTAAAGCCCAAATAAATGCATACAGAAATTTTAATGTTTGTGACACATAGAATTGTAATATCCTAATTCCTGGTGACAAAAATTAGAAAACCTCTCACTTACTAAGAAATACAATTTGCTTCTGGGACAGCTGCAGAAGTGTGAAGAACTTTCGCCTATAGTATAGTAGTAAGTTGAATCAAACAGCTCAGCACAATTGGCTACCTCTAAGAAATCAGTTTTCCCATCAGTACCTATTGTAAATGACAATGAACTGACCCACAACAACAACAGTAGAGACAGATTAGTGTAACCAAAAGGTGAAATAGGTCAATAAGACCAGCGGTCCAGGTTTAAGAGAGATGTAGACCAAGATGCCTGTTCTAAAAATAAGCACTTAAAAGAACAGCATGGCAAAAATAAATCAAAACTTATGCTCCTATTATAATCATGAGATTTTCAATACAGGAGGAAAAAACAAAAAGGAGTTTCAGACATCAAAAGCAGCAAAATCCAGAAACGAATAAAGAGAACAATAATACTATTTAAAACTATTAATTTAGTATAAAATGAACTTAACTGGTATTAATATAACTGATTTTATATAACCTAATAAATAGGGATTCAACTCTGACACAGAAATTACACTTCTTGGCAAGATACTTTTATTTGGTGGGATATTTTTCTAAAGGGAGAGCAAGAAAACAAATAAGTGAACTAGCTAAGAACAGAATATTATCTTTAGCAGTGTTGTGATAAAAATTAATATAGAACAAAACAAAGCAGTAAATCCCAATGATAACGCCCTTTAAGAACACTCTGCCAACAGCTTTTTCTCAGTTTAGCTGAAAAAAATCTAAAGGTGCTTCTGAAATGTGCAGCTGTACCATTTCTCATAAGTCCATATGATAAAAAGTGCTCAAACCCAGTTACCATCAGATCCAGAAAAAGAATGGTAATGACTACAAAGGAATTCCATATTGAGAAAGCTGTTAGGAAACGTGCTTCCACATCTGTTGAAGGCTGGCATCTATTAGCCTGCCGTTCTATCATCAGCAAGGAAGCAAAGGAACAAGGAGAAAGAGAGACTATTTTCAAGCCCTTGCTGTAATTACTTCCCCTTTCCATTACCTGAAGAAGGATCCTTCCTTCCCATCTGCTTTGTTTCCTTCATCATCTCTCTTTTTGTCTCCTCCAGCTCTCTTCTTTCTGTGGGGAGAGGTGAGGGAGAACAGAGGAAAGCAGAAGACAAGTGTTTCATGCTTTCAGATAAGAAAGAGGCAAAAGAGCGATGGAAAAAAGATTTCAACCTACAAATATAAAGGGTAGCAGGAAGCAAAAGCAAGCTAAACAATTCTTTTTAAAGAAAGAAAAACCAAGAAACTCACATGACAGCAACATGTAACCCTTTCCTCTTAGAAGCCTAGAATTTATCTGAAACCCTTGGAGAAGTTATACAAAAACTAGCCATGTTAGGTATGTTAGTTCAGTTTAGTAGCTAAATGCAAAGGTCTAAAATGAAACCAACTGCTGAAACATCATGAACAATAGTTCCAAACAGAATTCCTTAAAAACAAAAAACAGTTTTCCTCTGTGACTGCCTGGACTCTATTTCTAACACTCAAATACATACTTTAACATATTAACTGTCATACAGACGAGTGCCGATTTACAAATTAAGATTCTCCACAAAAATTAAGCTTCCCTCCTGCTCAAGTCAAACACTGTACTAAAAGCTAGGTGAAAATTTGACAGTTGAAGTAGATGCCTTATGTAAAAAGAAATGCAGTCGGTAGTCTGAGGGATGTATGAATTTCTCAACCTGACTTGGTCTGCTAGATGTTTGAGACCAGTCATGTCCACAGGTTACAAGGTAAACTGGCTACTCTTACAAGATTACTAAGGCAAATAACATCCTGAGTGGATGATTGACATTCAAATCTTGCTCCTACTCTCATCTTGGACCAGAATATTGATAAAGAATGAAGATTATGATATTAGAGCTTCTTAAGTTGTGAGCAGTAATTTCACATATTAGAAGAACAACCCACTATTTTCCTATCTTTGCATTATTGGGGAAGCAAAAGTTAGCTTGATGAAAGTCAATGGAAATTAGAAAGAGGTAAGAATTACACTGTAGAGTAAGATTCATGTGTACACACACAGACACACACACATACAGAGACACACACACAGAGAGACACACTGAAAGATCTCAAAAGCTCAAGGAAAAGGAGAAAATGTTTCTTAACACAATAAAAGTGAATATCAAGTACTCAACAGGACCCAGGACAAGGGTATAAAAAAGGGATATAATGGGCTATATTTGAAGGAAACCAACAATATCTCTTGAAGTGGATGAACAGAAGAATTTTGGAACTGAGGTATCTCAGACAGGCCTGCTGACAGCAGTGCCTTAAGCATAAAAAGTACCTGTGATGTGCATCAAGACTCAGTAAAAGAAAAGAGGTTCTTTAATTCAGGAGCAAAACGTATGCTGAGTAGATTATGATCTACAGGAAGATGTAGGAAGCTAAAATGCCAGAGCACTGTGCCTATAACTGATGCTCATGTAAAGAAAATAGGTAGCATAAGGAAGACAGTTGACATCTTGGTAAGACTCTAATGGTAAGAGAGCTGGACTAAGTTTGATGTGGCAATCATTACCCCAAAGTACAAAATTCTGTATGTATTGGCATGGGAACATCTGATGAGGCATTAATTTAAGTCAGACAGCCGAAAGTCACCAGCATTTGTGGCATATGGTACAGAGATGGGCAAGAAACAAAGTTTAAGTTAGTAACATAAAAAAATGTTAGTACCGGGAAAACAAACAAAGAAGTCAATGCTTCCTAAGTTGTTACTTTTGATACCAGTCACTTGTCACTTTTTTTGTTCTCAGCAAGGAAGAAATGAAGAGGCAGAATCTTGCAGATGCAAAGGACATCCTCACAGAAGTCAAGACAATGCACTGTAAGTTAGGTGATTCCTTTCTTACTCATAACTATGCACTCAGGGAAACGCTAACACAAAATCAAAACTGCAGTTTAATAGTTTCAGTTATATTTGATACAGTAACATGAGATAATTTTGTTAAATCCTTGAACGCCAAGGTATACCTCAGCCTACCAAATTACTCATTTCTCTTGACACGGCAGGACAGATTTTTGCAAGTAGTCAACGCATTGCTAAAAAGTGACACATAATGCAAGAAGGGATAAAGCAGACTTCAGGATTTCAAGTCTACTCGATTGTCAAGACTTAGAGTTATTGAAAAGTAGCAACTAATAAAACCATTCAGAGTACAACTCTTCCACGGAGGAAGAAACACAAATAGTATGTTAAGGACTTACAGCTATTTGGGACACATCTTCAGGAAATGAATTCAGCCATTTTAGGTACAGACATCTGAACCATTCAAGAATGTTCAAGATATGAAATAATTAAAATGGAGAAAGCCTGGCAGACACACTAATTTCTGCAGAGAAGAAAAAATGAAAAGGGCCCTACTTCTGCTTCGATTTATCAAAGAGTTTTTGGACATGTAACGCTGAGGATTGTCAAAGGAAAAAAAAGAAAGGCCCAGGTTGTATGTATTTAGATTTCAAACGGTTAAAATTATTAGCAATACAATCTATCATCTAATCCTAATCACATCTATATTTGTTAAACCACAAACTGTTGCTCATCTTACCATCTTCAGCAATCTCTTCTTCATTTTCTTTTTCTTCTTCCAGTTTTACTTCATCATCTTCTAACTCCTGTCCCTCTTGTTCTAGCTCTCCCTTTGTAATTGGCTTAGGTATTTCAAGCTTTTTGAAGTCAGTATCTTCATCTATCTTCTACAACACATTTAAAATCAATATACACTTAAAGTCAGATTTCAAAACCCTCCATGTTTCATTCTTAAACAAGTATTACTAATGGCACATTAAAAGGTCATGTTGTTGCACAAACACTAAGATTCTGCAAGTTTTATAGTGTTTTATACTCTAGAAGTTACCTCCCCTCCCACAAAAACCAAATCAAAACAAAACAAAAAAACATTTTTTTTGTTTTCCAACATTTTCCAACCCCATCAAACAACAACAAAAGTCAGCCAGTTTCTCATACCTTTGCTGGCCAACAGAACAGCACACCCAGACCAACAGGGAGAGCTAAAGTCAAGATGTAAAGAACCCAAAGCCATGGATGGTCTTCTGCTGCAGTTACCAACTGAGTGAACATACCAGGCTGTGCATATATAAAAAATAAAATAAAAATAATAATTAAAAAAATCAGGATAAATGGACTTGTGTTTAAAATGGTCTCTACTTTTCTAAGTTTGAAGTGCACTGTATTCATTTTTCTAGGCTTTATATTGCCCATAGAAAACCCTTCTTTACCTTTGGTTTTAATAGCTAAACCAATACTGAACCTCAGTAATAACAACATAACAACTCACCAGATTACACATATCCATATGCCCTGAATAGCAGATACTAACGTAAACAGGTCATAGTAAAAAAGGAACAAAGCTGGTACCTGAAACCAGGGCTGGCTCCTACTCAACTTCATAAAGTAACATTCAGAGTCTTGACAAATTACACATTCCTCCCTCCCCAGCTACTCCACTTCCCCCACACTGTGCTAGCTCAGCTGAAAGCTCCCAAAGTAGCAAAGAGCAGGGGCCAGTCTCCAGAACAGCTGTTTCTTGCTCCATCTGTACTACCACATTTTCTCCTTCAAAGGAGAATTTTTATGGGAGTAAATTACCCTCCCAGCCCAGTTCTGATTTATACTGCAGAGAGGTAGGCAGCTTCCCAGTCCAGTTGGGCAGCTGGAAAGGAAATATCAACAACTGAAGTAGGAAAGCTGAGAGGCACAGGGACTCAGGGAACAGCTTTTGCAGTTGTGTGTACAGCTATAGATGCAGGTTCCAACATGAGAACAAAGCTTTCAGAAGGGCAAGGTTGTGAGAGAAGGTAGTTCCCTAGCTACAGGGACAGATACGCCAACAGTCCTTGCTCATCACTTTTGCAGTGAAGAACAGTTGTCAGGGACTGGGCCTATTTGTCTCTAACACATCATTTCTTTCCCACCTCCCGAGCACTGTTCTTGCTACTCAATCAAAAAATTGAGGACCTTTAGAAAGAAAGCATAGTCAGTAAAAGCAGCCACTAGAGGGGCTCATGATCACGTATATTAGACTGGGTTCACCCTGTAGTGTAAAGAGATCCACACAAACTGTAGTGGTTGCACAAGTGCAGCACAACGAAACGTGGATACACACATATGGGCAGAAGAACAGACGTAGCACAAACATAGGTGCATTTTCAGAGCTGCATAATACACATCCAAGCAGCCAAAGGCCTAGAATTTTTAAACACAGAAACACCCCATAGTTTATCCATCTCTGGAGAGAAGAAACACATATAAAGGAGTTATGGGGAAAACAAAGTGTAAACAGCTCATACTATTCATACCAGGTGTTCCGGACAAGTGTTTTAATTTCAGAAGGATATTGATTTGGAAAAGCTACAAAGTCAAACAGAGAAAAACTACTATAGTTGCTCAGCAAAAGTTATTAATTGTAGATAAATTAATATTCTGTGAGTATTAACAGAAAATTCTTCCAATACCACTTCTTCCTTAATACGTTTGGTTACCAGAACACAGTATAGTTTATACCTCGTTAGCACTTGCAACTAATTTCTTCAAGCCCCAGCCATCTGCTGCCCAGCGATCTGCTACTTCTTTTTCCGAGCATATAATGAAGTTATCAAAGTAGATATCTGATGTCATAGACCAGAGCTCTAAACCAATAGCACTGACAGCGGTCATCTCAAATGGGTGACGATCTTCAAAATAGTCTGGGTTAGAAATTTTTCGAGGACTCCAGATTCCCTTTGAAAAGAAAAAAAACAGAAAAAGAAAAGGAAAAAAAGTAAAATCATATTACTTTTATTTCAATTTTTAAAAGGCTGTGAAATACACAGTAAAACAATTAGTACTCTCTGACTACTTTAAATGCACTATTCAAAAAGGAAAGAGGGAGTGTTAAGACCTCACAAAAGTAAAATGGGTAACAGCCAGTAGAATTTTGACAGATGGATCTCAATTTTCTGGCTTAGAACAGACTGATTATAATTTAAGTTCAAAATTTTAGGTCCATACAGGGCTACAGTAGTACCAAGCATACAATGTATCTTTATTCCTCCTGGTACTACTGACCCTAAGCAGTCTTTGTCAGCCTCCTAGAACAAATCATCAAATTTCCTACTACTACAAGAAAATAAGATAAAACTACTACCTCTTCCTCATTTTCTCCTTGTGTAACAAATAGTGTCGGCTTTTGTTCATCTATATAGCTTATACATTTTCCTAAGGGTGCTGGTCAATATTCTGTGGCCTGTGATGGACTCTTCCAGGTTAAATGTCTATTGTACAGTGGCCTAAGATTGCAGGCGAACTACATCCTGTGATCTATATGATCTTTTCAAGTTCTACGTACATGTAGTCCTCATTCCCAACACTTTGTCAATTATGCTGATATGTATCTAAAGAATAAAAGGCTCACTACTCACTTCTATAAAATTCTAATTGCTAAAATATCATTCGACTGTGAAATCTTAAAAATGAAGGGCAAACTTTTAAAGTTAACATCTTAAATTCTAGAGAGAAAACAGCTACTACCTCAAAACAACATCCTAAGTGAATGGAAGCACATAGGGTTAATCATTACTCTGAAATTATATATAAATGCATCAGGATATATGTAAAACAAACTTACAGCTACTTTACCAGAAGTGTTAGGGAATATTTTCAGGAAGGAAAATTCAGCTCTATGAATACCTGTGGAAATTGCTTAAAGCCATACACTCTTTTCTTTAAAAGCCTGCTTAGGATCTTAAGCTAAAAGAAATCAGGCTGAAATTCTCCCAGAACAGAACTAACACAAATGAGCTCTTTGATTTCAGACTGATTCTCTCTCATATCTCAGGAGTCAGAGGCAGGGGGTGCTACACAAACGTCAGTCTGCTTACTGAGAGGTTTCCTCTTTATTTTATATAGTAAAATGTGTTCATTTAAAGTAACCCCCCATTCCAAAATCCTACCAAAAAAAAAATGAATTATTCTATTAAATGATAACATAATTCACAAACCCTAAGACACAATTAGTTAAAGTGTGCTTGTCCCTTTTGAATTTAGTATTTCAGTTCCACAAAACAGACATTTAAAATCTCCAATGTCCTGTATTTCTTTGAATTTACTATTTGAATATTCTTTTTGCAGGACATCTTATAAATATGAAAAATTGTTTCAATAGTAGTTATAAATAAAGCTTATTTATTCTCAAATAGAAATATAGAGAGCATATTAACAAAGTAGTACCAGCAAAAGCAACTTTTAATATGATTTATTTTAAATACAGGAAGCATTACAATTTTCCAGTATACTGAAAAAAAAAAAAAAAGAGAGAGAAAGAAAGGCAAATTAAATTGAAAATAGGCTCAAGATGTTTAGTGAGGGTGTTCAGACTCATTATAAAATATATTGTAGAAAAGCCCAGACCAATGTACCACTTTGACCTGCCTATTCTGTTAAACTCTGTACCTTTTAATAACAAAATATAGTATTGTTATTACCTGATAGTTAGGATTATCTATCATAGGTGGTTTCCATTTTCCTTTATAGTTTGGATTATTCATCATGGGACGCACCCATTGACCGCAACCAGGTGCAGTCTCACACTTGGGATTTGGGATCTGAGGAGCTTCCCAGTCACCATCCATTTCTTCATCCCTACAAAAAAGGGTTACAAGCGACTGACAAATATTCAGTTCAGACCAATTTGAATGCTAACAGTCAGTGTGAAATTGGAATCCATATATATTTTGTTAAAACTTCAGAATTTTGCTTGCATGCTTTACTTTTAATGAGCATGTATTTTCAGAGTGCTGAAGATTTTTTTAAAGACCTTATTTTCAGAACTATCACAGCATAATTGAATGCAATTATATTCTCAAATCTGCAGGTAGCTTGAAACACTTCTCTGTAAGATGTTTACACCACCTGGACCACCATACAATATTTAAGTATCAGCTTAAAGTGTTTTATGTTTTATCATTGTAGCAGATTCCTTCAGAGGCATCTCTGGTATTCCCTCTTTTATATCTTCAGAAATAACAAAAGGCAATTATTGACATTTTCACAGTTTTCTAAAAACAATTCCCCCCCACCCCAAAAACAACAAATATTTGATCACACCTTAAAAAATTCCAGCTGGCTATGTCAAAGTAAGGTGAAATGTGGATTGAAGTTCTGATCCACAAATCATAATTTGCTACAGAGAATACAAGATACATTAACAGACCTGTACTTATCGGACTAAGTTCTTACCAGTCCTCAGGTTTTTTTGCATTAGGATCTGGAATATACTCTGGTTCATCATCAAGCCATCCCTCAGGCTTAACAGCATTAGGATCTTCTATTTTGGAAGGCTCATCTTCATCCCTTCAATTACAGAGTGATATTATAAAATACAGCAACCTGACCTTGAACCAAAGTTCGGTTCAGAGGACTGTAACTAACATGAAAGGGATAATTTTCAAAGGCACAACAGAATTAGACATATACACCATGAAAATTAGGCATCTAATTCTGTTTCTTTAATATTAAAAGTTATATGTACATAGTTAAAAGGCACTAGTTAGTCCACAAATTGCTGCTGTCAGCTGGTGGATTTCAGATGTATTTTCCTGCTTTTTCTCTTTTTTTTTCCTCAGTTACTATACGAGCTCTCTACCTCACACAGAAGGATGTAAGTAGAAATCACTGAATGTAAATAAAAGATTATATAATGGCGGGGAAAAAATAATGTAAAAGAAGTGTTCCTAGTCTTTCAGCTAAAGTAATCTCAGGTATTACTTGCAACAATAGAGGATTGAAACAAATTAGCAGAAATCATAACTTGTATTTATTTCTTTTGAAGATGATCAGGTCCTTGTACCCCCCAAATTATAAACATTTTCAAACATAAGTATTTTTTAGTAGAAAAACATGTCATTAGCAAAAACAAACAAAAGTCTAACAGCAACAAAATCCACCCAGTCAAATCTTTCAAGTGTTTTTCTACAGATAGTTTTATCTCCTTACCAGTCATCTGGTTTGACAGCATTGGGATCTGGAATTTTCAGTCTCTCATCCCAGTCATCAGGCTTCTTATCATTAGGATCCTCTATTTCTTTAGGTGGGTTTACTGGGGGAACCATATCCTCAAGAAGACTTCCTTTACTGACAACCGATTGGTCAATTAACATTTCAAATGTATCATCTGGTTTCAGCACTAAATTGAAAAAAAAAATGTATTAAAAGCAAGAAATACACATTTTGCAGATACCTTTAGCACAAGATGTGTATGCTATGCACAAGCTTAGACGGATAACAAATAGCTGCTCACTGACAGACTCGCTACTCAGATCAGGTACTGGACCTGGACACAATAAAATGATGTTGCTGCTGTGGGCTCAGCATCAGGCCCCGAACAAATAAAACCTCCAGAAAATTCAACAGCTGAAATACATCCAAGTATATTCTAACAGATTCAAAAACCTACTACTTGGCCAAAATTCTACCAGTTTTATACAAGGACAATAAAAAACAAATCTTGAACAATTTGTTCTATTTTAATAACTATAATTTTAATAACTATAATGGAATAAATACAATCTGAATTTAAGCATCTTCAATCATCATCTCAAATGAACACACAAACAGAGAAAAAAAAACATTCCTTCACAATAAAAATAGTAAGGTGGGAAGGATTATCTGTTGTTCCCCCCCCCTTCATTTCTGTCATTCTGTTTCACTTATTCCTATTATCTAGAAAAGGAAAGATTGCTATGGTACACTATCTTAATTTATTTTAAAATTACCACATTTTTCCATGGAAGATCAATTGAGCATGTTTTTCATTATTAACCAGTGCTAGTTCAAAAATACAATTAATTTTATTGGATTTGCAGTATACAACATTTAGCCCATTTTTCCTCATGTTTCTGTTCATTCTTCCTGAAACTTTTGAAAAAGGGGAAAAGTTCAAGAAATTAAAGTTTTAGCTCTATCGTACTGTTTATAGGTACAGAGAGATGCCACACAAATTAAAATAGACCAGTAAAAAACAGCTCAATTTTATTTATCTTCAGAGAGCATAGTAACATCTCTTTATATACATTGCTGCAGGTGAAACGTTGCTGAGACCTCTAACATGTGAAGAAGAGTGGCATTTGGCATTCTTAGGACATCTAACTAAATTCTTATAAATTCCTCTGATACCTTCCTAGAATATTAGACATTTGTTGTTTTTTTAATACTATTCTTAAAATTTTTGATTTTCTATCATAGTAAGTACTGAAAGTACTAATCAGCTCCTCACTGGTAGGCTTGCCAGGGCAATATGTTTTTTCCTGTAACTGAATATTAAGCTGTAGCATTTCAGAGCCAATTATGTTCTGCAGTCATTAAACCATTATTTGACAACCACCCCCCCAAATGAACAGATCATTACACACAGAAAGCAAGCTCAGGTACAAAATTTCAGTGGACGGAAACTGATTTTTAATATTTATTTTCTAATGTAAGCTTATAAAATCAAACAATACCAAGAGTATAGAGGTGTGTCTTCTTGTCCAAATAGAATTTTTTTAGGTCTACATCAGGTCGTTTTGCATGTTTTTCATCATATTCTCCAGTTTTAGGATTCTTATGTCTGAAGATAAAGTGTAGTTTGTAGTCTTCTCCACACTTATCTGGTCCAAACATAATAGTATAAGGTGTTTTGTCAAAAAAGTATTCCTGTAGAAGCAAGAAAGCTGGGCATGGGTTATGTTGTACATTTTCTGAAGTCACTATGGGTACTACTTTCATGCTGTGGCATACAGCAGTTAATTATTTTCTAAAGGGTGTTTCCAGTAATACCAATTCTAAAACTGAAAACTAGTAAGCTGAATCCTGAGAGGTACTGAACAGACCCCTGAAGCTGCTGAGTGCCTTCTGTTCCTAATTCTGACTAACCAGAAGGATCACTTAAGCTTCTTATGAGAACATAAATATACTGAGACATTATCCTTACACTGAGTGGAAATGCTTATTACCACACACAACAACAACAACAACAACGCCCCGACATCTATATCCTTCTACATACATTACACTAAAAGATGGAAGGTAATTACTATCCTTTATAGCAATTTACATTTCGATACAGACACAAAGCAGGATATAACTATCCCATACTTTATCACTTGAGCTGAATGCCTTGCTCTTACATCTTCCTTTAGAAAGTATAAATTTTCAGTTTTACTATCACTCATCAGTTTTACTTATCTACACATTTTTCTGCAACGAAACCTGTCATGCCTCCAATAGTTTTCCTACAGCCCATATTTTTAATACTTATTCATATGAAAGTTATTTCAAGTACAACAACACTATAATAACAGTTCTTACTGATTTTTTTAAACTTAGGATAGCTGACCATTGACACAGCCTCCCGGTAGACAGAGATTCTTCATCATATGCAGTTTCTAAAGCCAAGTCTTGATCTTTTTCTAAGATGACATGTCGCACATCATTCAGTAAAAAACTACTTAAGGAATTATGAGTTGAGATTCTATGGCTTGTATTATTGCAAAAAATCAGGCTAAACAGTTATAAGTCTCCTCTGTCCTGGATATAAAATTTAATCAAATTTCAAGAGTTTAAGATAAATCGTTAAAATAGTATTACTCATGCAGAACTCAGAGGAATACATTAAACACAGAACACTGTTCATTCTAACCTTTTGAAATTCACATTGAGCTTTCTTATGTGAATCCAGATCTCAATAGTTTACTAACTTATAATTTTAGATTGCCTATGACTTTCTCATTAAAATGAATGGAAACTACTGCAAGCAAATGCTATCAAATATTCCAATAAAAACTGCACACTATGAAGGTTTTGTGTACTTATGATCAATCATAGGTATATGATTAATCTTGCCCAATCTTCTGCTTAAATATTTTGGATGCTTTTAGGAATATAGGATGTATAGGATGTATAGGATGAATTATTCTCTTATTGATATTCCACAAGAACAGTTACATATTCCCAAAATGAACAACTATTAGCAAATGTTAAGCAAGAAGACATACCAGATCCAAGTCATCACTTCTGGAGAGAAGTTTAATATATGCACCACCACAGTCAATGCCTTCTTGAAAATTCACTTCGTATCTAGGAAAAAAGGGAGTTAAAAAGACAAATTAATTTATAATTGCCAATTATAAATTTTGAATATGTTCTTAGTTTTATGTATTAGTCACTTGATCCTTGTATTAGTCACAGCTATGAAAATATTTCTACAAGGCCAAAAGATTGCAGTTACCACACAAGCCAATTCAGCAGTTGTGTCAATCAAAAAAAGCTATGGTAACAATTGCTGCAATTGGTATCTCCAAAAAGAAAAGTTCAAGGGGTTATTGACCGATGCACAAGCATCAAAGTGAAGCAGAAACTAACCGAGTTCTAGAAAATCTGTGCTATCTTTGGAACTACACACCACATTTAGCCACAGCAGTTATCCATATGTGTATACAAACACAACAAAGCAGGTCTCAGTATCAGAAACAATATACAGCCATATTGCCATGGCACTGATCACTAATTTAACCAGGTTAGAAGTGCACTGAGCTCCACTGATATTGCTGCAACACCTGCAAGATTTAAGCCATTTTCACTGAACCACCCTGAAACATTCGGTAAATGTAGAAACACTGTACTCAAATTAAGTGTAATTTAGATTTTTTAGAGAAAGATTGAAAATTAATCTTTTTTTTTTCATTTTGTAAAACCTTTTGTTTCTGGCCAAAATACTGTAAGAGTTTAATGTCATTTCTTAACATTTTTGTTACCACCTTTTACCTGATTATTAAATCTTTCATATCTACTGTTTTGATATCTCAGGATATGGTAGTCCGTGTTACATGTAAGTCTTTTTCTACAAGAATTCAGATTACCTTCTTGACTTTAAGTTTTTAAGAACAAAAATGTTAAGCACAGAAATTACTTACTGAACAATCAAAGGTTTATTATCAAAAATAAATGATTTTATTAGCATAGCTGATATTGCATGATGCTTTGCCATTGATTTTAACACTAATCCTCTATCTCCAGGCACTGTGCTTTCTTTCAGCTCTTCTACTTCCCATCTTCCTAAAACAAAAACACACAAAGTCTTTGAAAATAGAATGTAAGCTGAAGTCAAGAAATTGCAGCCATCCTGAAAGCAGAGTTGATAACAGATATTAGTTACCAAAGCAGGGGAGAAATGTAGTGTCAAAGTTAAGCATTAAATAATAATTTATTACTGATAATTCTACCAGAATAAATAAAAGAATTACTGAAGCTCAGCCTCGTCTCCCTTGAAGTCCAACTGCTCCACAGCACTAAAATACAAAAGAATGCTACACAAACCCATTGCTCGCGTTTTTCTGTTGAATCACTGATTTTAAAAAAAGTTTTAGCTGCTAGTTCTCAGAAATTAAAAACAATTAAAATTCCATCTCCATAGTTTGAGTATAAAATGAAAACTACATCATGCCAAAGATCCTTCTAATCATAAGACTTTTTTGGCCGATGTCATTTTGATTTTTAAAAGTGCAGTGTAAAGGATAGTTGTTTCTCAAAAAGCAACAGCGTATCAGAAATCACATAGTGGTAGTAAACATTAAAATGTTTACCATCATACTTTGCGATGTTATCATCTGTGTCTTCTTTCTTGGTTTTAGACAACACCCACCTAAAAACAAGAAGTGTATTAGTCATTTAATTATCTATGCAAATAGATGTGCAAAATCCTTTCAAACAAGGAAAAACAGCAATAGCTTTCTAGGATGTGAATCTACAACAGCAATTTTGACAGTCAGAATCCTAGACCTTTTTGCAATTTAAAGAACATGAAAAATAATTAGGAAATATTGTAATAGTCTAGTATAACATTGATTTTGGAATACTTCCTAAGAAATTTAATGAATATACAATTATAACTCCCAAATTATTCCATTATTCCAAATAAATTAGTCTTATAAAAATATTGAGATTGATAGTCCATAAGAATATTATATGAGCATAAGAATACTACAAAAGCATACAGCATCAAAAATAAACAGAAAATAGCAAAATTTAATTGAAAAAACTGCAAGTTTGACATGGAAAGAAAACAATCACCCAAATAAACCTCAGTACTATTTGACAGTAACAGTGCACGTGCATAGCAGAGGAGGAAGGGAAGAGCTGAAAGCATTCAATGACAAACGCAATTATGCGCTAATCAGTTTCTATTTTATTACATAGAGGGGGGATCCCAAGCTAGACAAACTCCTGATCAACCTTGATGCTATGAACAAGGCAGATTCAGCTTATCAAATTCAGCTTACCAAAAAGGGAGAGAGAAAAAAACCCACTCGTGCACACAGCATTCATCTGGATTAAAAAAAGGCAGAGGGGGGAAGAGTGGGAAAAAAGCCAGATCACCCTCATTTGGCCATATAGTGAATCTGTGCTGAACCACACGTTCAGCACTGCTGTCTCACTCTTTATTGTATCAAATCACAGTATTATACTCTCATTGTGAATTCTGTAAAGAACTATTTTCATTCACTCTGAACTACCCTCTGCAGGAACATTGCAGGGATGTATTTCTGTATTTCCTGATTGAATTTCAGCCATATTTGTTCACTGTTAAAAAGATTCCGGAGACGCTTCCCAATATAAATGGCAAACTAGACCTTTTTTCTCCAGGAGAAAGACTGATGAGGAAATAAAACTTATAGAAGCCATGCACAAGCTTTTCAAATCTACAAACTTTATCAAAAAAAAAAAAACAAACAAACAAAGCCACACTGCCCATTCCCCCAAAAAGCTACTCTACTCTAATGATTGACCTAACCAGTTTGCACCCTTCCTTCTATTTTTAAGAAAGATAAAGGCAACAAGCTGCTTACTTTCTCAAATCTTAGTTCCCTATACTCTGGCAGCACAGAAACTGCTCCAGTTTGGTTGTTCCTAACAAGTAATACTATATACAAATTAAAAAATATACATATATTAGTAGCCTTTCACAACAAAGTATGTTACTCTTATATCAACTAGACCAAGAAATTCCAAACAGTGAATCTAAAGCTTCGGATATTTGATGCAGTAAGAAGATAAGCTAATTTTCACACCTCCAATGAGATGAATGACATCAATGCATTTGAAGTATCCCACTTAAGTTTTGTTAAGCTTTTTGTTATTTTTAAACTACCTTTTTCACATTTTCTTTTAAATCATTTTTCCTATAATCATGATTGCTCTCCTATTGCATTTCTTACACTTACAAGTTCATTCAAGTGATATATCACTAGACTTGATGAGATTTATTTTTTAAAAAAAGAAAAACTTATTCTCTTATTATATTTGGTCCAAACATTTGTAACAAAAATGAGAAAAACATTAAAGAAAAGATAAATAAATAAAAAATCATGTGAAGTGGACTGAAGTTCCCTCTCACTATATAGAATAAGGGAGTAGACTAGAAACACAACTGGAAAAAAGGGAGTTAGTCTCAATTTATTAAGTTACTGTTGCTACTACCATGCTATTTTGTTTATAGCTTATATGGTGCATCCCCAAGAGATATACATGTCTCATGACAGTATAACCTCACTACTACAGCTATTGCATATTCGTCTTCTCACTGGAGGTCAGACACACTCTGTGTCTGAGTTACCATAATCTTAAACTCTACCATAATGAATATATCATATTGCTTCTCCTTTCACCTCTCTGTCTTGCTCTTCAGGAAAGAGCTGGATTTCGTTCCTTAATTCTGATAACATTCAAAAATACCTTTTTTTCATGATTCTTCACAAAGCAGGAGATAGGTCCTTTGTTCAGTAGCAAAGTGGACAGAGAAAAAGCACGCTAATAAAAAGATCTGATTTATCATTAAAAAGCATAGACTTTCATTCACATTCCAGCCATAAGGCATTTCGAGTTTTTCTCACAGGAACAAAGTACCTAACACCTGATCACACCAACTTTTACTAATGACATTTTTACTATGTTCGTGGCTTCTATGTGGATGCACAATTATCTAAACTGTGCCAGTAACTGTATGCTAACTTGACTTGATCCAAAAAAGAAAATCATTGATCACACAGATGTAGATAGTTACAAGACACTTCCTTGTTTTCCTTTGGTATACAACTCACTTCACATTTGAGCTAGAAAAAGGACTGAAATTGAACTTTTCCAACTAAAAGTAGTAAGTCTATTCTAGAAATATAAAGTAACATATACACATCATATTCACTCTTATTTACAGTGTATTGTAAATGACACTAAATGATTGTAAATGACAATATTTAGCTTTTCATCGAGCAACACAAGTGATGCAGTAGCAGTTACACCTTCATTTCCACACTGTTGGAAGATGACTTGTAAGATGCAGACAAGACCAAAATTTCTGGCTTAAAAATTGCTGGGTTAAACCTGAAGATTTTGCTAAAATATTAATGCAGTGTGGCCAAACTTCACTAATCATATAAACATCTAATTCTTTTTGACAGCATGAAGTAGCATATGGAAAGCAATATAATAAATTAATGAAAAATATCTGCTAAAGAAAGTCTTCTCCAAAGGAGGTACATCTGTAATGCTGAAGGTACCATCTTGTTACAAACAGTGAAGACAACCAGTGCATACACAAAGAGGAAGAAAGAGTTTGCTAGCAGTTTCTGACTTGGTATGCTACTAGAGTGTGATGGCAGTATTATTCACACCTTGGAGGTAGTTCAACTAAATCTCTACGTCCCATTATTTTTAATATTCACAAACACAGTCTGTTAAACACTTTAATACATCATAAAGATAGCAACATACCTGAAATGTTAACTGCTCAGCTTAACATTAACAAGTATTCAGAACAAGTATTATCCAATTAAGTATTACCCAGTATTATTCCAATTCTAACCCCCTATAAAAATTACTTTCGATAAAGATACTAGCAGAAAAATAAACAGAAAAAATTCCTGACATTGTAAGTTAAACTATTAAAACTGTAAATTTACAATTCTTTCAAGGCACTACTCACCCAGCCAATATTCCATCAAAGGTTTCTGTAAAGTATACATCCCCAGTAGGCTTTGGAGTCTGGTACACAACCTAAAAATCATTTAAAGATACACGCTCTAATAAATAAATTATGTTTTTTCAATTGAAAAACACTGTCATGCCTCCATAAGTAGTCTGCCTAGCTAAACATCTAATAGAGTAAGACGCTCACCCTACCCCCTACCCCCACCATTTCTATAGTTCGGGTGCATCCTCCAACAGTGAGGAATTTCTCAGGCATGAAGCATCCATGTGACCAAGAGACAATGGTAAATAGCAGAGGAATAAACCAAGGCTCAGGGCAAGGACCCTTAAAAGATAGAGGAATTTGACAGTTTCATTTCCAGTGGCATGTTAATAATGATAACAGAGGCTAGTAGGTTAGTTTTAACCTCACTTTCAGATATAAGAAAAATTCATTCTCTTCCAGATTTTTCTGGAATTCATTCCAGATTTTTGAAAACTAGATCATGGTTCTCCTACTAGAAACAGAACAGAGCTCAAATGAATACTATATAATTACTATTTTTTCCTCCCTTTTTCCTCCTTTTGCTGTGCAGATAGACATAGGGAACAAATTAACATCTTAGAAAGTTTCCTGCAGAAAGTTTCAGATACTATGATAAAACCATCCATAGAGTACAAAATCTGCTGTACAAAATCTGCTTTTTGTATTCAAAGTTCATAATCAAAGTACTTTCACATCATCCTATTCTTGATGCTTAGGATTCCATAACAAATTTTACAGGAAGTAGTTTCATGGCCCTGCTGTACTGAAGCTCTAATATAATATAGTGATGCCAAAGATATGTCAAATAACGTTAAACTTACATCAGAAGAGGAATTAAATGGCAAGTATTTTAGACAAAACAAACACTCAGATTCATACTATTTGAACAGGAATAAAATTTATTTCTTATTATTTTAGAAGAAGGGAAGACAATGCTATAGCAGGTCTGCACTATTTGATAATGCAAAGAAACTTATCTGGGGACACTTGAAGTATAAAGCTGAAATATAGTACAGGATCTTTAGATATCTAAAGATTAGTTTTACTAAGCTAACTAATCATGTCTGTAGAAGAAAATGCCTGGATTGTCCTTTCATTTTTCAACAGAATTGAGAGGTTGGAAGTCTTCTCAGTTTGAACATATATCTGCAAAAACTTGTAAAAAAAAAAAAAAAAAAAAAAAAAAAAGACAATCTACCCCTGCATTTATGCAGCTCCAGAAGAACAAAGATAAATTACAAATCTAGGGGGTGGGGAGGCACAGAAAAAACTAGAAAGTTTAGTGAGCTTGCACTTCTTCCCTATTTCTTTCTATCCACATTTTCCATTCTCCCCGCTCTCTCTACCCTTTCTACCTGAGACATTATAGTTGGGCTGCTCAGTTAAAAAAAAACATTGTCCGTATTTATGAAGCAGAGAGAATAATAATTCTGGAAGATCTTCTGGGAATAAATAAATAAAAAGATTCAAGAAAGGCAGTTGTGACTGATAAAACCAGGAAACCTGTTCTGAAGTCAAAATGGGAACAAGCCCAAGCACTTGCTTCTGCTTTCTTCTCTATAAATGCTTATTAGGCTGCAAGGTATGTTACCAAGGATGACTTGAAACTAAAGGATCCAGTCTAAACTGAAGCATATACTACTAAGGCTTTCTAAATGACTATCCACAACAGGCAGGAAATCTGATTTTTCATTTTGACATAGCAAATTCATTCATAAAGCTTGTCCTGTGTGTCATACAAAACTGGAAAAAAAAATCTCAGTTTGGGGGGTTTGACACCAACTACCTGAACTGTCAAACGTGTGTAACTTCCTCTTTTTAAAATGCATTTGTCTATCAATTTCTGTATTAATTATATGTATCTTAAAATTAAACAACATTAATTTAAAGATATCTGTAATCTTACCTCCAAAGAAGATTTATCTTTGTCAACATTACCATCTTCAGATTGCTTGTCAAAATCCTCTACTTCAACATCTGTATCCTGATTTTCTTCATTTTCAATTTCTGCAGTTACTGAGCTAATTATCAGGACACCCAAGCATAGCCAGTCCCACTGGAAGTGCATCCTGCTTCTCTGAAGAACTGAAAGACGTAAACTATAAATATCATTGCAGGGATACCATCAATGCAATTTTACTCAAGATTTTAGCTCCAGGGAAAAAATATCAAAATAACAAATAAAGATTATAATCATTCTAAAGTGTCCTTATTATTCTCTCACTATTCTCTCATTTTAGGGAGGAGCCGTATCTTAATTTGAAATTTCGTTTTACCATACAATCCAAGATTTTTTTTTTTTTTTGCCTTCCCCTTCTCCTTAAATGCTTGTAGTCTGATCCATTACCTTTCCAGGCCAACAATCCAGCAAGAATCTGACTGCTGGATACATGCAACTTTAAGAACTAAGAATGCTTTATTCCCCCCCCCATTCCTTACCAATCTGAATCAGCGATCAAATTGAATCAATTTCTATAATGTAGCAAAAAACATAACATTTTCATTACAAAAAGTAAAATTGATGGATTTAGGACATACTATTATCCACAGACAGAATTCCTTATTTCTGTTTTGGCTCTTCTTCCATTGTCTACATCTAGAAGAGTGCATAGTTCAAATTAACTCCAGCTGTTAAATGTCAAAATGAAGTATTCAGCTCTTTCAGAAAATATTTTATTTCAAAATTATCAGAAGATAAACTTTAAAAGTTTAAACTTAAATGAAAATATCTTTCTAATTTTGGAAAAATCTGCAGTCATTAATCTGTAAACACTCACAGGTGCATGAACGTCAACAGCAGTTAATTACTTCAGCCTCTCAATCTAATCTGCTGCAATAAAGAACAACTGACATTGCCCAGTAGTTTTTGATTCACATCTTTAAATTAAAATAAAGTCAAAACCAGTCATATTAAAGTATCCAATGGTTTCAAGCAGTGTAGCATCAAGCAAGTGCCTATGTAAGCTTCCTTAGTGGTACAGTCAAAAATGCTTCTTTTGCCTTGCTTCTTTCTGAATCTGTTCTTGTCTGAATTTGGAAATGGAAGCACAGCAGCTCTAGATATCACTGGATAGTTGTTTACCCTTTGGTTCTGATCAAGTTCTATTCAAAGGAAAACTTAAAAGAAAGTGATACACTAAAATTAGGCTTCCTGACACTTTACATTATTTTCTAGTCACCACAAGTTGTATGAAATATTCTCCTACTGATACACCTCAGAAAACAGTTGTATCATCAGTTTGTTTACAACTAAGGCCCTAAACAACACAGGACTCCAGTATATTGTCTCATTCTAGAAATCTGACTCAAATTCTTTCTTCCTAACTTCATCAGTTTTACTAAGCAATTCAAACATTAGAATGTACTGATCGTTATTTACCATTCAATTTATGTCATCTGCAAGTTTTACCAAGCAGTGCATACAGATATCAAACAGCATCAAAGCAAAAAACATACCCGGTAGGACTGTACTACAAATGTCCCAAAAGAAAACTAATTCTTCCTTCCTCATTCATTTTAATATTGACTGCATTGATAATGTTTAGAGCCAAAAAACAGAAACGTTGTGCAGAAGTTGTGTTTCACATACTAGCAGTATGTTAATATTATTAAATCATTGAAAGTGTCACTTACTGGGACAAGCACCTATTTTCCACAAAACAACGCTGACAGTCACTGTATTACCATTCTTATCACCACTGTCCATTCTGCGTAACCTTAATTGAAAACCACAGGTACTTGATTCATACATCTCCTTGGCCAATTCTAAAACTTAAAATAACCTTGTAAAGCAATTTAATTTGTCACATATGAACACACCACCTTACGATTTTTTCAACACTTTTCTGGAGGTTATCACAGGTAATTTTACCATGCCCATTTTCTTGTTCTTAATCATTGTAAGAGAACAAACAGTTGAAGAAATTTCATGTCAGTATCTTCCATGAGTCTTTAGATCCATTAATGTGGTACCTATAAGCATTTGATTTGCTATTTTAGCATGTTAACTGAAAACTCTTCTACCTACTCTGGTGGTTTGTCATGTAGAAGATCTCCTCTTCTAGCAAAGCAGAAGAAAATCTAAATCTTCCTCTGTCAATGCATTTCAGTTTTATCTTGTGGACAACTCAAAATGCCTACTTTCACTTGCATAGCTACAATTCATTTCAATTAGTCCTGACCACCTTTGTCATTCACAGACTGGGATGGGTATGTCAGGCCAGTACTTTTCTTATCCCTCAATTCCCTTCCAAAGTTTCTGATGCCTTCAACAATCTGTTAAGCATTTCCCTGTCCACTTCATTCATACCAAGTCATATCACAGCTCCCTGATCTTAGCCAAGAACATTTCTAATCTCATCCAATCTTCAATTACATCTCTTATTTTTCCCTTCAACAAGAGAATACAAAATCTTTTGAACAATACTAATTCAAAATATCCCAGAGTCACTGAAATCCAGCATCAAGAACAATTACAGTTTATGACCCAATTGTCAGGTAAAGACAGTTCCAAAGAGGACAAGTAGATCTTTCTATTTCTTGTGATCTTTGACCGAACTACATTCTTAGAATGTAAAATAAATCTTTAAGCCGAATAGTTTCTTCTCTCAACATAAATTTTACACTACACATTATTTAAATTTAAATTACACAAAATTTTTAATTTAAAAAACTCAACAGATTTTAAAGATTACTTAAGATGTAAAGAATGATCTTTATCTTGTCTTACTCTTTTTTCATGGGTACCTTTAAAAATTGGCTGAAAGGATCCCCAATGTTTTAAGTTCCCCAGTAGAACACAAGTTAGCCTGGTCTATAGTGTAGTCGCATAAACACCAAACATCTTTACTAGAAGTCCTGAGTAAACACCAAAGACCAGCAACTTCCAAAACATCCTTCAGGAAGCTACAAGAAACAGGCACATCTAAAACCATACATCTTCACAGTAGTTTCAGTAAGGAATGCAATATGGCTGTAGGGTGACCCATGAGAAAATTAGAAAACTAGACAGCAGTTCTCTAATTTAAAAATGTTGTTAACTGTGGTCAGATAGATTTATCCAATCATAATTACACCTCCAACGTAGATTCTCAATCTCTCTTTTTAGAACAGGCACCATGTATTTGCCTTTCTCAAGGTTCCTGCACAAACTCCAGGTGATAAATACTAATTGCTAAGGATTTTTTTTGGGGGGGGACAAGGTCCTTCAGTATTTTTTAATTCATTTCATCAGACTTCAGGAACTTAAATACATCTAGCCTAAAACTCTTTCATCTGTTTCTTCCTGCTAGTTCTACCTTCTTGTTAACTGTATTAAGAATTTAAACATAATTTTAAAAGTTTAATATTTTATCCTCCTTTGTATCCTTTGTATCATGTGTTATCAACTTCCCTTTCCTCAGCAGTAAAGGAAATACCGAGAAAGAGTGCGCCTGTTCTATCTAATGCATTATGGAGTCTTTTCATACAAGATTTTTAAATCTGAATAAATGCTTAGCAAATTCATTATTTAAGTAAATGGCTGTCAAAATATACTTGCTACAAACAATTTTGAGTTTTCTAAAGCGGTGACAGACAAAGTGAGACTAAACAAAGCAAACAAATCCAGTATAGGATTTAACCATGGGCCAAAGCGTGCCTAAAACTTGATTATTCAGTCCCAAATCTATTCAGTCTGCTCTGGTTTTAGGACTCTTGAATAGAAAGAGGGGGGAAGGAAGAAGAAAGTTAATACACAGGCAGCCCATAAATTATGTGTTTAGGTTCTGTGAAAATACGTAACTTGAAACCCAGGATTTTTTTTGTATAGCTTGGTCATTCTGGACTGCAGGACTATGGGCAACCACAGCCTGTCCGCACATCAGAAGAGACATCTGAGCCAGCAGTACTACTGTAGAGCAAGCTCTTGTGACTAACAGTGCTGCAATGTCAGCATAATTTTGCAGCTAATGTAATAAGCCACTGTTTCTCAGAACTACACTAGTATTTACATGAGACAAGAGATATGTATTGAAAGAGAGGATCTAACTGGATAAAAGTAGACATTTTTTCACAGTGGGTACAGATGAGCAGTGGAGCAGATTTCCCAGAGAGCTTATACCATCTCCATCCTTGGAGGTTTTCAGGACCTGACTGGACAAGGCCTCAAGTAACCTGGGCTAATCTCACAGCTGACCCTGTTGTGAGCAGAAAGTTGAACTAGGGATCTCTTGAGGGCCCTCCTAAGGCAATTGCTTGATTTCTGTGGAATACTGGACAGCTCAACTATGTCAGTTTGGGACCCCAGCACCATGGTCTTCTGTATACTCCACATGTGCCACTAGATTAATAACATGTGTAAAAGGCTATTATCATTCCTTTTGATGCAAAAAGCTAAACATAATTCAGGATTTTGTGGATTACTACAAACTTCTCTGTGTACTCTGAAGAGTTCTTTTTTTCCCCCCCACAAAACTCTGTATTTTCAGGAGTAAATTCTGCTTTGTCAACCAGAGTGAAGAAAATTATAACGAAAAGCTTTCATCTGTCCAAGACTTAAGTTCTATAGCCAGTATCGCTAGACTTTTCCCATGGTCAAATACTAGTTCCCTTCCAGGATGATGGAAGTTTCCCTTCCCCTTTCTATCTACAACCGTGTGTCATCTTACATCTTCCCCATATAGCTACATGGGCATCAATTTGACCAGACAACATCCAGCAGAAACTCCTCCACAAAAAACACACTTACACAACTATTTTCCTTTATTTGGGGTGAAAAAAAAAATCACACTTTCCTATCTTTTATATAGCTCTTACATATAGCTGTGCTAAGATGAGCATCAGCAAGACTTGACCCAAGCTGCAGCATTGTATTTGTGTACATCCCTTACCAAGCTCTTATGATGCTACATCTGACTTGGGTAAAAACGTCGGGAACATGCTTCTTCGTTTTTTTGTTTGTTTGTTTGTTTGTTTGTTTGCTTGCTTTTTCCTTTTTCAGTTTGGACTCGTGTAAGCCCTGGGTGTTCAGGCAGCGCCCAAGGGAAGCCCAGCTGCCGTACCTTCACGCCGCAGCCACCCGGCCGCCCCCTCAGCCTCCGTGGCGCTGCCACCCACCCCCCCGGCCTCGCCCCCCTCACAGCCGCGGCCCCACCTCGCGCTCCGAACCTTGGCGCCGCGGGCGCTAACGGCGAATAACGGCCGTCAGCGCGCGACGCGCACCGCGGGGGGGCGGTGGGGGGGCGAACCGCTGCTTCCCCTCCGCACGCACACACGCGCGTGCGCGCGCGGCCCCGACCGGCGCCGCTGCCCGCAGCCGCGGCGCGGCCTCCGCGCAGGGGCGGCGGAGGGGACGAGGGCGCCTGCGGCCCTCCGCGGCGGTCCGCGCTTCCCCCTGCGCTGGTTACGAAACGCAGCGAGGCGAAGGGCGGGCGCCCGCCCGTGCCCCCGCCGCGCACGGCCAGCCCCGCCGGGGCAGCCGGCCCGCCGCGCGGCCGCCCCAGCGCGCCCCTCCCCGCGGCTGGCGAATTACCGGCGGCGAAATCCCGTCCGCGACCCGCTGGTCCAACCCGGTCGCCTTTCCCAGGGCATCACCGACGACGACGACTGCGCGTGCGCGCACCCCCCCCCCCCCCCCCCCCGCCCGTTCGAGGATGCAGGCGCCGAGGAGCAGGTGCAGCCGCTCGCGCCGCTCAGACCGAGCCAATCAGCGCTCTGCAGGTGAAGTTCTGCCCAATCCGCGCACGGCTTCAACGGACTGAGCGAATCAGGACCTCAGCGAGCGGGAGGCGGTAGCGCTAGCCAATCACGGGCGCCCTCCGCGGCGCGTGCGCCAATCGCGGCTCAGCCCGCGGCTGTCGGCGCTCCCGCACGTGGCGGCGCGCCCGGCAGGGCTGCGCGCGAGGGCGGTGGCGGGCGGCGGGGCTGTTCGCGGCTCTCGCGCTGCAGTGCTTTGCACCGGGTTTTCCGTATTATCCGTTTGAACTCGTGACGGACACTTGTCTTAATAACATCTCTCCTGCTAGGGAAAACTGCTTGGGGAGATGGCAAATTTAAACAATCTGCTTTTGAAATCCATAAACGTGTGCTCCGGCGTGGCATTTTTAGATAAATTTAACCGTCGTGGTTCAGCTTTGGTCATGTCAGGTTGGATAAAGCGAGGCCCTTTTTTTTTCCACCACTAAATGGAAACAATTTAGCTCAAATTAATCCCAGCCTTTCCCACGCTTGGGGAGCGAGCCTCGGCGTCCCTTCTGCGTTAGAAGCTAAGCTGAGGCGCCACACCGCTAATTCCAAACTGCTCTGGTGAAGCCTCACCCGGGGCTGTTAAGTGCGCCAGATACAAGGTTACCACCCTTAGGAACTTGCTGACCCCCCTTGATTCACATCCCATCTTTTCATTCTGGACAGCGAACAGCTCGTGAGAACTGGAGACGTTACGCGTAGGAACAGTATTTAGAACAGTGCAGGGGATGGCAGCGGCAGAAGCAGTTCTGTGGGAGATCACCAGGCACTTTTTCACACAGCATCTGATAAATAAGACTAAAGCTTAGCAGTGCTGGCACGTGACACTGCATCACTTCGTGCTTCACATCACCGAAGGCTGCCTGGGTTGTAACGCTCACGTGAAGGTCAGCGTTCGCTGATATTTGTCAGATGAATCATAAATGCCATATAATTACATCCACTGCCTTTCGTTCTGTTAAACTTCTTTCATCTGCAACCCTTCACTAAATCCTGTTTTAACAAAGTACACCCCCATGCAACCAGGGGTACGTTTCAGTGCCAGGCACCCCCTCAAATGCAGGCGTATTTCACCACCCACAGAAACCCGCATCGAGGCACACGTGCAGAGCTTTTCTGTCTGCTGTTTATGCAAACCTGTGGGTCTTTGAAAGGAAAGCGTTAAGGAAAAAAAAAAGCACTATTGATGGAAGTGTGGTCATAAGAAGTCGTCAAAGGATTTTTTTGCTCAGTGCTGCAAGCCCCTTTCAGCCAGTGCTCAATCCACAAGAATCTATTTAATATTATTTTATTCTTAATATGTTTAAGAAACAGTCTTTAAGACATGGGTGTCTTAAAATGCCTGTATACCCTCAAGCTAAGCATCCCCCATACGGACACAGATTTCTGCAGTTGGAGTTAGTTCTGTCTACCATGTTTTAATTTGTTGACAAAATAAGTCAGAATTGTTCCGTTCTCATCAGCATATGTAAAATAAATTGTAAATCCAAATAGTAATATTTATTTTTGTGATATTATATACTAATGCAGATGAGTGATTTTTTTTAATTTGGTAGTGTCATCAAAACCTAAGACTACCACGGGATTATTCCAGTTAAAAACATAGACTTTACAACTTCAACACAGTGAATATTCATCTCTTCACAAAAATAGAAAAGCCATACTATTTCATTTCTTATTAAGGCATAGGTAATGATGACAGGAAAGACCTGTTAAGGCTTAATATACTTTTCAGAAGTGCTACCTTAGTTCTACAGAAACTTAAATCTATAGACATCTTTAGCTAAAAGAATTAAGGAATGTTTTTGATGATGCATTGCACAAGACAGATGAAAACTATCCTTGCAGCTTGAAATACACATGCATCCCTTTAGAAAGGATTGCAGAATTCAAGATTTCTGCTCACTTCAGAATTGTTAATATTGCTATATTGGTACTGTTTAGTGCAAGGCATCTGTGAAAAATGCATCTGAGATCTCACATTATTCAAATACATAGTAGCTTTTTTTAAAAAAAAAAAAAAAAAACATCCCAAACACTGGACTCCAGACAAGACAATTAGTTTGTATGACCAGCAGATATTTGACTAATGAATAATAGTGAATGTTGAGAAGAATTAGGATCCTTGAATATGGGACACATTCACATTCATTCAGTTTTTTGTGAGAGAAGATTTTAAATTCAATAATCAAATCTATCTTCAGCTTTGGATTAAAAAATTCCTAATTAATTTTAATAGATACTCCTGTTTTTTAGTCTAGTCTCTTAGTGTACGTCTAGTACCATTAGAATTAACAGTAGATGTGCACTTGTATTAAACTGCAAAAAGTCATGGTAATAGTGATGACATAGGGTCCAACATAATTAATAGAAATAATATTTTTTAAAAAATACTAAACCCAAGTTTGTAATTGGCTTTTATATCAGAGACAAATCTTAGTGCTTCTCTTTCAAAAGTCCCTCAAAGGTTTTAAAGCAAGAATCCAGAGACACCAACCAGAGAAATGAGTAACTGCACTTCAGTAGATATCAAAAATGTATCAAATAAACTTAATTAATATTGAATTAACCTGAAAAACTTGCTTTTTCCCCATGCATGCATTTAACCTGATTATGATTATGTAGGGCAAGTCTGAGGCAGTCAATATGTTGGAGACTATACTTTAAATCATATGAAAGTACTGAGGTAAATTTCCCTACTGAGAGAGCTCAGTGATCTGGTTTGGAATCAGAACATCTTTTTATATTTTCATTTTTTACCTTCTGCTTACCATTTTTTGTTTTGTAGTTTACAGTCAATATTTACTACAGTCGATAAGTGCAACAAACAGCCATCTTTAAAGGATGTGCCTTATCCCCCAGATCAATGATCTGGGCTGAAAATTCTTACAAGCTCAAGAGAGGACTTTTACAGTGGCCTCAAACATTGTGCAAAAGCTTGCTCTGGTTCAATACAAGAGATTAAAAGGAAAATCCCAGGTAAGAACATACTTTCTGAGTCAAAAGAAGGACTGCATATGATCTGTAACCGCTTCATGTGTAACAAAGATTTCTATGAATAAATCCAGAAAATTCACTTTCCAGTGTTGGTTGTTGACATTAACATGTAAAAATACAGAAGTGTATTTCCATTACATGTCATTGTCTTAAACTTATTGGCACTGTAACACTCACAATTTAGATATCACTCCTTCAGTGAAAATCCAGAGTTCCTCCCATGCAGTGCCTTTAGTTTTGTAGCAGGACTGTGATTCTGCAGACTTGTGCAAGAAAACCTCTGCACCTCACAAAGCACAGGGAAGAGTGGAGATGAAACAGGGTCTTACTTAACAGTGCATATGCAAGTATTCACTAGGTTAACATTTACAATGTTCCTTTATTTCAAAGTGATAGGAAATGTATTCTGTGACTGCAATGCTTTTAGATACACGAAAATATAAGCAGATTAAATGAAAGACAAAGCTGGCAGTGCAGAATGAAACAATTATACCTACATAAGTCTATGTATTTCCTAATATAATTTCGGGTACTCTGATTAGCTTTTTGAAATTAAGCTTCAAGAGTTAGAGCGAAATATCTTTTCAGTGTGAAAATAAGAATATTTGGTAACAAAATCTCTTTTATTACCTTAGGACTTTCTGGGTTTTAACTGATCAATAATTGATCTGAAATTCCTTCCAATGAGATGACACTTCCCTGTAACAAATGACAGATATAGTCTGAATGCAAACCCTGCTCCCAGCCAGTGACTCTGTTCCACTGAAAGCAATAGCAAGAGATCGAGAGGACATTTTTTTTTAACCAGATCATGTGCTTAATTAGCAGAACATTCTAGAAGAAACGGTCTTTCTACTTAAATCATACTTCAGTAGCAGGAGCAATGGGCTGTATAAAAGAGCAATTCAGATGACAAGAGTTTTAGCAAATTTACAAAAAATTGAATTGGTAGGTATCATTTTGAAGTGTCTGACAAGATCTTTAAGACAAAGATAATCTCTGAAACACAATGTGATTTCAATGAGAGTATTAAAAGATATGATATACTAAGAACTCAATTAAGATCTTAGAAATGAAGTACAGCTTAATAATTTTCATACTCAAAGGTTCCTAAAACTCCACAGGAAAAGAAAGCATTCTCTAGGCTATCTATTCCTTTGCCTTTTTGGGTAAGGGCCCTATTCACTCTTTTTTCCCCCCCAAAGAGACTAACGCATTTTAAGACTAGAGTTAAGAAAACAATGACTTAAGAGTATTTAACTTTGTCTTCACTTAATATAATCTAAAAGCTGTGTTTTACTCCTTAGTACAAGTTTCTGTGATTAGATGTCATCCTGGACTCCTGTAACAGTGGGGGGCGGGGGAGGAAGATCTGAATGGCTGTTCTAACACCTTGGTCAGAGGGAGCAGGCTCTGCCCTTCGCCTGCCAGGTAGTTCTATGCAAAGCCATTTTATTTCCCTTCTTTCTCTAGCTGTAGTTTTAGTCACTGTATTTTCACAATCCACCAGTCTCCATCTCACTCAACTTTTTTTTCTTTTTTTTTACACTGCATGTGCTCATGAATAAAGGTGTCCCCTTGTGAATCTCTAAGCACTCTGCATTCCTCTATGTTTACAGATTTCATTCAGTTCTTAATCTTCTGAATCCTGCGATGTTTGGTCCACAAACTATTATTAAATTATTATTAATGATGTTCTTCAAAAAAGATACCCTTCTGAACAATTTTAATGTATGTAAGAATACTTAATGTTATCTTGCTCTAAAGAAAATATTCTTGCTTTAAAAATACTAGCCTACATTCATTTTAATGAATTTAATACAAATCCATGCAAAAGTGCAGCTTATTTCTCAGTATGCATGCAGTTAGACTGCACTGCATACTCAGGTGAGTAAGCACTTGTGCTTCAAGTGTTAAGGAGGTGATACAGGAATTCCGCACATCTACCAAGGTAGACTGTCATTTCTCAAACATTTTAAATGACACTTTTGTGCCCTAACTTTTATTTTCAAATTTGTATCATTTTGTTTTGCACTGTGAGTAGGATTTAAGTATCAGCACATATCATTAAATAAAAAATTGATAAACAAATTATAGGATCCAAAATTATATTTAAATAGATTTTCTTTCTACAAAAATAGAATTACACATAACATCCCAGGTATTTTCTGTAATTAATACAACACAATTCAGTGAAAAGATTACAATTCAATGAAGTATAGCTGTCTGATTTTCAAGTTATTTAAACAGTAACTTAGAGGCACTTCCCATTTAAAAAATACAAAACATACCTTCTGCTGCAGTAACTTTAAGTGTAAAAGACACTTATGCTAAGTCAGAAATTTGTTTTCATATTGTTAAGTTGTTCCTATCTGGACTACTCTAAGGACTTGCAATTAATATTGACAACTTTTCATTATATATAATGAAAACATGCAATTTTCCTCCAAAATTAACCAGTTTTCTTAGAGACTAAATTAAAAACTGCACCCTTATTTTTTTCCCTAAATGTGCTCATTTTTAGTTCTGTGGTGAGACTTAACATAATTTTATGCTTTAATCCCTGAGACATTCTGTAACATCTTGCCAATTGTTTGTAGTAATATTTAGCCAGTGTTGCCAAATTAACGTGAGATTTTCATATATGACAGGTCAACCAAGAACATTTTGTAGAATTACTTCGGATAATCAAGTTCCTCATAGCTTTTAATATTCTTCATAAAAAAAATTAACAGTTACCTCTACTCTTTTGTAATATACAGTATTAAGAACTAAATACTTTGGATTTGTTTGGGTGTTCTTTTCAGCCAATAAGGCTTTTTGCTACTGTTAGCCAAGTTTTCAAACAAGTCTGTAAAAAGCAAAACTTCAAAAGGGTAATTTTTCCAGTTTTCACTTTTCAGAGGACTTGATGAACACCTGAAAAAAATCAGAAGGTAAGTTATTTTCTAAAATGTGCCAAAACACTGACTGAAACATCAGCTTTTCCGTTCTTGCAAGCATGGCTGTAGTTTGAAGTTCTACTAATTCTCTTCAGTGACTTCTTCGGACTGTTTTCTACTAAAGGGTTCACACACATTCAGACACTTGGAGGAAAAAAAAGACGTCTGTGTTCATCTGAAAATATTTGCATATTATGACTAATATCCAAGATGGTGACTGAAAAATAGCTTAAAAAGCTTAGCTGTCTCTTTTGGTTGGTTTACTTTCATGACAACCACAACCCAGATTCTAGTAATCGTACTTACAGTGTTGCAAAAACTGGAGAATCATCCCATTTTAGCATTTTCAGCACTTCTTCTGTGAAGTAAATTTAATTCCTCCCTTGAATAATTGATATACTTCTCTACTTGGGAGGTTTTTTTGCACAAAATCCCATACAAAATTAGAAGAAAATGAATGAAATATATGGTACTGAAATTGATTTAATAGAAGACTTAAAATGTTTCCCACATGCTTACCTCACTAAGTATTGCCCATACAGGAGACTCAGAATTGACTGATAAACGAATAGCCTGTATTTTTCCTACTGACAGACTGATGTTGCCCTCGGAAATTCCATTTTCAAAAGTACCTAAATAAAAATTAAAACAAGATGAGTACTGGTATGTATTAGAACAAAATATACTTCCAAGTGAACTTTTGTGAATGTTCTAAAATACAAATTATAAATTAACTCCAGCAATGAAACATTAGGAAAAAAATCATTTGGAGTGTTCAAACTATAAAAACTGAAATATGAAGCTATAAACAAAATGAATCCTACTTAACATGATTCATTCCATCAGTCAAAACAATTAAGAGCTTGAAAAGAATGCAAGAAAATAATCTATGACTGCAAATGTTAAAAGATAAATTAAAAAAAGTTAGCAGTGCCAATACACATATAATCCACATGGTCATGTTAAAGAAGCTAAAAGAGCTTTTCTCAGGATTATGATTATTTTTGAAAGAATCATGGACCAATTCTGATATATTTCCCCCCCTTTTTTTTGTTTTTCAATTAACTTTGTTAACTTGGCATATTAGCATTGCAACAGAATGAAAAACACTCATCACATGTATGATATTAATTTCCTGTCAACTTGCATGTGCAACTGTGAGTTGCCAACATTTGGTTTTAGATCTCTAACTTGAGGGAAAGGGCCAAAAGGAGGTGGGAGAGATGCAAATTAAAGCAAACAAGAAGGGATGGTAAGCTGAAAAGTGATGTGTCAAGAGAAAAGAACAATTACATGGTAGGAGAGGCAGAGAAAGCAGCTAGCAAAGCACACTTCCCAGTAGTCCACTTTTGTTCACACAGTGGCATTTTAGTTTAGGTAATAGTAGACACTAGAACTTGTCAGGTGTGTGGAGTACCTGCAATTCATTTAGAGAAGAGATCAAGGACTTGCCCTTGAGAAGAGATCAAGGAGGGGAGAATGGGGAGCTGGGGTGTGGACAAATATGGGGGAGATGCATTGTATTATGCTCCATCTTCTTTTCAGGTTGGAGCACAAGTTACTGTTATCATAATCAATAAAGAAATCTTCTCTTCAGCTAAGGCTGCAAAATCCAACCAGAATTATCTTATTGATGCCTTGCAGAGAATTCTTCTAGTCAGATGCCTTGGCTTTTGCCACTACTGGTAGAGCTTTTCATTATTTAACACAAAATAGGATAATAAGTGGTCAAACATCACATATTGCAACATGCAGTAGCTCAAAGTGTTTCTTTTCCTTACGAGTTCACCTTGGAATATTGTATTTATTACAGAGTTAATTAAGTTTTCAAATGCAGAAACATTTTATATGTAAGAATAAAGTTTCTAGTTTTAAAGGTAAGTAAACAATTTACCTATCTTTAAATATCCATCTTTGGTTGCTGGATAGTTGAATTTACTTCCATTGTCAACCAGTTCTTTTCTAACATTTTCCTGTAACAAATGAAAGGATAAAACCTCCAACAACGTTAACAGGGCATAGCCTTTTCTGCCAACATCATTCATAAAATGAAATAGCATTGTGTTTTCCGTTGGAAGTGAGAGACTTACATCAGCAGGCAACACTTCCACGGTAGTGTTAAATAGTTTATCACCAGGGTGCTCCATGTTTCCACTTCTGAAGAGGTACCTGATAAGAGGTATATTATGATTAAAAGTATATCATTTCTGTGTATTGCACACTTCAGAAAAAAATCCAGATGAGTAGTTTTTCTCGTTGTGAAGGAAAATTTTAAACACATCTTGATCTTAATCAGTTATGGGCCACAGAGAACAGAAATAGGTGTTAAAACCTTCAGATATGTGACCAACCCATACCAGAGGATATTTACATTTTAAACAGAACAAGCATTCAACCCATCTTTCTCTGGAAAACATGAATACAATTGTATCTTTCTAGTACTCAAATCCCAAATCAATTAACTTTTACAGGCTTAAATGGCTAACAAAGATTTGCCTTGTGATAAATTCCTATCATTCTAAGGCCTAGGTGAGATGGGCTTCTGGTGTACAATGGCCGAAAAATCACTGTCTGCTAGACCACATGCTACATGCCAAGAGAATCCTCCTCTATATCAATACTGATCAATTCAGGTACTTCTAAATAATCTCCCATTAGCAGCACCATTGCTAAAGTAAGAATTCAATTATCAACATCAGCTGGAAACACCTATGAGTTCAAAAAAAAAAAAAAAAAAAAAAAAAAAAAAAAAAACAAACCAAACCAAACCCAAACAACATTGTTTTTCTGGCATTAGAGTTCTTAGGATTTTGTATCCAAAAAAGACTAAGGAAATTTAAAGCCTCAACCTCCCTCCTCCAGGATCAGTTAAACAATTGAGACCTAAGAAAACCACAAAATGTTACAAGATTAACTATATATTTTCGTGGGTTGACCATGGGATGGGAAAGGGACTAGTAATAAGGCAGTATCATACGTAAGCTAGCTTCATCTAGTTCCCACTAATAGGAAAATACAAAAATATAGGCTACTCAAGTTTCCCAAAGCATAGGCCACTAAATTAACAATGTTTGTCACAGAAGATTGCTCATGCTTCAGTGTATGTAACTGTTTATCATTTTTTATCATTTAATGTTGTTTATCATGTTTTTATCATTTAATGCTGATCACAAGGTGGAGATATAGACTTCCTTTTTATATCTTTTTTCATATTATATGAGAAATCTAGAATCTTTGCAGAAATGAAAGTCTGTGTCTGGTTAGAGAGCAACTGTGACAACAGTGAATGAGTTTCCTGTCTGAATATCATTATAGAGAATACAGTAATTTGTGTCAGAGATACTCCCCTAAAGTTGTGTATGTTGCTGGGTTAGTTTTAACTTAGATCAGTTCCCCAGTCTCACACAGGAAGAACCAATCTTGTCAAACCAGGCAAGACTGCTTCTTTTCATAGCAAACTCAGTTTGAATTGTTCGTTGAGTAAATCATTCTGAAAAACATTTTTCTATCTTAAGTTACAGATACCTCTTTCTTCCAAAGAAGCACAAGCTATTAATGTGAGAAGAGAGCAGACAGAAAACACTTCTACTTTTTTTTAATGAGAAAAACACTTAAGGGGGGAATTAGCTGTAGATCCAGACACCTAAATTAGCTCTCTAGATGTGAGCTAGTACCTATTACAGGTACTGATTCTATATAGTCAGTGAAACTTAAAGAGCAACTCAAGTGACTAAACACAGAATGAGATGAATAACTGGCCAGATTCTAGTGACTGTATCAAGATCTCTATCCTGTATAGTAGGAGCTTAGACACCTACCTCATATGTAGACATCTCCACTACAAACACATACACTCAAGTCTCTGAATCTGTAACTGAATGCCACCTTTTCCACCTGAATGAAGTTCACTCTTAATTTTTTCTCTACAATACTGATATTTCTCTTTGATTTCATTTACACTGGTAAGTGTGTTCACGGTCTGGGAAATGGCCTGTGAGCTGACAGCATGTAAACAGTCTTTCTGTCAGCAACTATAAAAACGAAGCTCCATTGACTAAATTCATTAGTTACAAATCAATTCCTTCCAGAATTACCATAGTAAAATGTAGAATATTAACTATTTTAACTGAAGAAAGAAAAGGAAACAATGAAGAAGCTCTCTAATTACCAAGGAAGAAACGTATTTCAGTAGCAGAATTCCAGAAGGGGAGTAGATACATAGCAGATCATGGATTTCAGGCCAGTAACCAGCCCATAGTTTACGCGAACAACTGAGCACTGGTGATTTTGAGCAGATTCAGTCATTTCCAAAACAGAAACATATAGATATCCATATCATGTAATACTTACTTTTCTACTTTTAGTGGCTCTAAAAAGGTGAAGCTGATAAAGTCCCCAGCCACAGGAGCCAAAGCCCAAAAACAGTCTTTTCCTTCATAAACTTTTTCCAAGGTATATTGCTGGAAAATTCTTAGGCTTGTATCCAGCTTTGCAGGTGGATTTTTATGTGCTTTATGTAGCACATTTTTGCCAAAATCTTTATCCTGTTGGATATAAAGAAACGTAATTTCACACATAAAAATACAGTGAAAACAATCTTCCAAAATCTTGAATTACTACAAGGTAACTAGTTCAGAAAATAGAGTAACTGTTTTCCAATAAGCCAAAATATATTTCTAGTAGAAATATGGTACTGACTTCAGTGAAATCGCTGAGATTCAGTGTTACAGTTTATAAATCAGAGCTTTACTGACTATTTTCCAGGTGTCCAGACTTAAAAGAAACTTCTCTGAAGTGGGCTGTTTCGCGGTTGTCTACTATACCTTCTACCAGAATACCTGCTACTGGCCTCTCCCAGAAACTACATGAAGCTCTAGTCTGATCCACTACAACAATTTTAATGTTATCGTGAGTGGTCTAAATGGTGCTAACAGAACACTACTGAAGTCTGACACTTCTTTGTTCTTGTCCTAAACAGATAACTGGTAGATCCATTGGTTGCCCTCAAAACTCTCCCTCAAATTCCACTGGCATTGCTATAACCATATCCTTTTTCTACCAGTACACACTTCTTGTTTTTAGTCCTTGGTATTTGGATTGTGGCTATTTGACCGTTATAATCGTCTGTGTTTGTATGGTGCATAGCACATGAAATGTGCTGTGAAGACAATCCCTATTATGTGCAATGCAATGCTGCTCTGACTTGTCATGTATGCAGAGATTCACAGCTGTTTGTCAGGAGCAGTCTGCACCACCTGCAGTTCAGATGTTAAATTAATATTATCTCCAAAATCTGTAATCAAGCACTTCTTGGCTATAGAAATGCCATCTTGTGCCAGAGATGCAGTGCTTGATACTGATGTGAGAAACAAATCAGAACATAAGCATACAATCTAGAAATATGGAAGAAATTTCATATTCTTACTTTCAAATTCTGTATCTTTCCTGGCAAGGATGAATGAATTCCCACATGCTGAAAGAGAGATGGTTTAGCACGGATACGTAACTTTGCCTTTTCCTTTTCACAGTGCATCTAGAATGAAAGTAGAAGAGAGTGAAGTTTTGTTTAAGTAAAGGAGATGCCAAATAACACCAGAAAGGCAACTCCATTATGTAGTTGAGGGCATGAGTTCATGTGTTTGAGCCATATTTACATAAATAATTCTTAGATAAACAGGCATCTTATATATCAAACACACTGTTTCCAGAACTAGACTCATAACTCCACACACTCTGTGTAGATTTGCAGGCTTAAACATCAGTAAATTCAGGGATTTCTGCACTGTATCCCACCATGTATCATCAATTTCACCTGATTACACCTCAGAGTAATAGAAACAGATCCTCAGATCTGAAATGGTTTGATATTTTAAACAGTGCATTCTGCTTCTGGCAAATATTATATTTAAATTCTCACTTTCCTATTTAGATATATTTTGTGACATCATTAGGACGTATACCAGGAATTAAATAACTATCTTAGTACTGATATCTGGGTTTCTTGATTTTTGTATGGCAGTAAATTATTTCTTTAAATGTAACTTTTGCTCTATATCTAAACAGCAGCATGGTTTGATACAATAAAGATGATATACTACACTAACATGCTAAAGGAATATGACATAAGGAGGCTTAGGATAAAGGGCTGAAGTTGGGCTTCCTGAGCTACTCTCAGTTCCGCCCCTAAATTACTGTATGAATTTGGAGGATCACTTGATCTCTCTGTTTCTCTGTTCTCATATCTTTAGATTTGAGACAATAATTGTTTACTTCCTCAGTGAAGTGCTTTTAGTTCTATCAAAGAAACATAAATTCTGTCAATGCTATCTAAAGCTGGAAGTGATAAAGTCTTCATTCAGTTAGCTTAAATACCAAAATTCATAGTGAATTTATGGTTCTCACAGAAGTACTAATTAGAAGTTCAAAAACAACCAAAAGGCTATAAATAGAACTAAATACATTTACATATTTCCATAGTAGATGTTCATCAAAACAAGGTAAAAACCCCAATACTTGCGAACTGTTTTATAGGCAGCTGTTTCTTTGAAAAGAGTGCTATATCTTTACTAGAAAAATTCCGTATAAGAAAACAAATTTGTGATCTTTCTACTGATAGGATTTGCAGTTCATCCCTAGTAAAAATATAGTCTTCAGTAGGTCTCTTTTTATGCCATGCCACCAAAAGAACTACTTTTAGGAGCAACTGAGAATAATCAGTAGCACATGATAACTGGTGTGGTCATTTGCACAGAAACTGGAGTGAGGCCTCTTGCTGGGCCAACTGTCAGGGCTCCCATCTTTGCAGCCTGCTAGTCCCTACTACACTTGATAGCTCTATGCCACTGCTAGTCAAACAGGCAGATGATGGTCCATAAGAAGTAAATGCAACAAAATTTCTGAACCACTCACAGATCTGATGGTTCTGATCATCTCGGACTGTCTTTTCCAACTCAGTAGAAGGATGCAGCTGAGGATGTAGCTGAATCTTCAGAAGTTAATAGCTCAGGCCAGAAACATGTCAAACACCTATCCCCACTGGATAGCCCATACCTGCCATCAACAGGTGTCTAGTTGACCCACCAGTAAGGAGGCATAGTGTGTGAGCACTCTAGTGAGACTCTCAGAGTGTTAGGGTTTCTGACATCTTGCCTTATTTGGCTCCAGTAGGAGACTCCAGCTTTAAAATCACAGCTTTAAACTGACAAGCACAAGAGAAGGAGAAGCTGGGATCATTGACTACTCTTCTTCCATTCCCATTTTCTGCATTCTCACAAACAGTCCCGGTACGTTTCTCCCACTGCTCCTTACGTCCCAGTGGTAGCATAAGATGACTCGACAGTTTTTTTGCTAGCCACAGCAATTGAAATTGAAATTACAGAAGTGAAACTCACCAGAAACTTGATGTTGCTACTCTGCTTTGACTTGGCCAGAACAGAGGCACATGATTTTGTCTGCTTTTCAGGAATATAGCATTGTTTTAGGCATGTCTCAGGTCTTATAAGCTCAAACAGTCATTTTAAAAATTTAAGTAAAATATTTACTCTATAGCAGCTGAGGTTGGTACATGTGTGAGAAAAATCTGAAATAGCTGATGGTAACATTAGCAATATCTTTTTTGTTTGTTTGTTTTTACCTCAGGCAGACAGAAGCCTAATCAGAGGTGCTTAAAGCTCACTAATTCCTATGAGCCAACCTAATCAAAGGAACAGAATTTCAGTGCTTAATTCCATCCGTAGGCTGTGAGAATGGAGACTCTTCAGTGGCATAGCTAAACTGCAAAACCAGGCAGCTTCTGCCTCTCCCAGGAGTCACCTTTCCTACACAGTAAAACTTGAACTATGTTGATTCAGCTCTCCTCGATCTCCAGCTCTGCACAACCTCTATCCTTCTCTTCTTCCTTATCAAGACAAAAGTAACACGTGCAAACACCTGGTGTGGGGACTCATTAATCAAATGAAACTCTTGAACCTTAGAAAACAGAAGAGTAGAAACTATGGTCATACCTCTGTGGCATAAGTCTGTTAAATAAGAAGAGTGGAATAGTGACCAGCACCAAACTCTGCTTAGAGAAGCAAAAAAAAAAAAAAAAAAAAAAAAAAAAAAAAAAAAAAAAACACTTAACATATCTTTGGGTTCATCTATAGTGCTAGAAATGGCACCTTCTGCAGATCAACACAATTATTCCTTTCATTTTCTGTAAAAGAGTGTCATTCAATCCATTCAATCTAAATTTCTTCCCGCATTTTTTTTGGGGGGCAAGTGCTCTCAAGTTTTTTCCCAGGTAGTTAAAGGTTTAAAACAAAACAAGCAAGGTCCACTTTCAGAGAAAAAGGTAGTGGTAGACAAAATTCAGAGGAACTGTGATCTTAAAATTGTATACTTTAATGACCTTCATATTATTAGAAATGATAGTCTATACAGGTTTATATTTTCATTTTTTTACTCTGGTGCAGCACCATTGACTACTTGACCAGTTGCAGGCAGTTGTGAGCTTTCTCTGTCTATGTGCTGAACTGACAGAGGTGAGATGGTTCTGATACGGAAGTGTGAGTTTCTGCGAATCAGGCCTCTCAACAGGCTTTAATGGGCTCAGACCCAGTGTAGATCAACGCAGATCTACAGCAAATCCTTCCTCACAAATTCCAAATGGTGTAAGTCAAGTCTGAGTGATTTTTATGCGTTTTTTTTTGAAAATAAATTATTCTGTCACTGATATTGTTTGACTATTATTTGTGCATATAAGTTCATAGACATACTTACTATATCCTTTTCTGGGTTGCAGACTTTAACCCAGAGTAGGTGGTCTAGAAGCCAGTCTATGGGCTTATCTTTATAGAACATGAGGAAAAATTCCACAATGAGAGGCAAGTCTTCCGATTTAAACAATTTTCCTGAAAGTAAGACATTATTAAGTTGCACATTCAAATATTTTTATTGCCATACAGAAACCACCAACTTTCTTTCCTCTACCCATAAGCACATGAATGCTGTTCTGACACATAATGGAAATTTCATATAGACTCCAGCTTTGGAGATGATTTTCTTTTCCTCCAGCTTGCTGGGATTTTGAAAAGATTTCCATCCCATGTGTGGAGATACTACCAAATAGTCAATCAAATGATCAAGCATGCAGTTTTATATCCTAGTTCTAAACACAAATATGCCAGTCACAAGTATCAGTGTAAAAGATGAAACAAAATCTGAATACTTCCTCAAAATGCTAGATATGCAATTTCACTGGCAATAGTGTAGTAAATATATTTAAATTAAGATCTAGAGATGAAAAAGGTTGCTTTGTAAAATACTATCCTTATTCATTTAGTTTTCCTGATATTTTTATTAGCAGATTTTGTTACATTAAATTTATTTGTTCAATACAGCACTGATAATGGTATGCGATAAATATCACAAATAAATTCTGAGGAAAAAATATAAAGAAATGTACTACTATAAAAATAATAATAAAAAAAATCACTATAAAATGTTCCACAAAGGAAAGCAGATACTTCATAGGTTGTGCTACTTCAGTTCTTGCAAAGGCTACATGCTACAGGTGCATGTGGTGCCCTGAGGTGGAACGATTTGCTTCTTATGGGAACCCAACAACTAGATCCTATGCTGAGGAGACTGTGTATTAAAAAGACATTGCCAAATAACATAGAAAGTAAGACTTCAAAAGGGAGTTTCTCTAAAATTTTAGCATTTCCTCAAGAATCAAGGAAGTTTTGATATGTGAGTCCTTCCATGTAATTCTGTGCAAGACCTACTCTATTCATACAGCTCTATGTTTGAGTCAAATCCAGCTGACCCTGCTGAGGCCTTAATACATACCAATGAATCCAAGTTGGGAGAACTCAAGAATCATCCACTCTTGGGACTGTTTAGCAGCAAAGTTTTTTATAGTTTGAATATACTCAGGTTTGGCTATAATATCATCTTCCAGCTGGGGAAAGGGGAAAAAAACAAAACAACAACAACAAAAAAAAAAAACAGAACAAGACACAATTGGTAGGTTTACTGCTTGCAGAGGAGGTAGTGATGCTGTCACATGTGAATGACAACTGCATTGCACTTGACTGCTGTACAGTCTTTACCAAAATTGCACCAAACTAAAGTGCCTTTTTACCTAGCTTCTGTAGATATCTCTGCTTCAGTATCATTCATTAAATGTTTTACAGAAGTGACCATAACAGGCTGAGTGCTTCCCACTTTTTCAAAAAAGGAGAGGTCTCTACCTTAAAGAGCTAACACTGAAAACTAAAAAGGGAACAAATTGAAATTAAGGGAGAGGACAGTAAGCAGTTTGTGCTGAAGTTGTAAAAGCATTGATAAGCAATAGGAATAAGTTGTTTGGAAAGACAGACAGCATAATAGTTAGAAGCTTTGCAGATTAACCTGGCAGACTCTGTCATGCCTAAATGGTAACATAGGAGAAGAACTGGTGATACATACTACTCACCAGTAGGAAGTGAGGTGCTTCAGAGAACATTAGCCATGAAAGAAGGAACATACTGTGAAGCTCAGTGAAGGACAGAAACACACAGAGCTTTTAAGGAGTTGTAAAGGCTCAAACTGGATACATCTGTAGAGCCAACTGATGGACATTGAGAAGAGCAGAGTGATAGCCATCAACAGAATGAGAAAGGACTTTGCTGCATTTTTGCATAGCTTTATGAGAAGAAAAGATGTTTAGAAGGGCCAGAAACTACTCCAGTAACCAAAGCTGAAGATGATGAGTCCAAACAAGGAGTTAAGACATAACAATGCAAAGAAAATAAGTGAATTTCAGAAATAATTAAGGAGCAAGCAGTTCAGGGTTTGAATTTGGTATGGATGTGAAAAACACAGAAAAAACAAAGAGTCTAACCCCTCAGGAAAATGTTGCCAGGGTCCAGTTTAATGATACAGTCAAGCTGATCTAACTGCTCTCTGTTCCTGCTGCTTGTCTGATGGCATTGGAAGCTGGTTTAGAGAGGTAAATAGGTAGAAAATTAATGCTATCAGAAAAGAAAAACCCATAGTTTCCTGTCAGTTTTGCATCCTCAACTGACTCAGTGCAGAATCAGCAGTAATATTTCATGGGAGACAGTAACGAGGGAGCAGGCCCACAGCTGTCAGATGAATTTAACCGCTATTACGAGCGGAGAGATGGCGGATGTCAACAGCGAAACAAGGGGTAAGTAGAATGAAACTTGAAAGACAAGATTAAGAGATCTGTTTTGACCCTGTCAGCTCCTGCTGATGATAAGATATCAAAAAATAGATGAAGACAAACTGAGATCAAGATGCACTGAGATTAAAACAATCTGAGATCTGGGGTTCAAGCCGAGGTGACAGTTATACAGTAGAGAACAGCAGAAAAATAAAACTTACAAGAAGTTCTGCATAAAACCAAATAAACTAAGAGGATTATCCAGTGGCTAGATATAAAGGGAGAAGAACAGAGAATCAAACAGAACTTCAGAGAATCCTCACAATGTAGGGAAGGGAGGATCCTCTTTTTTTCCTCCAAAAAAGAGGAAAAGCAGGGAGCAGTATCTCAAAAATTCAGTGAGACCATCACGCCAAGAAAGACTAGAAGGAAAACGTAAAAAAGTAGTAAGGATGAAGAATACAGAAGCACTGATACAAAACAGACGTAGATGTGGTTATGAATTAGAAGTAGTTTTGCATAGAAAGGAGCCTGGAACAGTTTTTTTCTGGGGCTGAGAGTTGAAAGTGATTATTAGACAATGTAGTTTGACATCCTATGTAGCCTAAGACATTAAAAGTAATTTAATTAACCCTCCACTGAGCCCTGTAATTTATGTTCAACTAAAGCATAACTTCTTGAAGAGCATCTTGCTATTGCTTAGCAATTTCAATGTCAGTTCTTTTTCAGTAAATAATGCTACATGTAATTACCCTTAACATTTAGTATGTTGTACCCAAATTCTAATTTGATTTTTTTCTGGCTTCAGCTTATAGCCATTTGTCATTTGTATGCTCTCATCTGCCAAAGGAAGTTATGCAATGGCTGTACACCATTTGATCAGGAAATGTAAGATAAGAACTGTCTAGTCCATTTGCCCAATTGCCATCTGAAGGACAGCAGAATATGTAATCACAGCTTATTTCCCTTTACTCATCAGTACTTTCTGAAGGAAAAAGGCATATGCACAGTTGCAAAGAAAGGTAAATTCCTTAAATGATATGCAATAAATGGGTTTCCATTTGTTCCTCTTATTTATCTACCTAAGCGAAGTTAAAATGAAGCAACAGAAAAGTAATACATAGCCCATGTACAGTAGAAGCATAGGCATTGGACAGGAAAGTATTTTCCTTTTCATATTTCTTTCTAAACTACATTAATGTATTTACACATCTCCAAAATGTATATCATCACAGAAATAATCAGTATTACAGCTACTTAATCATATTGTGAACATACCTGTAAATAAAATGTTCCCTTAGGTTGGGCATATAGCATTAAAAAGCTATAATCCAAATTCTGTTTAGTTCTCCACCTAAATGTGAGCAGCAAATTCTGATAAGCTATTTTGCAGTTTTACAAGAGTTATTTGTACAATAAAAGCATTAAAACAATAAATCATAAAGCTGAGCACTCTAATTCATTGTTAAGTGAATAAGAGTAAAATAAGTAGTATTTTTTGATCTAAAATAACCTGATTTAAAATTTCCTCTATAATTAATATAAACATTTGTAAATAATTCAACTTCTCTTTAAAATTTAATGGAAATTAATCAAAATATTTCAACTTGTAGCAACTCAGTCTGAAATAAAACATTTAATTAATAAGCATATTCATGTTAAATGACTTAAAGATTCTATTCATTATATTATGAAGAACAGAGATTTAAGAAAAAATATTATTTAGACATAATTTAAAATGCTTTAAAATTGAGTGTTTTTACTGATCAGCAACACAGAAGCAGGTTGATAAACTTCATTTTCAAGTTCAAATGTAAATATAGATTTTTCTCCATTAAGTATAATATCTCATTTTACTAAAGGATAAAGTTGCTATTAGATAATGAATCATAGAATCATAGAATCACAGAATGGGTAAGGTTGGAAGGGACCTCTGGAGATCATCTAGTCCAACCTCCCTGCTCAGCAGGTCACCTAGAGCATGTTAGACAGGGCTGCATCCAGGCGGGCCTTGAAGATCTCCAGAGAAGGAGACTCCACCACCTCTCTGGGCAACCTGGTCCAGTGCCCTGTCACTCTCACAGGGAAGAAAATCCCCCTCACCTTCAGGCAGAACTTCCCATGGTTCAATTTCTGCCCATTGCCTCTTGTCCTGTCATACGGGACAACTGAAAAGAGTTTGTCCCCGTCCCCTTGACACCCTCCCTGCAGGTATTTGTACACATTGATAAGATCCCCCCTCAGTCTTCTCTTCCCCAGGCTGAAGAGGCCCAGCTCTCGCAGCCGTTCCTCCTAGGGCAGGTGCTCCAGCCCTCTGATCATCTTGGTGAGTCATTCATAACTATTTAGAACAATTAACATCAAAGTGTATTTATATTGTATCTAATTCAACTCTAATCATCTCAGACAAATATAAGTACATAAACACGTTTATGCTCTGGAGAATAGGAGGCTTATCTATAAGTCCCATATACATGCATACATATATATGTATACATATATATACACTCTGATTTTATTCTTCATAAAGTTTAAATATTGCGGCCTTCCTGCTGGCATTGTTTGGGTAGCTCCTAAGTACATTAAAATCAGATGAAATAAATTTTCCTAGTAAATTATCATTATTGCTGGTCAAAAGAAAACTATTTTCCTCTAGTAAATCAATTTTGTTAGGTTGCAATCTCTAAATGAATTTGGTGCACGTAAGCCAATAAAATCCCCAGAAGAAAAGAAAGTGTACAATCACCAAAGGTTAGGTCATTAAACCTGTAGTAGCTGTTACTAGCTAGTTACAAGGCTACATGAGGTTTTCTTTGGGTATTCTCAGAGTCCCCTCCCCGGATCATTAGATAAAACATTTTCCTATTTTTGTCCTCTGTTACTGGATCATCTAGCCTATCACCACTCAGCATATTCCATCTGGTTTAAAACCTGTGGAATGGCTACAGTCTGGACCCACAGAAGAAGTCTTGGTTCTAACCCTGAAGCTGATGTGCAATAGCTGATGAGCATAGCTTTTCTCAAGACTCCCTTGCGTAATAATTCAAAAAAGTACACTTAAGGTCCGTTATCTTTGAAATTCACAAACTTTATCAGCTCAGACAATATTGACTTTTGCAGAAATTTCCATTCTATGCTCTTAGAAAGAATTCTTAGGTTTTATATAGTTTTATTACCTTACTCTGTCCTCTGAATCCCCAAATGTTTTCTTCAGATTGGAAAGAGCTGGATAATAATAAGCAGGAGGAGAAACAACCTCCAGGACTCCAGACTGGACTTCACCAGGGAAGCTACAAAGAGAAGTTCAGTGAGACTCCATTCCTCAAAAGTCTTTCTGAGGCAACCAAAGACAGCAGTTCCTAAAAGTTAGGTTTGCTCCTTCAGAGTAAGATTCACAACTCCAGCAAGCAACCCAAATCACCTATCATAGAATCACAGAATGGGTAAGGTTGGAAGGGACCTCTGAAGATCATCTAGTCCAACCTCCCTGCTCAGCAGGTCACCTAGAGCATGTCAGACAGGGTTGCATCCAGGCGGGCCTTGAAGATCTCCAGAGAAGGAGACTCCACCACCTCTCTGGGCAACCTGGTCCAGTGCTCCGTCACTCTCACAGGGAAGAAATTCCCCCTCACCTTCAGGCAGAACTTCCCATGGTTCAATTTCTGCCCATTGCCTCTTGTCCTGTCATACGGGACAACTGAAAAGAGTTTGTCCCCGTCCCCTTGACACCCTCCCTGCAGGTACATGAATAAGATCCCCCCTCAGTCTTCTCTTCCCCAGGCTGAAGAGGCCCAGCTCTCGCAGCCGTTCCTCCTAGGGCAGGTGCTCCAGCCCTCAATATTGGAAATCAAGACATTAGGAACCAAGAAAGGACTTCTGACAACCAGCAGAACAGGCAGGACACTACTTCATTCAAGTCACAGTAAACATGGAAGAGAAGTGTGTCTCAGAAATCTTGCCTCTCCTAGATATATAGGTGTTTATGCATAAAATCCTGAGATGGTTCCTGAAATGCAGCTGTAATTTACAACCAAACCCATTATCCAGAACTACACACTAAACTTACCCTTTCCATGTGAGCTACTAGTTTCCTTATTATTTTTTAGCTCTAATCCTACAGCTACCCAAAATGATACTCTCTTGGATTGCGGGTTTGGTATGGGGAGTCTAGGTCCAGTCTATACTCCAAGGATTATATTTTGCGTTTTAAAAGTTAGTGAATAAAATACATAATCAACCTTGGGAGCAATAGCTAGAACTAAGATATCCCCCCCCCCCCCATTCTAGAATATGTAAAATAAGTTATTCAGTTTTTAATAGGCATAGAATCACTAAATAAGGAGGACTTCTCAGTCCTACGTTCCTCCTTTTCTATGATTACTGAAAAAAGACAGTAAAAACAGTAAAAATTAAAAGGTATCACAGTGAAAGTATGCTGATAAGACAGAATGAAAATTTTACTGTATAATAGTGACAACAGCATCTGCTCTACAGAAACATTTCTAACAATCATAAAGAAAAAAGAAAAAAAAAGAGGCAAGTGCTTAATTTGCTGTACACACTGTACTTGTACTTTCTGGTGTTAAACAGTACAGAGGAAGACTGTATGTTCACCTGGTCCTAGCTACAGTAGCCCTCTTCAAGCTAAACAAACTAAACCTCCTGGAGGGAGAAAGCTATTGTTATTACTTAGCTAGTAGGCTGAGCTTGGGGAGCCATTTGGAGGAAAACTGCAGTGTAAACACTGTCTGGAGAATCTGCAGAAAAATCTGCACCAAAGCCTCAAAAAATGATGGAAAGAAGGAAACTTCTTTGGGAGATCTTGTTCTATTTTTTTCTTACTATTGTAATAAAACATTGATACAGAGATTGGGAGCTTTGTTGTGGTTCATTTTTAAAGAAGGAGAGAGGGGGGAAGCAGTTTCACTTCAAATACTGGCCACACAGTAGGTAACTCATCAACAACTTTGTGCACCAAAGAAAACCAGCAACATCAGCACTACAACTCAACGCAGATACCATCTATTGCTCTCTTTTAGTCACCTGCCCTTCAGGGGCTTTAGCCTTATCTGTTCTGTGGCTATTAGATACTTTATACCATTTCTTGGAAAGCAGCATTAGTAAGACAAAATCATGCTATCAATGAATGTATTGAATGTATTTTTTGCCCAGTTTAATTTAGCAGTTGTTCTTCTCAAGCTGCTCTACATTTTCTTTGCACACATGAAATGTCTGTTGGAAAGAGTGGTGAGGGAAAGCAAAAAGAAAGCAATGGAATCCAAGCCTTCATTTGATAACTGTTACTTTAATTTGGCATAGCAAAGGATAGGCATCTCATGCTATCCATTACATAATATTATAAGCTGACTGGTGTCCAAAATCCATTGCCTTTATGTAAAAAGAGGCAAACTAGGAAACAAAAACATCTACAAAACATAGAAGATATCAGAATACATTGCAGAGCACTATAGTCAGTGGGGACTTAACGCACGCAGCCGCAGGTGCTTTGAATTGCATCATTAATTTCACTGGGAAAAGACTTAGGCTCAAGTAAATATTTATCAGAGGCCTTACCTGATTAGTTAAAGTATATTTATGAAATGAGAAAAGAAAAATAAACTGATATACATCTTTGTGTTTGAATTTCACAGATGCACATACAAATAGAGTGCACCTTTGATTTTTTTCATAGTAGCTCCATTTCAGTATGATAGTTTTATAATTTATTGATGAAATGCTCTAATTCTTTCCATAAATACTGGAAATGTATTTATTAACTGTTCCGTGTTACACAGTATACTACTTACCTTGTCCTAACACTTTCTGCAACACTGTTAACATATTCTGCATTCGCCTGAAAAAAGAAGTGGGTTAATATTTAAATTTCACCTATTTTGTATTAAGTATTAAATAACATTTTGTAGGGAATATTTACATGCAGCCACTTCATTTCTGTTCTCTAATTCTGTTCATTGCAAGCAAGAGAAACATTTCTACTAAAAGACAGTGTTGAGATCTCAGGACAACGGAACTTTTAATCTAATTGAAAATAGAACCAATTTATCTCTAGCTATGCTTTCTGCATTTTGGTTTCTCACTGCTTCTTCATGTACTCAAGCCATTTTCTAGGAAAACTGTTTTACAGCTTCCAGTTATACCAGAAAAGCAGAGTCATACAACTGTCAATAAAAATAAATGTTTCAAATCAACCAAAAATCATAAAAGAGAGCCTATTGCTGCTGAGAAGAGTCACCCGAGCAAAATTTCCCAAAGCTACAATATCCGTAATTTTTACATAGAGCTTCTTCTCAATATAATAAACTTAGGGCACTTAGTCTGAGAATTATGAGGATATACTTATCATTGCTACTGTCAAATGATTTTTTTAATGTCTTTTAATGTGGAAAGCATCGTTAACTACATCAAACAGTACTAAGTTTTATGGATGTGATTTCCAAAGCAATGTATGGCCTGTCTTATGATTTTTTTTTTTTAATTTGCAATAAATAAAAAAGATCAGATGTGGTAAATAAAGAACCATGACAAGAAGAAAATAACAAACTTTATTCACTTTCAGCCTATAAATTACTCCAACTTAACCCATCATGTAAACATTTAACCAGATCTTCTAAAACTTTCTGGGAAACTGAAGGTGTGGATACATGATCAGTGAACATGCCTGCCCTTCTCCACTATCTTATCACCTCTCATATTATGATCAACCAGTTCTAATTTGGAAGTTGCAAGAATGTGATGTTGGGGAAGGGAGAAGAGAGAGATTGACTCTTATAGGAGCCGTTGGATCTTAAATTGGTTTAAACTGACCATGAAATTACTATCTAAACTACAATTTGTTAAACATGCCGCTCTGGGACTATCCAAAGTGGGAAACTTTACCATTTTAGAAGCTAACGCTTGAAAACTCAAAGAACTCTGAAACAGCATACAGGAATGTTTTAACTGAATGGCAGTTGGGCAAATCTTGTGCTGCTGAGCCTTCTCATTGGGAAATATACTACTCTAAAATAATCTCAGCTCCCGAAAGTTAAGCTGAAGGGGAAAAGGAGCCAGGAGAATTGGGCCTACCTAGTTATTACCATGATCAAAACTGAAAGGAGAAGCCAAGATCTGAATATAGCATGACAATTGCAAAAGCTGTTATAAATAGTGATTAAACCAGAACTTTAACTCTTAATAAATACATACATGAAACTGAACATTGTTTATAGAAGGATAAAGAAATATGAAGAATAAATATAAGGTCTGAGTAATTCTCCAGTCTGTCATATGCAAGTCACTAGCTATTTCCCTTCTATGATTTTTTTTTCCAAAATATCTTGATCATATTGGAAATCTGAGAAATTTTACCTACCATTAACAATTTAAATTGAGTATTCTTTATTTTTCCAAATACGGATAGTTTGTCTCTGAACAGTTTAAAACTGTTTTCTTGTTCACAAGAAATGCCAGTTCACATGCAGAAGGCAAGGCTTCAACATGTCAAGGTATTTTTGTCAGACTGAGTAAGTCTAAATTTTTTAGGTCCTGTGAAACTTTCCTGGGAGGATTTACTTTTCATTCTTGTAACAGAATACATTACTTTCAGAGACAGTAAAAGGTCATAAGATTTTATCTGAAAATCTGGCTGCAGCAACTGTGTTTGTAACTATGACTTTCTTCCCCTCCTATCATTTGAGTTGCAGGTCTTTTTTCACCACATCTGAAGACTGAGGCACTAACTGCTTTCTATTTACTCCACCCTTAAAGAAATCCCTCCAGAAGTCCTGGCTGACAATATATTGTGGAATTTCCTACATCATTATATTAAGACACAAATTTCACATTGTCTTTTTATTAGCATACTGCATGTTTCCATACTAACTTACCTCAGCTACGAAGATGATTATTACACAGTCATTCTTTTGCTCTTCAGAAAGTTCATATAATAGGGAATGCAGTGTATTCATCAGATAATTTTGTTTTTCCCTTTTCACTGTAGGAATACCCATGACCAGTGAGACTGCAAAGACAGAAGTCCATCACTTCATTTTAAGTCAAATAAAGAGAAATTTTAATTCCACTTTAATTTTGATTTGACATAACCATGAGAACACAAGAACAGGTCTATCCTGTTAGAAGATAACTATAACCACAAGCATTCACTGATTGGCTTACTTGGTGACAGTTAATATTCCCACAGAACTATAACATAATTTTTCTTGCTACCTGAAAGAGGAGATACTTCTAGTTAGGCTTAGGTTAGAGAAGCTTGTATCTGTGTTCTAGGCACTGCATTTATGCTGTGCAGATGGCAAGTTATTTTAACAATTTACAACCATTACTACCTCTGTCAAACACATGGGCATCTGCTATTGGGTTTCAAAAGCACATATCGAAAAAGTTGTCCTAGCTGTCTGTATGGAGTTGAAGAGATCCAAGTAGTTAAGAGCTACCCAAGACTGCTTTAGTGAGCAAATGACTTTCTCAAAGGAAGCAAGTGCTATATATCTCAGTAAGGAATTCAGCTCAAAACTGCTTTCTGAGCAGTTTAAATGTGAACTGATGGCTTAGGTATAATCAATAATAAGAAGAAAGGAACCGAAACAGACTCTGGGAAAGGCTGCATTGCTGATAAAACCATGCTGTATGACATAATCAGTTTTTAAGCAGGACTTCTCTCTTTTTTCTTTCTTTCTTTTTTCTTTCTTTCTTTTGCTTTTCTTTTCTTTTCTTTTCTTTTTTTTTTTTTTTTTTTTTAATCAGTGAGTGCATTCCAGAAGTCAATAACCTAATAAGACTCAATAAACCTGTAGAAAAGACTCCTAGTCATAGAAAGTTTGTGAGGCTGGTAAGGAAGCAGCATATTTTGAAGGAAATTAATAGATACTGAGTTGCTCATTAATGGTGCCAATGTCAATTCAAACCATAGAAGTTCCAGTGCTCCTTTCCAGTATGTAAATTGCTAAACCACTGTGTTTTAGCTTTCCTTTTAACACACTGAAGGTCAATCTGTACTTGTTGAAGTACAGTCTTGCTATTGTGATTTTCATTTATAAATAAACATTGTGTTCTTTTACTACTTACTACTTTTTTGTTTGCTAGAGAATGTGTTTGGTTTTCCAAGGTTTTTCTGCAACTGTTTGCTAACTACCTTCTGATGCTTGGTAGACTAACACTGGTTTTCAGGCACTCAGTGAGAACTACTGCACTAGATCACATTGCTACAATTACACATACTCATGAGAAGACTGTAGAAAAATACCCATTGTCTTGGGCAGTGCCAAATTTTTCCTTAATTAAATCAAAAGTGTTGCCGATGTTTCTTTACATAAAAAAGTCAAAAGTTCAACAAATACAAAAAACAGACAAATGGTTGACCAGTTTACAGTTTGTTTGCTCCTTTTGGCTATTCTTTTTACCTACTACCCAAGAGCTTGGAGAAGCTGTAACTTAATCATTTGTATTATGGTTCATTGGAATTCACTGGTTTTTCTCCATGCATGAAGAAGTTGCATTGGAATTTTATTAATATATGTCAAATTGGAAATTCTTGGGTTCTGTAAGCACACTAATTCTGTGGGGAAAATGTCAGTCAATGCATCTTAGTCATATGAGAACATGACTAGGAACAAAAAGATACTGCTTTCAATTATGACTATTTTTTGATATTTGAAAAGATTTACCAGAATACCTAGAAGTGAGGACTTGAAATTGGGATGGGAGTGGTAAAGGTGCTTTTGTCACTCTGTGAAAATTTATTCAATTTGTCAACATTTTAAAATTTAGGGGAAAAAAAACCCTCCAAAGTTTGAGTATGTTTCATTGATAGAATTTAATAGATTTCTAGAAATGTACACAAAATATAAATCAATTTTTATTTCTTACCTCCAGTTCTCTGTTGCCCAATAACAACATTTGGAAAAACGGAACCTTCATATTCTCGAAGGTGAGGTAGATAACAGTACATATTTGTAAGACGCATGGGGAGTTTTCTGGTGAGATTTAATAATTTCCACTTCATATCATCTTAAAGAAACAACAAATCCACATACATACATAATATAAAAATCCAGCTGCAAAGACCATTATTCAAATTCTTTTCCTCAATTAAATTTTAGATTACCACACACAAGGTTATTCAATCAGAACCATTTATCAGAAAAGATTATATTTCACATGAGTACTTCATGATGGTTAATAATTAGCTTGTCTGGCAATTGATTCCTATTTCAGTCTAGTGAAGTTTCCCAGTTTCTCCAGCATATCTCAGGAATGGGCCTGACTAGATCTCAGGAATGAATTTATGGCAATGCATTACAATAGCACATATACACCCCAATCAGACTGAACCCCTAATACGGCAATTAGTTGAGAATCCCATTGTTTGATCCACCTCACAGCCAGAAAATAACATAAAGCTCCAATCCTGAACTTTCTGTGGAACTCCATCTGGAGTTCTCAGTGCATAGATAGCTGCAGGACTGGGCCTAATTTAAAACACAATAAACAGTTATTTTAAATACAGCTAGAGAAAAATGGTACATCTTTTGCACAGGTTTCAGGTTTGGTTTGGTTTTGTTTTGTTTTTTTAACTAACAAAAAGAAATACTGATTATGATTAATAAATTTCTTAGTAACTTAACTTAATAGAGTTCAATGCTTTCCCTTGAATGTAACACATGGTAATTTTCAGTATGCGCATGAAGGGTCCAATCAGAAGTCATTATATATAAAAGTCCTATAACAAAAAGGACAATCAGACTTAAGGCTTCAAAAAAGGGACAACCAGGTTCAAGCCTTCAAAAAAAATTCAAGAAACAAAAGACTGTAATATTAATGGAGAAAAAAAAAAGAAGGAATATTTATTCTCTACTATTTCAAAATGAAGATAAAAAAAATGTACTTATTAACGTTAAAATAACTAAAGTGTGACCTTTAAATATAAACCTATTTTAAAAAAGAAGCTATATAAAAAACAGACAACATTCATTTACTAGTTTATATTTCTTTATATAAACACTCCTGAATGTTCCAGTGGTGCTAAACATTCTTTAGAAAAAATTTAAAGAGCTACTAAAACCTGAACAATCTACTTCTAAAATTATTATAAAATCACTTATAAGCTTGCAAAAAAAATTTATAGCTAATGTAAGATACCCATAGGAGCACAGATGACAGGCACAATGCAACTAAAGAAAGGGGAGGTATCTGAAAGGATTAAAAGGAAGACTAGATTTTATGAGAGGAAGAACTGTAAATGGTCCTTCTAATCTTCAACAAAACTGCTTTGAAACAAAATTTAAAATCACTCCAGGTTACCTATTAACCAGCCATCTAAAGGCTTAAATCTTATCTTTCTAACATAGGCAGTGTATGGCTCTCATACTACAATTTTGTCTGTCATTCTTTGTTACTGAATTTATCTATACCCTGCTACTACTCACAAGGTGAATGTCTTGCCCTGAAAGAAAAAAGAGCTCCCATGAATTTGCCTCAGGTAATTCATACCTCAGTGTGTGCCTCCCCTAGATACTTTAATCACCTGTGCAAAGAGGCTGGTGCTGGGGGACTTCATGATATCAGAACAATATCTCAAGTAAATTTAGCCAACAAAATCATTTTAACAGCCTTCCAAAATACAGAAAACTTGAAAACCCACAGTTCCACAATCAGTAGAACAACACAAGGCCTATTGACTTAAATGGAAAGCCATTATGCCTAAGAAAGCCATCTGCAACAAATTCCCAAATTTACCACCATCAAAAGTTACTTAAAATAATCCCTACAAATGACTATACTCATCTTTATTCATCTAGTTAGATCAACATAGCCAGAAGTTTACCAAGTAGGCAATATCTTTTTGAAGTTCTTCAGCCTCCAAGATACTCTCACCAAAAATAACAAATTATCAGAGATTCCCCCCTCCAGAATGCTGTTTCAGTTTTCAAAAACAATTTAATACGTATGTGTAGACCTTTGTGTACAAAAGACACCCTCAACTCCTCCCACGTTGCTTTGCCACTAAATGTATTGGAATTTTGCTGCATAGAAACTTTTTTCTTACTGCCTTCCTAACTTTTCAAGGACTCTCCACTTCTATAATCTCCATCAAGGGCTAGGCAAAGGATATTAGTTTTACTACATGTAACAAAACATGATTGGAATGGGAAGCAGAAGACTAAGTAAAAATAGAAGAAAAAACATTCAGCGATGTTCAAGAAATTTCTCCTTTGAATCCCATGAACAGACAACAACTTCAACACTTTCCGACGTTCATTTGCCTTCAGTAAGAAAAAAAATGGCAGGAGGACGGAGACTTGCACTCAGCTCTACTGTTATTACATGCATTAGGCATGAACTCTCTGTCCACAGTATGTGAGGCTACTAGCGGCAACAACATGTTCTCTACTGTATAAATACTTACAGGGCCACAATGCTGCTAACAGTTAAGCATTTAATTATAAGCACCTACACTGTTTCTTTTAGGAGATGGAATTGAATCATCTAGTCTGTTATCTGCAACTATCAGTGCACACAGTAGATTAAAAAAGTAGGGGCTGTAAGACAGTAGGACCTAATGTGTGGGGTTTCGTAAAACAAATTAATAAGAACTTTAAAAAAAAACAGGAAGAAACCAGATCACTGGAATAAACTTAATTGCATTGTGGTGTCCATTTTCCTAAAAAAATTAAAAAAGCAGACCTCTCTCTTCCCAAAATTACAGCCTTAGTATATATCAATATGTAATGGTATACTAAAAGCTGGTAAAAATAGCTTATTTAGTGCTCTGTAGTTGGCAGTAAAAAAGAGCGAGTAAACTGTAAAGCGAGTGAACAGCACTTACTTGTGTTTACCACTGTGACATCACCGCAGTCTATTTTGATCACAGTTTATTTCTCATTTGCTTAATTAGTAACAGATTCCATATAGTGAGTGGTTAGAGATTGCTTTCCCACTCATTTTTTAAAGGAACTTTTACCTAATGCTGATATCATTAAATCAATGATTTTTCTCTCTACACCAGTGGTAAATAAACATGAGTGCACAAAACTTCAATCCTTTAAGATAATACATTTTTATACATACACACCTGTACGATTTGTTGTTGAATTCACCGCTTTTGCAACTACACGTTTAATTTCTCCTAGGGCACTGTTCAGTTCATGTGATCTTTTTTTGTTTTCTTTTTCAGCATATAATAGTCTTTGATGAAGTTCCAGAAGCTGGATTTTGTACATGTCTAAGTCATTTCCTGCAATGAGAATGTAACTGCTTTCAAAAAAGGTTAATTATATAATAGAATAAAGAGAAGGTTTAAGAATACAGGACAGTCCAGAAGACGACATTACCAGGAGAGTATAAAAAAATTTAAAAGGAGGCCATTCAAAGTTTACTCATTGAATAAAGACATCTGGAAGAGTATTAAGAAGTAGGGACACAGTTTAGTGAGTACACTTGTGCAAAGTCTTGAAAGGGAACACAAGAAATCAGAAGGTGACATCAGTAATAAGGAAAAAATCAGTCAAAAACTATGAATTGTGGGAAAGGTATTATCCAGTAAAAACAACAACTTTTTCAGTAATGACAAATCCTGATGGCCCCTTGTTATGCTGAAGAGAGTAATTATATAGTGGCTTTCTACTGTATAAAACAGCTATTAAGATTAAAAAATAGAAGATATATATATAAAATATATCGTTACATCTCCCTATATGTAAAGGTATGCCATCTTCATCTATGAATCAAAAAGTGCCTGAAGTACATTAAGAATTATTAGAAAGGATGGTTATTTGAACTTCTGAATATATTTACTTCTCTAGACAACAACTGGATTTGTGCTGTCTTGAAAGTTATCTTTGTAATTTTTAGACCTTCTTTGATTAAATAGCCTACAATCATATCCAGATTAGGAACATTTCAGTCTGAATAATGGTTATTTGAACTCCTGCTTTTTGCATAACATTCTCACATAAGGCAAGTTCAAGATTGTTTACAGAAGATCCATTTCCGTAAGAAGCAGTGACATAGAGCTAGTACTGTTAGTCTCATGTACAGAACTTCTTAGTTATCACAGATTATATATAAGACTCCCTGTTTCTTCACCATGTGAACAAAGACTGTTAGACTTGTTAAAAGTGACATAAGGACACACTTCAATAATGCCACTCAGTGTAAGACCATCTGAAGGGGAAAAAAAAAAAAAAAAAAAAAACCACACACACACACACACACACACGCACAAAAGCTGGTGCTTTTGTTGTCCAGTTTCAGGAACTGACCTGAAAACTGGAGGAAAACCACATGAAAAGACACTATCAAAAGAATAGCTGAAATTTCAGAACTTTGCTATTCTTATCTAATAACATATCTGCAGGGGAGTTAGCATGAAAATCAAACATCAGTGTAATACTCAAAAAGTTATTTTAGTCTGTTTTATAACATAATGATATGTAACTTAATATGAAAAGATTGTCCCTATTCTCAGAAACTACTTAACAATTCATTTTTCTACTGGTATCTATTGAAAAAAACATTTAAATTTCACATAAATTATGGATTTTGCAAGAGTTTTACTAGAAAAAAATAAAATTGACAAAAATGAAAAAGGGGATTTTAACAAAACTCAGCATTATCCTACATTTTAAAGTCAAATGGCATTGTTTAGACACTTCTCCCATTCGATTCTTAGACTGTGCTGAGTCCCATACTCAGCGGGACTTGTTTGCTATGATCCACCATTGTCTCTCAGCAACTGAAGCCCAAGGGACTCTAGCCTGTAGAAGGGATTGAGAGCAAAAGGCACATACATATAAATTTGTGATAATCTGCAGAAGCATTTGTAACTGAAATTGTTTTGCTCTTTTACCTAAAAGGATTTTCCACTTGGAGTAAGTAGAAGCCCTTATCATTTAATTAAGGACCTATAAAGTCCATAATTTAATCAATAAATGCGTGACTGCAAGGTCCCAAAAATCTAAAAGGAAGAGAGTAGTTTAGAAAAAGTATTTTAAAAATAAAACATCATCTGTATTATTATTATTAGTGAGCTCAATGAAAAAGTGAAAGATAATTAAAAGTAAGTTTACTAAAATGCACACAAAAACAAATGTTTCTAAAATTTCCTGACAGTCTTAATGTTTTGACCTGCAAGAAGGGCATTTATAAGTAGGAGGAGTCCATATAAAGCAATCAGGAATGTAAACTCAGGGTTGTAGCACAGAGAGGAGAATTGAATTATTACAGCTGTGTGCAACAAGAAAGTCTGGGGTTACTTAAGTAAATTTCCCTTAGAAAGAAACAGAATAAATAAATGAAAAGACAAAGGAGGAAGCAGATTCCACCTTTTAACAACTGCAGAGGGAAAACGAAGTTTAAAGCAGTTTTCCGAGACAAATCTGTAATAAGTTATCAGGCTACAGAGCTAGAACCCTGAGACAGCAAAAATACTGGAGCACATAATGAAGATCTCTCTTATAAAATATTATTTAGATTTTTTTTCTTTTATGCTTATCTTTCACAGTTGTTTCCAGTGCTATAACACAACCTTCAGCTTTTTGCTTTAGATTAAAATCTTCTGTTTCCATTTTATTCTTATACATGGTTTCTACAGAGTTCACGAACTGACTGGTATTAGTCACATTGCAAGAAAGTGATTCTAGATAGAGCATCAATACATGTAAACACAGTGGAGATTTATTTTGTAATTTCAAGACAAATTCAGAGGTGTGTATTAAAGATGAAGTAACAGATGTGCATTCTTCTTTAAACTGCAATTGCTATTTTGAGAGTTAGCATCAAGGGCCAAGACAGAGCGGAAGAATAACCCTAAATGAAAAGTTCAACATGCTCCTTCCAGTAAAATGCAAAAAATAGAGAGTGAGCCCACAAGCTTAGGACAAACACATGTTATCACACAATATCACTTAAAGCTTTTCACAAAGAGAATTGATCATCTTGCAACAGAGAGATTTCTGCTAACACGTTTCATAATTAAATGCTAGAAATTGCTAATCCATTGCCATCTCCAGTGCTGTAATAGCATAAAATTTTGCTAAACAGAATTCCCTCTGTACAATTACATTAGAGGAAGAATCAGTAATTAAAATACAGATGAATAACATTTACAGTCTCTCTCTCTCTCTCTCTCTGTTTACAATTCTTTAGCTACCTAGTGCCAGTATTACTCAAAACTATCAGTGCCACTACCAGGCTGACATTCTGGCATGTGCCAAGTACTTGTATTTTCACTTGCTTATTTTCAGGTATGCCTACCTTAACATTGTAGATGCCTCTGCCAAATTTGCATTGATCAATAGAAGATCAATATCACTCGGCTATCACTGAGTACAGCCAAAGAAGCTAGCATTTTTAATGGGCCTTACCTAGTTCTTCAAGCCAGAAGAGTGTAATCACACTTCTGAATCTTTCAGAACTGAAGCCTTAATAGAGCAAGCTTTCTAATATTTGTGTATTTCATTCAATTTTGACAGCTGGTGAAGCAAGAATTTGAAAAAAAAACGAATGAGCATTCATTTTCCCTTAGTGAAGAATAAATTTTTTATAAACATATATGCTGCTATGGTTTGAAATAGAACAAGAAGCAATGAGCTATTAGATCACATATAAATAAGATTACTGTTAGTTAATGTTTAGAATACAGTACGGAAGTTTTTATATTTTGTTGTGCAATAGTATTGTCACAAACACTTTTCATTACTGAAATTATTGTAGCAAACTAAGAAGATAAAATCCAAAACATTAAGAAATTACACACTCCAAACATTTAAGTGTTCATTAAATTCATACATATTTTAGTGTGCACGTGGAGAGGGTGTTCTTTAAGGATCTAAGGATCAACACAGAACTTTAACTACCGTTTCTAAATTCTAATAGCTTTCTTATAAAGAACAGACAGAGGTTTTTTATGAATATGCTCATTTTGGCAAGGCAAGGAGGTCCCATAAAAAGGAGTTTCAGATATACTGCAAAACAATCTCTCTATCCCCATTGATAGTCTTACCTAACACCCAGTCTACAAACGTTCCCTCTGCAGTGGGGAATGTCAAGAAAAGAAAGTAGCAAGAAGACCAGGACCTATAGCAAAACTACAAAAGGCAGATGAAGATAAAGGCTTCTTTTCCACTTTGACATGCTGAAGATCAATCGCTTTGAGAGGCTACAGAAATCCTACTAGGAAATCCTAGTGGGCTCACGCTGGCTAAAGGCCAGGAAAAAAAAGAAACAAAATAAAACCCACGGAATCAACAATAATATTCAAAGCTTTGTGACAAATCTTCAGCTCTTCAGATTGTTTACTACATTGTCATATATATTTATGGCATTGTATACATTTACAGCTAGTGCAATTCTAAGATGGCAATATCTAAGATGGTTTTAAATGCAGTCTTGTGTTATCTCCTAATATAGACATACACATATATAACTCTTTGCACTGGAAACTACAACTGTTTAAAAACTTCTAGAAACAATACTAATCTCTAAAACAAATACTCATTCTGAAAGTCAAAGGATTGTTCCTCTCAGCTTCAAACACACTTACTTCCCATTATCGTGAAGGCTTCTAGTTTTCAACTAGAATTAACTAACAATTCACTTCTGGCAATATAAAAGAGCTCTGGAACAACTCATCATTATCTCCTTCTAATATTCAAGGGAAAAAAGAAAAGTAAAGAAAAAATAGGAGCAGCAGCAAGAAACAAAGAAAAATCCCAGAGTCTAGCAGTGCAATAACCTCTCTCTCATTTCTTGATTACAAGCAACATTGTTTACCATAATCTACAACACTTTCTTTTAGAAAATCAGCTTTGATAATGCCCCATTTAAAAGAAAACTAAATGATCATACTAACTACAAAAGATCTTGTCATACTCTCTACTTGGAACTACTGCTCGCTGTTCAGGTTAATGAAGCATATTAAAGCATTCAAGCATGCATAGCTCTAATAACTGTGGTGGTTTATTGTCTTCCTGTAACTGATCTAAAATAGATAGACCTTCCTAAGTCTTCTTATTGCACACTTTGCAAGCTCAGGTTCTGTTCTGTCAGAACGAGAAGGAAAAATCCCCAAAACAATACCTCTTAGTTCTGAACGCTTAGTTCTTATACAAACACTTAAATTCAGCAGTGCACTAAAGGTATTCATGCACCCTTTTAGATAAGGACACCTTCCTGAATTTGTGCATGATATATAAGCACAGGATTGCTTGCATCTCCCAATAAGTTAGAGATAACCAAGATAAACTACCATAAATTCAGAACAGCTTCACCTACACTGGGTACATTCACCCATTATATTCAGTCTTGGTTAGAAGTGGGGGAATTGTTGAGCTTTACACATAGGGCACAACATATCTTAACACAAATCTTCAGGAGCCTCTGAAGTGAGAGTCAGTGCTCAGGTTGGTTTATTTTACACAGTTGAAACGGAAAATTAAAATGAGCGAGTGAAGAATTGTTTCCATTCATCTGTCTCATCCTTATTCCGAAAGAGATGACAATTGCTATGGCTGATGCTAGAGTCTAGAAACAGGAGAAAAAAGTTGATTTTAGCCCGGCACAATTTTCGTCTGGTTGATTGAAACCCTTGTCCAATAGTGATTCTGGGGTATGAAATATGCAAGTTTGGTAGGTCAATGTATGGGGTTTAACTTGCAGTGACGATATTCTCACCATGTTTTTATAGGTTTACGTAGGTGTCTAATTGAGCAGAGTAACTAGATGGGTGTATGTTCTGTCAGTGATCTATTTGTCTTTGACAGTATCCACATCAGAAGCTCCAAGGCTGCAGAGGGTAGCGCAGGGACATTGTATTAACCCAGTGATGTCAAAGAGCAGTGTGCCAGCAGTTCTGTTGTATGGGAAGCCAAGATTCCTCAGTGCCCATACTAGAGAGAGAACTAGAATCGTATTTCAATACTAAAAAAGAACCCTAACCCTTATAGATCAAAGTTAATCACTGAATTACTAAATTACATAACAAATATGGGCACACTATTGTTTTTGGCAGAGCATATATTGGCATATAATTTTTGTAAATCCATTTATATACTATATCTAACTGAAAATAGATAATCAGATTTGTTTAAAAGAAAATAAAACTATGTTCTACTAGCACATTATCTTAAATGCTGGCAAAAAAATCCTCAATTCTCATTTTAGACCTAATTTTTTTCCTGTATTAGAACCTAGTGAAAATTGGTCTTAAAATATTCACTCAGAAATGGAAAGCAATAGAAAAGAAGTGAAAAATGTATAAATTGAATGGCTATCCCATGGCGTTTGGCTAAAATTGGTGTATTTTGGTTTTAACATAGTAATGTTAGTAACAGTATAGGTTCTTACTTGCAATGGAAAATTCTGACTTGAATATGGTCTTTTCAGGTAAGTACTTAATTGTCCTAAGTGAATGAGTACATTTTATTTATTGCTTTGTTCTGGTTAGTATTTCAAATATTTTTACTGTTCTGCCTGATGTAGCAACAATCACTCATTTACACACTCATGTAATTAAATGCCTATCAGCTGAAGTATTTCTGGATAAAATTGTATTCTTCCAGGAAAATGCAGCATTAGGAAAGGATGAAGGTTGTATATTTACACTTAAGTACAGGTTGTGATGATACACTGCACAGCAAACAAAAAAAGGTCAGAAATGTTCCTTATTCCTTCCTCTATGAAGAACAACAGTAACTAGTCTCATTTTGTATTTGAATCTTTATAGGATTTATGACTCAGTTCCTCTACTTTTGAAGAGGAGGCAACCATCATTCCTGAAAAATTAATTGCAAAAAGCACCAGACTCTTAGTTCAGTAAATGACATATTTAGAAGCCAGTAAATCTATAGTTTTCATAAATCTTAGACACAAATTTTAGTATAAAATTGGGGATCAGCAAATACACTCTCTCAAGTCTCATTTGACATGCTTGTATGTTATTTAAATATCAAAAGGCAGAACTATGCAAAGAATCTGAATAAGCAATAAATGGTTCAGAGGAACTGTTTTCTTACTGTGTTGTGCATTTTGGCCACATCCTGCCTGCACACTGCAACAAGACACGGATGTGCAATAACCTCCGTATGCTCTCAATTCCACTGGAAGCAAACACACACATTAAGAAAAAGAGAGAAGATTTGGCCTTCCAGTCAGCCCCCTGATCCGGGCTCCTTGGGGCCTGGTACTGGTGGTTAGACACAGCTTAACAGGCCTGAAGTAGAAAAAATGGTTTCTGCATGTTCATAAATCTGAATAAAGTGAAGAGAGAATAGTGTGATTCAAGACTCCTTGTCAGTCTGTCAGTTTGCCACTATTTAATTGAAGCTTTGAGCCAGACTGTGCCAGTTGGGTCTGCATCGGCCAGTGTGCAAGGAGCTCTCTCACAGACACCAGAATCTCCTGGGGAGCTCTGCTTGGGTGCGCGGCAGGAGCAGTGGTTGGCCAGCTGAAGCACTGTATCATACCACACACAAAATTATTGGAAATAAAAAAATAAAATGTGTAATTGGTTGTTTGTGCTAGCATGTACATTACTCTTTTCTCAGCTGAAAACAACTGAGGCTCATCAGAAACCCTCTGTTATTACTGTTTTCCCCTTCCTGATGATAAGCTTTGTGAAATAATGAAAATTTTAATATATTAATCTGCTAAACCTTAAGTATATTTCTGTGAATGTGATAAGTACGAACAGTTCCTCTTCTCTTCTCCCTTCCCAAAGAAATAATTAAAGAAATCCAGGTTTCACCTTTTTTGACACATTTTATGTATTAACATGTTCATATTCTTGTGACACTATATTTTTCATCAGTTTCTTCTACCTACTAGACAAAGTTTAATTCTGATTTACTTGGAGAAAGTGTCCCACAAATTTAGGTGAAGAGGGCAGCAACACATTGTAAATGAATTCACAGACATCTAATCCTTAACTTGTAAATGCAACATGAAGACACATTGTCATGTGAGTTGACCCAATTTACCTCACTGCTGTGATTTCTAGAAAATTCTGTTACTCCATCAAGACACCAGTTATTTTCATTTAGGCATAGTCTTTCTTGTGAAGAAACTTTACATACATTCATAATGAGTTTATAATGTGCTCTTACCTTATGACTACAAAAATGTATTTTTCAAGTGGAAAAATAAAGTTTCTTACCTCCTTACATTTTTCTCTGCTTTTGTGTACCTGTGATACTTCTTGTTGATTAATACTTGTATGGAAGACCCTAGTTAAAACTGGGTGAGCAAATTACTATGTAAATCATAAGGTTTATACCGCTTTCCATAACTACAAATCTATGAGGAGTAATTATATGAGAGCAAACACTTTTGGTCAGGAGGTTAAGTAACAACTGGATTGCAACTCAGTTGCACAACAGTAGAAACATCTGTATCATCCTGACAACAGCCCTTCCTACCCTCAGATGCAAACTGTTTGCTTCAGATAGGTTTTGCTTAGGGCCTGGGGAGGGACCAAAAAGCTCACAGCAAAACCATGCAGGATGTGGAACAGGTATTGCTACATCAATCAACCTGATTACTAGCTAATTGCAGCCTGTGTGTACAAGCACTCTAGAGGATGTTAAAGAAATAGTTGGTCCTATTACCTCAGCAGTTTAGACAGACAGTATCAGATTTGCTGAAGATCTGATGATTATCAATTGTCTTTGTAACTGCTTCATCATTCTTTTGCCACAAAACCATCAGTCTATTGAAACTGAACCTTTTGTTTATACTTATTTATGAAGTAATGGAAAAACTCAATATGCAAACTTCCTTATAAGGATTGTTTAAAAGTTGTATAGCAATATAGGCTATTACCAAAGTCCACAGTCCCTGAAGTCTGACTTTATCAGATTCTGAACTTTAATTTTTTTAAGTATGTTTCTATTCCTGATGACTGTGAAAAGGAGCTTGAAAATGCAATCTGGACATAAGTGATGCAGAAACATCTTCCCTGCCATGCCAGTTCATGTCACCTGTACTTGAATTAAGTCTCACATGTGCTAGCCAGCATGCAAGCTGCACTGAAAATAACCAATTATTTACTGCATTGCTGTTATCAACAGAAAAAAAAAAAATTCACTCAAATCACTGAACATGTTAATACATATCAACTGGATAGCCCCTCAATATCTCTAGTTGAAGCTACTGATTTTTCTTTGGACAGAAATCAGGACAGACACAAAACATGATTTGCACTACAAGTCAATACTGAAGGGTATAAATGCTGCAGGCGAAACTAAACAAAAGTTTGTAGAACTATTTTTTTTATATTATTAGAGTACTTAGGACGACTAAGTCCTGAGCTAGGATGCCCAGTCTCTAGATGTACAACAAATACAAACAAAAAAAGACTCTTATTCCAATGTCACTACAATCCAAGAAGCAGTAAATGGATGAATGGACAGAAATCAAAGGGAATATTACTGCTTAATTTGATATGCTTTAGTCTGCTCTTGATCTTTGACTACCTGCTTTTTAGGGGCAAAGCAGAGAAGGAAAATGAAATAACTATCTGGAGAGTTAACAAATAATAATAAGAAAATGTGCCATGGAAGACAATTTAACAAATAAGTGAAAGAGATGGGACAGTACTTCACCTCTCAGTTACCACATGGGATAAGTGAAACAGACATTAGAAGAGAAAAAAAGAAATCTCATGCTTGAGATCAAAGTGGGAAAGGAACTCCTTAGGGCTCCAGGAATGTCAACAGTGAGGTGAGTTCAATAACAGAGAAGAAGAGAAATTTAACAATATCCAAGCAGAAGTATTTGCTTGTTTTAGAAGAAAAAAAAACAATTCAGACCACCTTCTTATAAAGATATTCCCTGACACCAACAGGGCAGTATCTGTTTTTCTTCTGATTGTTGATGCACAACATACTGTTGTTCCTGGGTTTTTTTTGGATAGATGGGAAGCCCTGTCTTCTAAACTACTCAGGAGTAAAGACTGTATCTTTCCAGTGAAACAAACTTAATACAAAGTCATTTACCACATACCCCTACCTCCTCCTTTAGTTCTCATTATCAACACTCCTCTTTACGTATTCGTGTGACTTACCACATTTAAGAGAGAAGATTTGTGAGATTAATCACATTTAAGAGAGAATATGTTTCTGAACATGTTTTCAGACCCATTGCTTTCTGTTCTAAAATCTGTTCTTTTCTTCTTCTTAACAAAATTACCATTCCACTCATTTTTATTCAAATGATTCCTTCCTACATGGGAAGTTATAATGCGTAATAAAAACAGAGGATCATAATGTTTCTTAGTAAAGCAGGTGCTAATAATAATGAGGAGAATGACGCCATCTAAGAGAAATCAGTTACTTTGTTGTGGAGGAAACAATTGTGGAAGGAGAAAAATTAAATCAAAACATACAAAGAGGGAAGAAACTCCCTTCAAAAAAGAAACATCAGCAGAGAAAGGCCAAAAAGAAGTAACAATGAATAAAAATGGAATTTCAGCAAAGAGTCACAAAACACAAATCAGAAGATAAAATGGTGATGGCTGTATTTGTGGATAGCACAAATGCTTTCATTCTGTCATCTCCTGAATTTTAGTTGCTTAGGCATCATATTCTTACTTCTCCTTCTCTCACCCTTAGCAGAACTGCCATAAAAAAAATGTCAAGTTCTATAAGACAAACAACTTTATAGCTGACAAGAAAGGATTAAGACATTGTCTTGACTGGATTCAAGATCACAATCACCTTGTAGCACCTAGATCCACATTGCTATTTCTATTTATTACAGAAATAATTAATTAAAAAAAATTGCTAGTCTGACAAAATCATCTTTAATTCATCCCAGAAATCACCAGTTGCCATATTCTAATTATTCTGCACTTACAGAACTGGACCTTTTCTGAGAGTGTATATAAGAAAAATAAACACAAACTGTCACATAACAAGCCACATCTTCAGGGCTCAAAAGTGCTATGAGGAGAGATCTTCTAATGTTTTCTTGGAAAGTAATACCCATTTTATCTTTCCTGTGCAAGCTCAGAGACTCTGAGATGTGGCTTTCTGCAGATCTATCCAACATATGCCACCCACATAACCAATGACAAAGATGTTATGCTTTTTTTCATTTTATAAACAAATGTACAAAAATTTGTACTTTCTCTGGAGTGAACATTCCCTTCTAATACTGGAAACTAACAAAGAGAAAAGCAACTTGGTAATACTATAAATAAATAAATAAATACATAAATCACTTTTAAAAAGTGAAAACCATGCCAATCAACTTTAATCTCGTTCTTTTCATCCTAACTCAGGATTGTTATTAGTAGCATTTATTAAAATTCTTTTTTTTTTTTTTCAATTGCACAGGTTTGATCGAAGGATGCAATCCTGTAATCTAGTATGCAAGTTTATAACTTGGTGCATGTGCCCTTGAGAAAAAAAAAAAAAAAAAAAAGAAAGAAAAAAGAGACATACGTATTTAACTTTATGCATTGAGAAGCGTCCCATTGCCTTCAGGTTTCTGTCCTGAAGCACAAGCTGCTGCTGGGACAGTAAAGCGGAGCTGTTCGCTGTGCGCGGAGCTGAAGGCTCGCACGCACCTTCCCAGAGCGGGGGTCTCGAAGAGCCCTCGCCCTTAGCGCCCCCGCGCACCGAGCCCGCCGCACCTGCGCTGCCACGGCTCCGGCGGGCGGAAGGTGCGCGCCGCAGCCTCCGCCCTCGCAGCCCCGCAGCGGGCTGCTCGCAGAGGACAGCGCGGGGGCTCCCGACCCCGCCGCGCCGTGCCGTGCCGTGCCCTCCGCGGGGCGGCTGCCGGCGCCGCTCCCCGCCGCCGGCCCGACCGTTGGGCACCGCCGCGGGGGGCAGGTGCCGTGCCGAGCCGTGCCGAGCCATGCCGCGGCACCCCGCGTGGCCCGCTCTCACCTCCGCTGCCCTGCCACGCCGCCAGCCACAGCAGGGGGAAGGCGGCGCCCAGGCACAGCGCCGTGACGAGGGGGCCATGCCGCAGCCGCATCTCCCGGCGGGGCGCCGCCAGCCCCGCCGCCGCCGGCCGCGCCGCGGCTCCCCGGCCCGGCCCCGCCCGGCCCGGCCCCGCCCCGGACCGCGTCCCGCGCTCGGAGCCTCCCCGGCCGCGGCCCGGCGCCGCTGCCGGAGCCGCGCTGGACTTTGGCAGCTGGTAGCAGCAACGTGCCTGCTGCCAAGCAGCCACCTGTTAGACAACCACTTCATCTACCACCGGCACGTATCACTCACTGCCTTAATTGCCCAGCCGACGTGGTTCTTTTTAAATATAACTTAGTTTATATAAAAATATGCTTGTACTAGTAACACAGTAACTCATCCCTCCTTCACCCTGCAGCTGCATCTCAGGCCTGCTTATACCTGCCTGCTTAACAACTGCACCTCATCTTATACCACGACTGTAAATTGTTTGGAATAATGCCCTTTAAACAACTCCCACACCCACAACACTACAACTCCCACACCCACAACATTGCTCAGTGCCCAGATACCAGCACAATCGAGTCTTAATCTGAATGCTTGCCTTTATGATTCACTCTTCACACTGCTAGAAGTATAACTAGGTCCTTTTTCTGAAAGACTCCTAAAATTGGTTTAACATTCCTGTATTTGAACATTTACATGGATGGGTTTACTTTTCTATTTAATAATTATTTTGAATTATAAACGTTGATTATTATTCATGAATACACAGGAGACTGCTAAGTAGCTCACATCAGTATACAGATGGCGAACTACCAAACGAAGTACAGTTCCATGAATCCATGAGAAACCTAGAGCTAGACCCATACTCGTGCACTGAACCAAACTGCCCACTTCTTCCTTTTACTATGTCTTGCTTTCATATTTTTAATATCAATCTTCAAATTGCACTTACTTTAAATATATATTCCTAGGTGTTTTAAGTTAATAAATTAAAGCTCAAAAAACTATTTTTAATGGAAGAGCAATTTAAGCTTAGGCATATGTGTTGTAAAATAGACATTTAGACCTAAGATGAACAAATAAATATTAACTATATCATACGTAATGAATAAAAATGCCTTTTAATTTACCTGCCAGTGGGCACCTGTAACAAAGCCAAAATGAACATGAGATGTGGTGAAACAGGAGGGATACTGAAGATAAGAGTAACAGAAACCTAATGCACCCTACATTTTGGTTTATTTTCAGAGGAAAAAAATTATCCTTGCATATTTCCTGAAACAATATATATATATATATATATAACAATATATATATATTACCTATGTATGGGGAATGCCTGGAGAGACTGTCACTAAATGCATTAGATGCTGTTTATTAAGGCTGACTGAAGCAAACCTAGTTACTCAGCCAAGCTGAATTATGATTATCACTTCTGGCTTCTTCTGGCTGAATTTAATTATGAAGAGATAGTGCATTAACTGTTCCTCAAAAAAATCAAAATATATGATCACTGAAATGTCATGAAGTTCCATTGCCTTAGAACCTACTTGCAAATAAGCCCTCTTCTTCACTTCATTCTTTTTTAACACCCTCCTCTGTATCTTTCTCTCAGTGCTGTGTTCATACATTATTTCATATGCTCAAGAATAAAGCTTCCTGCTTTTCTGCTTTATAAAACAGGAATTAAATGCACACCTGGTGGGGGGGGGGCGGTTGTAAATGTTTCAAAAAAGATTTTGCCTCCTAGCAGCAGACTTCCTACATTTTTAGCAAATAGGCCATCTTTAAAAATACCATATACAACACGCAACTGAGTAACTCTACTATTAACTCTAAGAAAGTAATTTAACAATGTAGTTCCATCAGTGCAGCTTACCTGCAAAAAAGGGTTTCTAGGCTTGGCCTCATGCTTTTTACCTGAATGTCTCTTTTCTTGTAAGTTGCTAAGATGATTGTCTCACATTTTTGATAGTGTTTTCATACATCTGTGTATAAGCAAGAGTAGGGATGAGAAAGATTAAAAACATTTGACAAAATACAGGCTAACGGGTGAAACGACTAATAGAATATTTTGCACGTGGATTGCAACTGTCCTTCATGTGCAAAGAAGGGAACACAAACACAGAATAACTGCCAGTAACAATAGGTAACAGCCACTGCTATGGAAAGTTTCTGGCTGTATAGCAATCTAACTGATATTGCAGATTAAAGTCCCCTTTTATTTGTGAGGCTATCTTTGAGGAAATGTAATTTATAAGTTAAATGGAAGGTCACTAGCCTACACCAAAGTCTCTGTCAAGGCTATACTGAAAGACAATTGCTGACCTCAGAAAGCAAAGGAAACTAAAATCTTTTATGTTACTGCTTTAAATTTTCTGATGTTCTAATACAAGTCATGAATTGACTGAACACAAACATGTGCTTTCTACTAGATCACATAGCTGTGTAAAGAACGAGATGAGCCTTTAAGTGTTTACACTTGTTTGTTATAAAACAAAATAGAAATAGGACCAATTCCAAAAGCCCTAGCACAAAAACAACTTGCTTTGATTCTTAACAATCCACACAAAAATATTATTTTCCATTGAAGCATATACATTAGAGAAAACAAACAAATCCATACTGATATGAAGCTACTTAACCAATTAAAAGACATAATGGAAAGCGAAACTCTGAACCACGCTGTAGGAAGGTTTTATTTTGGTGTACACCAAGAAAATTTTCATCAGCTAGAAATTTCTTTCAGAGTTGTTTGCACAGACCCACACTTTTACAAAGCACATGCTGGGACTTTCTAAGTAATTCTGGCAATTAATGCCCCCAATGAGCTTTCTCAGAGCAGTAAGTGTGTGGGCACAGACACTGACAGTAAGGATCTGATGCTCACCTCCTCTCCTTTCTAAATGCCAAGCTGTAAAACCCTGCTGCAGCTGAAACAGGCTTCTCTTGACTACAGTATTTCAGTCTAGCTGTGCTTAAATAATGCAGCAGTAGTGCTCTGCCAAATAGTCTAGATGAGAGGTATAGCGCAATCTTTTTTTCTGATCTGGATTGTTTGCAAAGAGTTGTTCCCCAGACAAGACATGTCAGGGTTGTTGCTATCCAGGTCCTACAATCCGGTTCACCAGTTCTTAGACATTGGATCTTTTGTACTTTTAAAAACAAATTCTGTTTTTTGGTTATTCTCTAAGACCAATTTGTCTGCAAATAATGTGATAGAACTATCACATCCTCCTATCACCAAGTATGAGTATTTTTTAATAAAGGGGGGTATTTTCTAGTTTATTTTCAGCCTGTACCACTCTACTGTTGTAAAAGTCAGATTATTCATTTAAGAAGCTGCACTGAAAAACAAAATTGAACTCCCCTTAGTTTTTGAGCATAGGACTCAGATGCAGTCAGACAACTGAAGTTCACATATTAGCGATTCCTCCACACTTAACTGTGCACCTCTTCCACTGTACAACCTGAAAGGAAGAATGCCAAACATATAGATCCACCCTCTGAAATCCCCTGTGGGAGATAGGCCACCAGACGTGCTGTGTGGCTTTTTCTTCTGCAAAAAAGGTACTTCTATTCATTTAAAAAGGTGTCAGAATGTGGTTGAGCAAGTCTGTCAGCTCCCTTTCAGCCTCCAATCAACTTCTGCATACAATTTATAGGAATAGGAATTCTTTCTGCTGTCCGCAAAGGAACCGTTCAACCCACACTTACTGAAATAATGGTTAATTATAATACAATGGAAGTGCATACCAGTGCTAACCAGTACTAGGCTGAACCTATTTTCAGCTATGGCAAAGCAAGTTCCTCAGCAAAGCACCGAAGAGCCCCTCCCTGAAAGCATTCTGTGTTTAGCCCAACTAAATTCACAACACCTCTCTTCTGATTGCAGCCCCCTTCTTCTGTAGCTGAGGAAAGGAGCAAGTCTTCAAGCAAGTCTTCAAGCAGTTTTGTAAACACTTCAGGTGGCACAAATTATCACACACTGTATTTTATAAGCATTACAAACGATTTAAAAGTACTGAATAGTGTGATAATACATTGACTTTTAGCCTAGGAACAAGACCGGCTGCCCTGCTCCGATCGGTTTGCTGCCGCCCGGCTAGCCACTGGGGCCGGCTCTGAAACCAGAGCGTTTCCATCACGGTTATCAGGGCAGTGCATAGCCAGGCGAGATACAACTAACAGACTCACACGTCGCAAGAGCCGCCGGGGCGGTACGAGAGGAGGGTGCATCTGCTACACACAGCCCGCAGCTGCTACACCTGATTACGGGGCAAGGCATCTGGGGACTGAGGGAAAGCGAAATCTGACGTCAAGCTAGGCCACCTGCACACCGTGCAAACCAGCCCAAGAAAGAGGCCGGAGCCCCCGCCGCCCGCTGCGGGGAAGGACGCGGCTCCCGGCGCCGGCGGGGGCAGGGCCCGGCCTCTGCCGCCTCCTGCCGCCCGAGGGCCGCAGCGCGGGCAGCCGCCGCGGGCCGCGACGGCCCTCTCAGGAGCGCGCGCGCGCGCACGGCCGTTAACGGCCGCTGCAACGGCCGCCGCGCGGCAGGGGTGGGGGGAGGAGCCCTCCCTCGCGGTCCCCAACCGACAACCGCCTCTCCTCCCCCCCCCGCAAGCACTTCCAGGTCACGCAGAGCGCGCGGCAGCTTCCGGCGGCCGCCGCGGGGCTCCGCCAGGGCGGCTCCGCCACGGCAGGTGCCCGGCGCCCGCTCCCCGCCGCTCACGCGGAGGCCCCCGCCGTGGGGACGGGACGGAGCCCGAGGGCCCGCTCCGCCCTTACGGGCGCGCGCTGCCGCCAGGGGAGGGGCGGGGCGGGGCGGGGCGGGGGGCGCTGACCGTTAACGGCCGCGGGGCGGCGCGGGGGAGGGGAGCGCGCGGGGGGGTGGGGGGGGGAGTGTGCGGTGTGCCCCAAAGAGCAGAGCGAGAAATGGGGGCGGCCGTGGGCGGCGGCGGCCGCCGCGGTAAAGCAGCGCCGGCGGTAACTGGTGGCCTTCCCCACGCAGAAGATGTTGGTGTACTTGTGGGGGTTCCTGTACAGCAACTACTTTCGGTTTTGGCTGAAGTGGATCTGGAGGCTGCTGACGAGGAAGTGCGAGTTGCAGCGTATCTTGGAGGGGTCGCAGGAAGGCGCGCGGAGGACCCTGAGCATAGGTGAAAAGGGGGCGTCTGCGCGGCTCCTCCTTGGGAGCTCGGTGCGGGCCTGGCGGGCAGCCGCTGCAGCGTGCGGGCGAAGCAGCGTCTTCTCGCTGTGCTCGGCTCGCTGCTGGCGGACCTGTTAGCAAGGTGAGCCAGAAGAGAGGGGGAAGGTGGAAGGGCTGCTGTGCCTGCTGACGTCTTTTTTAGAGCCGAGTGGTCTTTGAAACATTTTGGAAGGCAATAGGAAGCAAGCAGTACCTGTCCTGCGTACTGTATGTATTCTCTGGATAGCGTTTTCTCCTTTCTCTTCGTGCTGTTTGAGGAAGATTTAAAACCAGAAATGTTTCTATTTGGACAGGAGATTCAAAGGATTTAATATCCTTGCTTACTTGCTAAGAGAACTCCAATTAGCTTTAAAAAGTGAATCGGAAAATTTTCATTTTTCCCTGAGATCATGCTGTCACTTTTTTTTTCTTAAAAAAAAAACTTTCCGTTCTTATGCAAGTTGCACAGAGAGCACAGGAACACAGTTTTGGAGTAGGGAGAAATGATTAAATGCACGAGGCCATTGAATACAGAATTTTGATAGAAAATAGTAATTTAACGTACTACTAAAACTTGTCACTGTAACAATAGCTTGTTTATGTTACCTAGTTGTTTAAACATGTTAGTGATAAAAGCGTTTTCGTATTTAAGAATGGAAAAGTAGCTGGAGACATTTTTATCTTGACATCTTTTCAGGCTTGTACCTTTTTTTTTTGTATACTTAACCAGTAAGTGTTTTTAAAAGTAAGAATTTATTTTAAGTGTTGCATTCACGGATTGTCATAAAACCTGCATCATTTAAAAGGCTTTCAATTGCTTGATACTTGTTGATTTTTAAATTGAGTAATATTTGATTAATTGCATGTGTAAAACATGAATTTTTTTAATACTTGTTTAATACACAAAAACACTTATTGACACATTTTTCAAAAAATCAAATTGATTTTATTCTGATATCTGACAGTTACTTTTGTTTGTGTTGCAGAACACTCCCTAGACTCATCAAAGAATAAGGTAAGCGATATTAGAGATCATTGCGTAATAACACCTTTTTTCTTACCTGCTCTTTAGCAGCATTGTCAGACAAGTCATTGTGCTGAGTTTCTGTTCCTGGAGACAGTCTGACAGTCTATTCCCTCAGTCACAAAATCTCTCTCTCTCTCTCTCTCTCTCTCTCTTTTTTTTTTTTTTTTTAAGAAAACAGAAATGTGGTAAGAGAAACGATATGGATAAAGCAATTCAATGCAGCATGCAGTAGTATCATTGAAGGAAGTGCCAGGCAAGATTGCAGGCAGCCATCTACCTAATTGACAAACTTATTCTGATTGTTCTGTGTCAGTTAAATTTGATAGCATCTGAAACCCTAAAATTTGTTCATCTTGGACAAAATCCTTTTGAGATGATGACTGAGCATTCTGCCTTCCCTAGCTAATCACTGCAACAATGATGTTGACAAAGAATTCGTGACTACCACAAGCGTCTTTATATTAGTAGAGCACAGTATGGGTGTATCTTTTATACACACTCAATATATTATTAGTTTAATTAAGAGATGTTATATATATTTTTTTAGAATCGCTTCTTGTATTATTGAAATGGAGCTGCATTGGAGTTAGTGTGAATCAGATTAAGAATGTATTGTGAGCTTAAAAAGTTCAGAGAAGGAAGTGAAATAATTGCCAAGTGATTTTAGATGGGCACTGTATAATAATCTTTATTTGCATTTGCCCTTTATTCTAGAAGACTGTAGCACAGTAATATATTAAGTTCTTTTGTTTCACTATAACATTGATACCTCAACTTCATTACTTTACCATCTGTTAATTCTCAAGCATCATGTACTTAATGAATTGAAGGTGTATCGCTTGTGTTCCTTGATAGCTGCATTTGTTTCAGCTAGATTAAAACCAAGCTTATATTCAGCACGTGAAAGCAAATGAGAACCTAAACCTAAGTAAAAGCAAATGAGAACCTAAACCTAAGTAAGTGACTTAACTAGTATTTTATTTGTTCTTCAAGGGACTTCTGTATAAAAACTGTAGTTTATAGTCTGACAATTACAAATCATATATTTATCTAACTATTGCAAGTCTTTCTACATACTATTCAAACACATCTAGCATAAACATTTACGATAAACATCAATTCTCCTTTTATAGCTTTTGAACATATATATTGCAAGTATAGAGAGACTGAGAGGTAATAACAAAATAAGACAGTAGATTTCTGCATTCTAATGAGGTCTTTGACTATGTTAACTTCTTAGGTTTTAAGAAATGCTGTATATGTTGATGAAGCTGAAGTGGAGAAGTGTGTAAGAGATGTAATGAAAGAAAAGAAAATTGAACAGAAGAATACAGGGTATGTTTAATGCTATAAGTATTTCTGACCTAAAGTTTGATTTTGAGACTTCAAAAAGAGTCTGGAGTTATGTAAAGTTTAGTTTAGTAAAGCTGGGATTCTCTGTCTTTCAGCTGTATCATATTCCTATGTCTTAATGTAGAAGACTGAAATTTTGCTCTAGGATTTGTGAGTGGAATAGGATGGGATACTTATGTATTTAATCTGTATAAGCTGATATGGCATTTTGAGAAAAGTATTTGTATGGAGAGGTTTTTTAGATTTATGTGAACTGAGCTTGTTGGAGCGCAGAAGTCATGAATACTTGTGAGCAGATGAGGGTAAAGTGATCAGGATGATAAGGGGAGTTTTGGTGTATGATCATGGACTTTTAAATAAGTTTGGTTTTTTTCTTCCATATATTTAAGTGAATAGGTGTTTTAAGTAGAAATAAGATCATACAGCAGTATACTTAACCAGTATGCTGCTGTTTGAAAGAAAGTGGACTGGTCAACTTCACTTCCTAATTGTGGTGCTTACATTGCATTAACATAAGAAAGGTCCTATACATGCAACTTAAGCAAGAATTTATGGCTAACTTACAACTTTATGATGTTTTATTATTATTTCAGATTTAAGACAAATCTGCATATATGCTTGCTGCAGATATCAGGATATAAGAAACTGTATTTGAATGTGGAAAGTCTGAGAAAGGTCCCTTATGATTCAGATAATGAAGAACATGAGGAACAGTTAATTGAGGTGAAAATAACTTCCTATCTTTTAAATTCAAAAGATATGACTGAATATCTTCATTTAAACTTGTAAGTATAGATTTGCTGATATACAGATGAGTTTCTCCCCTCCCCCAAAGTCCAGCAGCTAGAATTAATTTATCTATTTATTGCTAGTATTTTTAACAGAAAGCTGACCTATTTTTGAAGCTTTTTTTCTGCTGTGAACTGCTAAGCTATTATAACAGTGCCTTGTTAACACATCAAAATAAATTAGTAAACTAGAGTTACTTATGCTGGGGTTATTTCATGTGAAATCAAACATGACACGTAAGTAGAATTGTGGAATGAGACATTGAAGGATCATAACTATGAAGATATTTAAATTTATGCATGTGTATAACTTTGTACACTAGTAATTACTAAGAAAAGACACTAATCTTTGTTGTTACTGCATCCCACTCAACATCAAAGAGCATAACTTAATACTGGAAGATAAAAAATGGTCAGTATCTTTATAAGTAATGGTAAATAACAACAAAGTAACATAGTACTGCTTAAGGCTTTTTAAAAATAGCTTCTACTGTGCAAACATACTAGCATGTCATCTTAACATTTCGTAATTGTCTCACTTGCTATACGAGTCCCAATTTTGTGATGTGTTAAGTAAACATTCATTGTGAATTTGTATTTCCATTTGCAGCTGGCCTATGAGAACATGATACGTAAATTAACTTCTGAAGTGAAACATGATTTTGCTACTTTAGTGTCACTACACTGCTTTTGCCTCTGAAGGGAAATTATTACATTTTAATGTTAAATATAATCATTTTCATAATTGTTTAAATAAGCTATTACAGTATGACTAAAATGTCCCTAGTGGAAAAAAACAGCAGGCAGTGTGTATCCCAGTCCACGGGGATGGTTTGTAATGTGCAGCAATGTGTTCTGAATTGTGTGACTTGAAAAACTTTAGCAACGATATGTAACATGGAAGCATGTTTGTGCAGCTTTGGAATTTGCTGATGCCTCATGAGAATCTGAAGGCCAGAATCACCAAGCAGTGGTGTGACATTGGCTTCCAAGGTGATGATCCCAAAACAGACTTCAGAGGAATGGGCATGCTGGGATTAGTGAATCTGGTGTAAGTGAAAATAAGTATTACACTTCTGCTGTAACTCATTTTCAGTATCTATGAATTCTCACTAGTTAATGCTGTTTTCTAATAAAGACTGAATAGAAGCAAATAAAAATGGTGGATTCTGTCTCACAATGAAAAAAAGTGTATTTTAGGTAAGTCAGTTTCTAACAGCTGCTCTTCTATAAATTTGTAGTTAGCTAAAGGCAAAAAAGTGAGGGAAAGAACAGAACATTGTTCTATGCTCAGTATCATTCAATTTGCTATATTTCTTTTGTTTTCCACTTTGCTCTATTTTTCAGTACAGAGTAGTATTCAGTTCTAGTCTAAAGCTACATGTTTTGATGTTGAACACATTAATACTTTGTATATGGACTAAAAGGGTTAATGAAAGATCTTGATTTACTTTGACAGGTATTTTAGTAAACATTATACCAGTGAAGCTCGTCAGATCCTTTCTCGTTCAAATCACCCAAAGCTGGGGTAAGTCATTATGTCACTTTTTTTCTGGTTTGTTCTTTGTAAGAGCTCACATGAAGGCTATCAAGTGTACGTGCTGAAATTTTAAACGGAAAACCAAATACTCTCCTCTTAAGCTGATAAAAGAGCCAAAGGAGAAAGGCTTGAAAAACTGAACACAGATAGCTTCAGGTTTGAAAGTCTGTGCAACATTTTTTCTGAATAGACTTGTTGAAATAAAATACTGGAAACCATTGGCTTGGGTTAACAAAATGGACACCATTAAGTTAAGTTAGCTTTATTTTTTAACAAGTTTAGATTAGATTTAGAAAAGAATACTTATTTGTTACCTGATTACTCATCGCATGTTGGAGTGGTGCAAGTTCTCTTTTAAAGTCCCTTTATTTGCTAGGCTTCAATTCCATGATAGTTTTATGTAAGTAGATATTTTGTTATTGTTTCAAAACTTTACTTAATCTCTGAAAACAGTCTGCCTATTTAAACATTTCTGCTCATTGTACAGGAAAATATGTTTTAAACCAAATCAGATAGTGAAGAGAGCTAATAAACCTGTATGTATCCTCTGATCCGTTCAGTACCCAGTTAATTCTGTCACCTACAAAAAAAGGGAAACTTTCATGATTTGAATTATAAAGGATGTTATCACATGCAATTAGATGATGAATAGGAAATCTGATAAATTTACATAATTAAAACAAGCATTCTTTTTAAAAGATGAATTTATAATATCAATGACATGTTTGTCTTTTACGCATTTATATTGTGGGGTTTTCTATACTATACAACAAATAAAAACAGATCGTTTCAGTTTGAAGAAGGTAAGGTTGAGAACTCTTTTTTGGTTACAGATTTTTAATATTACAACAGATTTAATCATTTCAAATGTGCAAATTCAGATCAAAGTCAACTAGTCTTCCCATTTCAATATTGCCCAATAGAGGCATTTGCCATACCATTGTACAGGAAACTAGAGCTTTTAAATAACTTTCACATAGTTTTAGATGCAGTAGGGAACTGCAGAAGTGAGTGGTGTGTTGGCCAGGGTTGGCTTGTCAAGAAGCAGCATAGGAAAAACAGACTCAGACAGTTATCCTAATGCTGAGTGGCTCTGGCAAGGTTTTATGTCCTTCAGTCCGTAGGGTAAAAGGTAAAACATAAAATATGATTGATGTTGCAGATACTCTTATGCAATAGTGGGAATCAATCTGACAGAAATGGCATACAGCTTGCTTAAGAGTGGTGCTCTAAAGTCTCATCTGTACAACATGGTTTCTGGATTGCCACAAATGGAACACTTCCATCAGTTTTACTGTAAGTAACTGTAGCTTCTTCAGCACTGTTTACTGGGATAGGCCTACAACAGAGTTTTATTTTTGAGAGTGCACTTCCACTCTTCTCATTATCTACAGCAAATCATTATCTTCTGAGATTTAACCAGTTATGTTACAGAATTGTACATTACAGTATTGCACTGCATCTAATGTGCCTAGAGATCTATTTTTGAGCATAATTCACTCTTTCTTCTAAATCAACTACTGGAATGCAACACTATCATTATGGGATAAATTTGGGAGGCTTTCTGTATACCACAGGCTTTGATCTGAAAATTCAGTGTTTGCACACTTTTCCTATTCATTATTAGAGTATCCAAAAGGTTGCTGTTGACTAGGGTGAGACACTCCCTATCCCAAGAGACTGAATGAAGTCTAAAGGATCGTTTGAGGTCTAACTGACTCAAAGCAGAAAATTGTGGGACTCACTTGTGCAGATTTGCATTTTGTTTTCTTTACAGGTTATCTAGTTTATGAGTTTGACAAGTTCTGGTTTGAAGAAGAACCAGAAAGCATTATGCACTTCAATCAGTACAGAGAGAAATTCCATGAAAAAATTAAGGGACTTCTATTGGATTATGATGTCATACTAACCTTAAAAAATACAAGGAAACCTTAACCTCCTCAGCGGTCTGTCAGATTCTGCATCAAAAATGGAATTATGCATTTGGATGGAAGTTTTCATCAAAAAATATTTAATAGTGGAACTTTTCTTTTTTTTTTTTTTTACATCAAAAAAAGATCAAAACTTCAATTAAGAAAGCTTGGACAATCAACCTCTGTTTACAGCTCTGTATATGCTATTCTCCAAAGGACTGCCTTTTTTGTTTGTTTTTAAGCATAACCCACAAGTCTAACAATCCTCTGGGTCACTTGCTCTTACAATTTCTTTTATACTTCTTGGTACAGGAACATGAAGCAGGTATTTTATGCTGCATCATGTTTTCCATTAATAGGTTTGACTGTTAATTGTCTTTTAAAACTTTTAAGGTTGAAAGTACTCTGGTTTTACATTTTTTCCATCCTTCTCTTGTTCTCTGTGCGAAGTTGATAGTCCATAAGCCAACATTAAATTTCTATGACGATGAGGTCCATGAAAGGGATGTATTAGTCACTTACGATTTTGGAGAAGAGGATTAATCCATCAACATAATAATGTACTTATTACAAATTGTTTTTGACTAGAAAAGTTTTCTATCCAGGGATTTGTACCAACAAATTCCTGTGCATGGAAAGAACTTAATTTACAGACAAACAAAAAGATTCACAAATCAACAATGTAAGGATCAAATCCTCAGAGTAAAACTGGCCCTTCTAAAAATATTTCTCCCATCAAAATTTTCAGTTCTTTCTAGTCAGACTTCAGCTGCTCAGGCTGCTTGACTTTGTATCCGTTTGCATCTTTCTTGTTTTAGCAGCTATTGCAGTAGTCTCAGTGGGAAGTGCAAGAGAGTTAGTTTAGCTTCTTTTAGAGAGTTTGTTTAATACAGAACCTTACTGCAGCTGCAGTCCCTGTTTTGTGAAAATAAATTAAAATCTGAGAACAGCCTCTGACAAAGAAAGATCTATTTTCCATAGAAGGGATGCAACTGTGACATGTTCCTTAATTTTAGTGTCCTCAGACAATCTAGTCAATAGGACTTTGTATCTATAGTGTGACTAATTCTTGCTTAAAGCAGCTTTAAACTTATTTGATATGACCATCATTTAATTTTCTAAAACCTACTATTTAAATAAGTGCCTTCTGCTTTCTTCAATCAGTGTTTTAATTTGAGTCTGCATCCAGAGCATAGCCTTAGAAGCTTGAGTTATTTGGGACACACTCTTTCATGATCTACCTGAATAGCAATAGCATACAGCTGCATAAAGCTTGTATGCTAACACAAACTTTCATGCTTTTTTTTTTTTTTTTTCCCCTAAAATCATCTCAGGTAAATTAGTTAACTTCTGTTTAATCACTAAATCATGAAGAGATCCCTTAAGAACACAAATTTTCAACGTAAGAGGAAAAAGACAACCCCTTTTGGTGGTGAGTGATACTAAACTACATACATATATATGTATATGAGGGATGTTACACTACAAAAATATTTATTATATTTAATATTACATCTCCTTGGAGATGCTCAAAACTCAACTGGACAAGGTCCTAAGCAGCCTGCTCTAGCTGACCGTGCTTTGAGCAAGGGTATTGGACTAGATGCTCTCCAGAGGTCCCTTCCATCCTGTGATTCTGTGTTGTATAAAACAGTAACTTCTTGCACTGAATCCACCCAGTTGCTCTCGGTCCCTTAAATACTAGCAGTGGCTTATTTCTGGGATAGCTCCTGATCAGGGTAAACAGTATATAGGAAATAGATAGTGCAGATCTTCTGTTTTCTTTTTAAGTTAAGTATAGGTGAAAGTTAAGTTCCTGAGTTTCACTTGCCACAGTATAGAAAGAATTCATCATGTATATATTGGGCTGATGCTGTTTACTCCAAAAAAAAGGGGGGAGGGCGGGAGGGAAAGGAGTGATAAAAATGCTTGTAGGGGAAGCATTTATACATATCTTTTCAATACATATTCCAAAAGTAATTTGGTGTAGAAAACATTTTTTAATATAGCAAGTTTCTCCTACTACATAAGTGTGTACATGTATTAGGGATAGGAATTGGAGAGACAACCAAGTTTAGTTAGGAATACTCATGTGTTATGGCTCTGATCAGTATTCAACTTAGTCACTGTGGTTAAAGTTACTACTGAGACAGTGATCAGAGTATAGAAACAAACAGGATCATAAAGGTATAAATAAAACAATATTAACAAAGAGGAATTTATATAACAGATCTCACAATAACATAGATGGTAAAGAGGAGTAGAAGGTGTTATGTTGGAGAAATAAAATCTCCTTAAACTTAATAATTTGTTTTTGACGATGCATACAATAATAAAAACAACTGGGCATTTTAAATGTTTCAGATGCCTCCTAAGATGACTATTTTTAAGAAAGTATTTTTTTTTATTTTTTTTAAGCTTATAGTGGCAATGCCATGGCTGGTAAGCCAGTCAGCTAAACCAGCTAGATAGAAAATATTCCAGAAGCCTAGTTGTTTTGCTGCTGCCAGGTACTTGGAATCCTGCAATTCTCCCTAGGGAAAAAGCTGAGCTCCTATGGTATGTTCTTGTGTTCTTATCTTAACTATAGAGCTCTGTCTCTCCCTGATCCTTTGGGAACCTGGAAATTCCTAAAACCAAACCAATAAAGGAAGTGGAAAAGTTGTTTTTCTAGTTGCTGAGAGTTGGTTGTTTACTATTTTGTAGCTCCAGGTTCCTTCGCATTTGTCTTCCTTCATTAATTCTTTTCTGCTATGTAGCTTGCCTTTGCAAGCAATGTGAGACAGAATTTTTTTGAATTTCCAACATGACCCCAAGGTGTTTAACAGCAGCAGGAATGGAGATTCCATTCTGTATTTTTGCCTGCTGCTTGTTAGCAAAGTAGCAAAATTGCTTGAACCATCTTTGCAAAAATTTTCCCCTGCGGAAGCCTGCAGCCTTCATTTGGCAATCTTCATGCTAACCTTCCTTGCCCCAGAACTTTCACATGGCTCCTTGTTCACTAGGAGATTGCCACTTAAATACTTCTGAAGCTTTTTAACCCTCAAGATTTCATGTGATACATTTTAGATATTTTAGCCTAAGACATTTTAATGCAAATTGAGCCCTGTGTGAGATACATCTTAATTTTTTTTTGTTAAATCAAAACATGAGCTGGGAATATACTGTGACAATACACAAATTAAGAAGGAAGTCTCAACCATCATCAAATGAGTGGCATACGGTTAAATGAATGCATTAGGCTGGGTGTAGTAATTATTTAAAATGAATGTTCTGTTAGGCTGCCATACATTTTTCCCAGTAAGCAATCAGAATTTGCATGTAGTTTTAGGCGATTCAGTACCCCAGTCCTGTCTAAGAGTGAGTAGTACTGCATTTCTCCGTTTGCACTGCTGGTAGGCTTATTGTATTACAGTGGTAACTAGAATATATGGAAAGAAAGTGAAATTGTGTCTAGGGAAAAAATGATGAATGTTTTACCTGTCAGTGGGATTTTATACTAACTCAAACACTTACATTATGGAGTGAACCTAAGGTACCCCTACGGTAGTGGAAAATAGCTACCTTTCTGCAAGTTGATAAAATCAACTTGTTTAACATCAGAACTTGGATACTTACAGTTTATTCTACTGGTCTTAAAGGTTAAATCCTTGGCAAATTCTCATGCTGTTATTAATCAAGTGTCATATCTTAAAGTATGTACTGTTTTTATTAGAACTTGCAAGAATTGTTAGTTTTCTAACTTGCTGCCTCTTTAAAACATTCACTATTGTGAAAGCTTATATGTAATAGTAGTATTTTAGAAAACACTAAACATAAACATGAAGCTGAAGACAACAGGTGGTTCTGTAAAAAATTTTTTTGTTAAACAGTTGCTATTGGAACTAACTACCCTGTTTGTTTAGATATACTTGAAATGTGGTGCTACTCCATAAACAAATTAATCAGAAGATAAGAAGTTTGTCATAAAAATAAAATCTAGTCTTTCAACAAGTTGAAACATTGTTTTGCAAGTAACCAGCTTAATTGGAAAGCTTTATTTGAAGACAGTGGTATTTGCACTGAGAACATGTTTTTTAAACAAACTAGCTATGCTTCTGTGGTCTGGTACAGCAGTGTGGAGAATTGGGCATTTTGTCTTAAAGCACAATAGGAAAAGGGGCCAATTTAAGCACCTCAGATGAATGGTTATAGATTTGCACTCTGAAAAAGCAAGCATTCATTCTTCAGATTTTTCCATTCTACTTTAAATAACAAAAGCTTTACAAAAAATATCAGACTTGTTTTACGGATTACTGTGATGAAAGTTTGTATTTAGTTAGATGGGAGATCAGCACTCAGTATTCTTGAAAAAACTGCTAGTGAATGCATGGTTAAAGTGTGACCTATTGTTTTTCTCTATCATACCTGTTTGTGTTACTGTAGTGCAATGTCAGTCTTTGGAGAGATGTTTCTTGTGCTAGTCTATAGTATTGCCTTTCACTATGGGGAAACAACAAACGACCATCCAACAAGTAAATGCAGCTTGTGGGTAGTTTCTTCTTATCACACTGTGCCAAGACAGCTGCATACTAATAGGAGTTTCCTTTTACCACAGTATAAAAGCAATAATGTAAAAGAAAAAATGTGATGTCTGTCTACTAGAATGAGATGTTTACAATTGTAGCAAATAAAGAATCAGTTATTTCAAAATATTGTCAACACAGCATTAGTGCATTATGTCTTCTTTTTTCCCCCTTTGGCAGTGCTCTTTGTTCATACACATGTACTGTGATACAAGAGTTTTTACCCTATCTTCACCCCCCCACCTCCCAGTCCTGAGAGTCTGTTTTAGGGTTTTTCTAAGGTTCTTTTGCTGATAGGTACTGGGCTTGAATTTGTGTCTTTCCCAGTAACTGTGCAGCACGCATGCTATACAGGAGCTGAACTGGATGGGAAAAAGAGGTGAGGGAGAGGAGGGGAGGGAAGTACAGCCAGAACAACTGCTACCTCGTTCACACACAACTTCTCATTTTTAAATTGGTAACTAAGACACCTTAAATCCAACACTGAAAGAAATAGATTCAACTTGGCAACTATTTGCTAAGATCTGACTGCAAGATCTGGGCAAAATAGCTTTGTATTTAACTCTCAAGGCTAGTCTGGTACTACAGAGAAATACACTTACATACAAGTCCACCTGAGGTGTTATTTCTGTTGCAATGGAAAGGTGTGAAATGGGAAAGTTGGTGTTTCTTCCATATCTGAATAAAACTTGTGTATTACAACCTTTAATCTTCCTCCCCTCTGCAATAAACTTCACAAATCCTGTTTTTCCTTACAGTGTTACAGCTACAGTGTGTTGTGTAGTCTCATTACAAGTGAAGGAAAGTTATTCTGCTTTGCTAGCTGAGGAACTTCTTCCCTATCTCTTACCACTCCATTCTGTTCCTGCCTTTAAAGATGGAGGCAACCCTTTTCCTTTTCTCAACTTCTTTTGGTCCCTACCAGAGGAAGATCTTATTTCCTTGTTCTGTATTTTATACAAAACACTTATTGGGCTGGAAGGCGGCAGAGAGTTGTTTTGCTGAATTTATGCAGCAAGAGAGCTGAACTGGTCTCCTTAGTAATGGACCAGAAATTTGTTCAAAGAATATAAGACACTCTGCAAGTGGTAGTATTATTACTGTTTAAAAGTGTCTTATTTCAATTATTTTCGAAATTCTTACTTTAAGAAGCTCTGTTTTAAGATTTATTTCCCAGCCTCTTACCAGCTATCTCCAGAATTGTTTCTGGGTTACATTTCTGATAGTCATGCTCCAAAATTGGTTAAATACACAAAAAGAATTTTGTTTGAAGTACTAGGAAAAGCTTTCTCAGAGAGAGAGTTCAAGGGATTTTGTTCTCCAGAAGCTGACCAGAGAGTTGGAAGAAAACTCTGGAGAAGTTTTCTGGAAAAAGAAATCCTGTTTTTTTCCCCTTTTTTAAACAAGAAAATATTTTACCCATTTATCTTCTATCATGCTCTCCTTCCCATACAAACTAGGTTAAATAATTGACTCAGCTCCACTTGTATTTCTCAGGTGATCTTTGTTTCCACTTTTGCATGTCAGAGACCAACTGCTCCTATCACTGCCCTGAAGTGCCACTACATGAAAGTTACAAGATCTCATCTGCAGGAATTTATACCCCTTCAAAAGAGTAAAACAGACCCTCTGCTGCTGAGCCCCCATTCACCTCCCTATCCCAACCAACAAAGCCCTCAGATACCAAGTTACTCAGTTACGTAAATAGCAGTTATTTCAGAAAGTGGGAATGAGAATTAGGTATTCAGGGTATCTAAATCAAGATAGAGTACCCCAGAAGAGAGAGAAGAACTAGAGGTAAGTTTTCTTCTAATGCGACATGCTTTGGTAAGTTATCTGCCATCATTTATTGAGAGCATTTTGCCTTGCAGTTAAGAATGACTTCCTGAATGTCATTCCCTGCATTCCCAGCACTGATACTTTCTTATTGAAATGCTGCTGCTGACTGCTGTCCAGCCCATGTATGATACACTTTATTATTAGCCATATTCCAGTTTCATATCCTCCACCACAGTTCTATTTGTTTAGAATATATATTTACTTTTTCAATACCGAATAAAGCAACTTACTAAACAAGCATTAGAAGTGAGAAGTCCTGCTTGAAGTACTCCTAACATTTGACTCCAGACTATCTTACTGGGAGGAAACACCAGTAGCATTTGTTCTTCCTACCCCAAAATAAGGCTCCGTAACAGATGGAGATGTTTCAGTTTTACACTTTGGCTCATATCTAAACCAGTGAGCTCTGGTCACAGACCAGCTTCTCCCACAGAGTCGCTTGTTGGTGCCTAGGTCCGAAGAAGGACCGGCAAGGGGCCGAGATAGGACTCTCTAATAAGCAGCAGGCCAGGATACAGGCATGCTGCACTGTGGACCTACCCCTTGATAGAGACTGAGCTGACCTAACAGCCCCTACGCTGTTCCTCGGTGTTTTCTCAGTTTTTCAGATATTTTAGTCTAAGCCTGGCTATTCCATTTTTTCTGACAAAAATGGATACAACAGCATCAAGTATTTGTTTACAGTTAATACTTCATTTCTGATAAAATGCATCTTCTGTCTGCAGTGCACCTCATTATTACCAAATTACCAAGAATTAGAAAAGACAAGAGAAACATATGGTTAAGGCACTGACAGGGATACCAGACGTTTGGGGAGTAAAAGCAGTGATCAACGTGAATAAAACCTAAGCAGGGGCAGGCTTGGCAAGTTCTACTTCCTACCTGTAACACATAGATACAACTACTGCACCTTCTCTTACCTATGGCTTTTTTTTTTTTTTTTTTAATTTATGCAGATTGTAGACCTACAGTGCTTATGCACCAGCTTCATTTTGTTGTTCTAAGTGTCCTGATGGAATTCAAGCTCCTTCCAAAAGTTTCTTGTGCCAAGAGACCCAGTTATCACAGGTTCAAAATGCTGCTGCAAGACTAACGGTTAATAACGAAGAACCTGTGATACGAGGGATCTCGGATAGTACCCAGCTTAAGAACTAGAAATAACTTTTTCCACACTGGCTGTACAGCTTACTAAGCAAAAGTACCATCTCTTCACTTTACCAGTCATATAAAGGCTATTTCTTTTCTCTTCCACACCCCTGTTCTCACTAGCCTCTGCCATCTTCGCTTATGAAAGTTGCAAATTAAAAAGCTGTTTGGCTAGCAAAAGCTTAGCAAGTCTGAGAAACTAGAAGATACCAAACTAGGGCATAATAGCAGGGAACAGTAGCATAGAAAACTATTTTTCCTCTGAAATAGCACCTGCTAAAGTATGCATTTGATAAAAACTTTCATTAGCATGTGACATCCGCTATAACCAAAGCCCCAGTGCCACCGTATTGGGTCCCAGAAGGTTCTATTTTTTTTTAGAATGGTTTTAATGTCAAACATTCAGTAAGTGTAATACAGAATAACACTCTAGCGAGTTGCCTGCTTGCCAAAAACTGTAACACAAACCTTCACAAGCCACAACAAACGCAACTTTCAGCTCTAACTCCTAGAATTCAGGAGCTGTACAACACTGATGAAAGGAATATGCACCATTGAGCTTCTATATACGATCAGTATCTGAGTAAGTTGAAAAATATGGATGAGGAAGCCCCCCCCCCCCCCAAAAAAAAAAAAAAAAAAAAAAAAGTACTCCATAACACAATCTCCCCCTTCGCCCTGCTGCCTGTCCTGTGGCCAAGGGCTGCTGGGGGCAGACAGCCCCTGCTGCCGCCAGGCTCCCCCCAAGCTAGACACCTCAGCGTCCAGCCACAGCTTTCTGCTCTGAAGAGGAGGAAAAGCTCCTCACGCTTTCTGGCTGTGAGACTAACCCCTAAGCACACTCCCCATTTCACAGATTGAAAAGCATCTCTATGTCAAAGCACATAAGGAAAGAGACACAGGTGCTACTAAAAACCCTCCCAACTCTTGCTTGTGCAGCACACCTATCAGTACAGGTAAGACTTTTCTTAAATACTCACTTACCTTTCCTTGAAGGTCTTCACATTGCTGCATGCTGGGCAGCTGCACTCCCTCCGCAGTCTTCCTCTTGCCAACTCCCATTCACCACTGAAGGAGAGGTTGTGGCAGATGTCACCATCAAATAAGCAATTGCCAGATAGCCACCTGGTGGGTTTCAAGCCCTCATCAGGTGAGCAGCTTCACCAAAGTATCCCGAGAAACCCAGCTCACCTGACTGCTTCCTGTAGCAAAGGCCCTCTTAAAGAAGACCTGGCTTACACTTGCAAGTTTTCTTAATGTGGTTGTGTTAGCTAAGGAGATAAGGAAGGCTGCAGGAGCAAAACAACCAAAAATCACCTTGCAAAATGGCAACCGTTACAACCAGAGAGCTGCTTGTTACAACAAGCTGCCTCTTGTTACAACAGTTGTAACAGCAGAATAATTCTCAGGATGTAAGTGGCAACTCCAGCCTTGTTGGTAGAGAAAAGCTGACAAGTCCTTCTAAGAAAGAAATGTTTTTGATCTGTGCATCTCTAGGGGTGTGTGGAAGAAAATTCACTTCACCATGACAAACACCTAAAACAGAAGTTTTAGAGGTCTGCAAAATAAAAAGGTCAACACTCTGTTTAGAGAAGTTAACACTTAGTGTTGAAGACTGCTGTGATAACTTACTCAGTTGCCAGGCATTACAATAAAGCACTCTGTGCTGGCCTCGGCAAACTAACAACACAAAACACACAAAATCGTATTTTTCAAAATGGTGATTACAGCTTCAAATGAAGGTCACAATTTGATACGCATTTAAACCAATCTGCAGGTTCATATGCAGAAAGACGGTACTGCTTTTTAAAATTGTTATATGTAATTACATAGAGCTAAAATACAAAGGAGAACTCTATTACCAATACAAGAAAAAAAACTATAAAATGACTGTCAATGGTTAGCAACACTGCTAATTCAAAGTGCTCAGAAACTGGCAGCATTTTTTGCAAACTGACTTCATACAGCGAAATGGTAAGTCTCAAAAGTGAATACACTTTCACTGAATAGAGCACATCCTAATCTGTTCTGTTACTGTTACAGTTTTGAGGCTGACATCTCAGCTTCCCTGTGAAAAATAAATGTGAAAAATACAATAACATCTGAAAACTTAAAAGCATGCCCGAAAAGCTGTGGCAAAACACAGATGGTCTCTAAAATATCTGGAGGGGGTCTTAGAAAGTAGCAACAACTGTTGTTGCCAATGTAAACATAACAGAGAAAATAGTTTTATGTCACTAAGCAGTTCGAGAAGCTTACATGGATTACTCGTTGCAGATGGAATTAAACACATTCAAGTGTTAAACAAAACAAGGCATGGAAACAGCAAATGTTTTTGTTCTGAAATCTGTTGTTGAAGATCCAAAGTCATTTGCCTGTGTAATAAAACACAATCACCTGCTTTTCCCTCTAGCATGAATTTAATAGTTAAAAAAAAATCAAATCTGTGCAGAGTGTACTTTATTTGTTCACATTACCCTATTTGTGGTTAAAAACCACTTCATCTGACAGTTTAAAAGCGTTCTTTTAAAACAAAAGAATTAAACAGTAGCTTCTGCTGGAAAAGTCTGCAAGTTACATGGATGCAATGTACAGCAGTATAAAAAAATCAACAGTATTCTACTGAAAATATTCTCAAAACAGCAAATAAAGTTTAGGCATGTAGGCATGATCCTGAACGGAACAAATATGATTTACAAAACAGCTAACAAAATAAAAAATAATCCTGAATATCTGTATAAAAGAAGCAAGGATTCAAAGTGCAGGTGCTCCAGTTTTCATTTTAACATATCATTCAGTAAGTTGATACATGATACTATTCATTTTATATAAAGTGACAGTGTTCTCAGTAAGACTTAAACATTCAGTTACATTATCTTGCAGATTTTTTCATTACTTCTACCTTACAGTGTTGTAAATGAAGACTTATGCAATACAGGTTTTTAATTTCTTAATCTAACAAGGATATAATAGGTTGATGGTAAAGGTTAGTTTTAGAGCTAAGATATATATGCTGTAGATCCAGCTATAGAAGTATTTTTTATATTTAAAAACATCTTTCAATTTTTAAAAAGGGACTCTACCAATCTGTGTTAGTACCTGCATACACTGCCTTTGGAGCACAATAGTAAAGATGCTAAGTCCACTTGCCGGGAATTCAGCTGTGTGCAGGGTCACGGTGGGGACTTTCCCTTGGTAGTCACTGTTAGGAAAGGGATTTCTCTCTGTTGGCTTCAGCGTAGCCAGATATGGCCAAACCCTGGGAGAAGCTTGAGGAAGAAATTGTGTTTAATCACATTTGCCTAATGTACCAGCCAGGCTTGCAATGGACTTCTCACTTTTACCTGAGTGTTCCTTTCTTAAGCAGAGGAAATTAGGACCCAGACAGATATCATTGCAGCGATCCTTCATTAATTCAAGAAATAAAATAGAAGCATACATTAAAAATCATTATCCTCCTTGAAAAAAGTTGTATGAAACAAGTTTTATTCTTCATAGATGCTGCCTGGAACTTAATTTCATCTGAGGTCCTATTCAGGTTGACAGTGTCCCTTTAAATTTTAGGTACTTCCTATTTAATTCCTTTTTTCAAGAATCAGACCTCTATACAGGTCTGTTTTAAAAATGCACACAAATATCAGCATTAAGTTCACATTTAAAAACTGAGAACTAATCTTTACCATTTTATATTGACAGTAAGGTTAATAATACACACACTTCACTGACAACTTATTTTTTTCTGTATTTTGAATAAAATTTGCATTCTTGTAACATTTCCCACAGAGTGATTATACTTCAAGATAGTTAAGTTTGCACCCCAAAGTTTTCACATTAGTGAAAAGTAGCACATTTTGAAAATACCAGGGCCTATGCCAGGTACTAATAAATACATTAAAAAAAGAAAAAAAAAGAAAAAAAAAGACTGCCTTTCATCCCGACATAGTAGAGATTTCATAGTCACTAGCAGATGTTATTGGTTTACCCATCATCCTTATGTTCTTTGCATTAGTAATCCTAGCCATCATAGACACAGGCTTGTCAAAGTACTTCACCAGTGCTGGCTCAGTCAAAAGGGAGGCTAGGAATTGCTCAAAGGTGATGGCCCAGTCTCTGTCAATGCTAGTGCTTCTGTGAAGAGAAGTGGTGTTGTTGCTCCGTACCAAAACGGTGTCTTCACCTATGTCCTCACAGTGCAGCTTTTCTTCTTCATGCGAACCTGCACTCAGTACTGAGTAAGAGGACATGGAGCTGTCATCTTTTGTATCATCATCGGAAATGAGCATGGAAGAACAGGCTCCGTTGTCCCTGGGAGAGGAGTCTTCAAGCTTAATATCTTCCATCTGCATGCCCAGCACACTGTCGGTGCCAATGGCCTCCTCGTCGCTGGTAACAAGGCTGCCTTGAAACGGCTTGTGCTGCTCGAGAGGGTACTGCTGGTTCTCCTTCTTCTGGAATAGCTCATTCTGAATAACTTTGCTGCAATTGTTACTGCTGCTGTCTGTCTCTTTTGTGGGCTGGATGGTGAAGAGCTTACCAACCTCACCTATCTCCAAAAGCAAGCTTGTCACAGCAGCAGTGGCATGATAGAGATCTTGTTCATTGGGGTCTTCACTGAACATATTATACATTGTCTTGCACAGTTCAATGAACTGCCCCTAAACATAAAGGGAGGAAATATCACTGAGAGAGCAGGAAATAAATCCAGCTTTTGAGATCTAGTAAATCAGTTTAAAGTAAGTTTGGAATGGAGCCACACAATGCTGTATGATTAAACTGAAACTGGAAATAATCTGGGTAGTTTAGGAAGTATTTTCTATGACTGGGCAGCGACATATGTCGTCTCTCTGAAAGATACTTGGAATAAACTGTTGAATGTTCCTTCCAACAAAGGACAAACTTATTTCTCTGCAACCACAGGAGGGCAATAGAGGGTGAGCAGTGAGATGCTCAGCATTCACTTGAGAGGTTTTCTTTGTCTGAAGGATGCTAAGTGTGACTAGGGGTCTGACAAAACTAGTGAGAAGTAATGAAAAATGAAGCAAATGACCTGTGGCACTCCCTTAATTGGCAGGAGTAACCCAGTTGGATGCAAGCCTTTCAAAATTCAAAACTAATCAGAACCAGAAAGGAGAAGATTTGCTTAGGGCTACCTAATGTAGTAAGAATTGTTCCATGGAAGTAAACCTTCCCTATAGGTAAATGGAAGGAACAGCCATCTCACTGGGTCTTTATCCTCCTTAGCTGCTATTGATCTAAGGGGAGTGAGACTGACAGTATATTACAGAACACAGACTTCCTTTCTCAGGTAATGAGCATGAGACAGTGTATGCTAGTCGCAAGTATTCAGTGTTTTATCACTTTTTGCCTGGAGATCAAAACAATACGTTGTCAATCCTATACTTGCATATCTCATTTCTGGGATGTTTTGGGAACTGAACTGGTTCCAGTATGTTGAAAACAACAAACTTCCATATTTCACCGACTGCTGTTTTAGTAAAAAAGTACATGCTTCAAAACAAATCTCTATTCAGTGATAATATATTGAGTATTTATTAGTATGTGAAAAAAGTTTCGAATTTTGAAAAATAATTAAATGTCAGCTAAAGTACCTGATTCAGTTTGGGCAAGTCCTTTGTGTTTTTTGCTCTGGATTTATTCTCTTGACTCCACATTCTCAGGTAGTTTCGATTCTCTTGTGAGTTCTTCTTGCCTACTGTTAACAAATTACCCAGAGGGGCATGAAAAGATCATCAAGGGACTTTAACACCTTTCTTCCATCTTAAAAAATGAGTAAGTTTTTCAAGAAATTAAAGACATAATTCAAATGGAGAAACCATACATACCTTTGTCTGTTTTTAGACTCACTGTAACAAAACCATCATCGGCTCCTTGTTGTTTCCTGCTGTCTAGGCCAACAACTAGGAAGTATTACGGAGAGGAGAGAAACAATTGAGTATGGTTTTAGATACATACCTCCTTTTCACGTGTACAGTGCAAAATAAAGAAAGTGCTTACACTACTGAAAACATAGAGTAAAAATGAAAGGACAGAATAAATGCTTATTCTTAAATCTGCTGAAGAATTTCATATAATTAATAATATAAGTTCTTACACAAGGACCATCTTATGTTTCATTTATATAATACAGTGACTTAGGCTGTGTTCAAGGCTCTAAGAAAGTTACCACAACACAAACAGATACCTGAATGATGTATGTTTGGTAATCATATTAGTGCATCCTCTTTCATCTATTAGAACTTAAAACTACTATCACTACTCTATCAAATATGTTATCTGTATTTTTAGATAACCTTTCTTCCTCCTGTCATTTGCATGATGGGGAATAGTTTTCTTGAATCAGAGAGAAACTTAACCTCAAATATCTAAAGGAAGAGAGTGTGATTTTAATACAATAGAGATGACAGATAGCCAGGTTCCTATTAGAGCACAGAAGGATTTCAAACCCGCAAACTATACTTTGATCCATCCATTGGCTCCAGGTTTTTAGAATTTCCTAACATTTGGGATCCAAATATATCTATTGTCATTCTCCATTACGGCAAATGTGCTGTACCTATTCCAAAATTATTTCCAGAACAACACTGATGATATTGAGAGTACTTCCGCAACACACAATTCAGGGGAATCCTCAGTGTAAATATGCCTACATCTTTAAGGATATAAAATTATGTACTAAGACTAGGTACTCATTTTTACAGAAAATACTTCACTTAAGAGTTTAATCCAACAAAAAAGAAGCTAAGAAGACCTGGCATCTGAAATACATTGCCCTATCTTTTCATGCCTAAGGCAATATGCTCACCATGTGTACATTCTGGTGTGATGTCTTCAAAAAAGTACTGAGTGGCTTCAAAAGCAGAGTCTGGCTCTTCTTGTTCAGGGGATGGATCTAAACAATACAATAAAATTATAAAAACTAATCTTTAATTAAAAACTAGAACATAATTTCATTGATACATTTAGAGTTTTTCTTTCTAAAAGTAATAGTGTGAGAACATGCAGACGTATCAGAGGGACCAAAGGCAAGATAGTAGATCCTTTTGCTTAAGTGCCATTTGATGAATTTAGGAAATGATTTATCCTGTGTGTAGATTTCTGCTGTATTTATTTTACCTGCCTGCAAAGCCCCTTGTATTAGTCATTTACTATCACAGAACAGGCTGCTTTTCAATCTTTCACAATACTAATTAAAAAAAAAAGTAAGCAAGCAGTGTTATGAAGCCAGCAGTTATCATGTTGCTAGTAAACCATGACATGCTGTTCCACTGGATCAGTAGGCTTCCACAAGGTCTTTGTTCTCTTGCTGTTGTCCACTCACCTTCTGTCCTCAGCCAACTGGCTTTTCCTCAGGATAATTCACCCCCATGGCATAAGCCACAGTCCAGGGAAGCAATGGGGGTACTGGTACTTTCTTCCCCACCCCTTTCCACCTCTTCTGCCTCTAGAATTCTTCCCACCTCCTCAGACTGCGACAAGAGAGCTATTGCAAACCACTGGATTTTGTCATCTTCCTCTTCCACAACTCACTCCCACCAAGTACTGCAGGTTTACTTCTAAGTTTCTTGGGGGAGAAACCCACCATATTTGAAGGATAAGTTTGTCTTACCCCATCACCTGAAGTGACGGAACACTACCCATCCTCCCCTTTGGCTTTGTAGCACTGAGTCTGTAAGCCTGGGCTTAACTGGTATCTCACACAAGCACTCGGCAAATCTAGATCTGAATCTGAATCCAAGCTACTTGGACTAATTGTACTCAGCTTACTACCCTTGGGGAATCATCTCCTTAAAACTCACAAGAGATGAATCTACTGGATCTGGTAGTACCTTTTAACTGTCTCTTCCATATCCGGTACTGTCTGACTAACAAGAAGCTATTTTCTCTCTGTGTCTTGTGTGCCCATCTTCCTATGTATTTTCCAGTACTTTCTTCTGTGCATCTCATTGTGCCCTAAGTAGGGTATGAACCCTTTCCCAGCTGGAAATGGTCTATAATGATTTAGTATGAGCTTACTAATTCCTGAATACCAGAACTTCTATTCTTAGAATTGGATCTTAAGAGAAGTTCAATAAAATTCTCTTTTTTTTCAGTTAAAATTAGTGTGTCACTTATGTCTATATCCAGCATAACTAACTGGGAGCAATCAGGGACATATTCAAAGCATATCCAGGAGAATGTTCTCTCTCAGCTTTCAGGTATCTTCAAAGGATCTAAATATGCTTATGAATTAAAGAACCCAAACAGCTGTAACATACTTAAATCACAGATTCAGCAGAGAGAGCAATAGGTTCTTTACGACACATGTATGACAAGACAGAGAGGATGTAGCTCCAGGATAGCATTTTCTTCAGGGGCAAAACTGTTTTGAGATGTTTTCATCCTTTTGCCATCTACTCTCTAAACTGCCTTTTTCACTTAGTTGAGTACAACAGTATAGGGGGCTCCCTGGAAAACATATCTGTAAAATTATCTGTATTTTAAAACAAACAAAAAGCCTCTTTTTCTACAAATAGTTGTACCAGCCCAGTATGGAACAGAAGAATTAAGTCTAGGGACAGAAAGAAGCAGTTAGGTAAAGCAGGAACATTTTAAGATAGCTTTACTGTTAAATAAAATGTACTGTGGTAATAAATCCTGAAGAAGACTGCATTTGCTGTGCATGGGGGAAGACACCAACCCCAGTCAAACTGGCAAGTGACTCCTATTAAAAAATCCATCTATGATAGCAGCAACAGAGGCCTGCAGGATGCTTTCAGACTTTCCAATTCTGTCTGGTTAAAGCAGAAGCTCTTTTATTTACTACTGCATAAATAGCAAAAATAATTCCCACTACTTAATTTTTAATTTGGACAACAAGTTTGTAAACAACTCCACTCTGAATTTCTGCTCTTACCAAGAAGGTTGCTATTTTAATATGATTTACTTACCGGGCAAAACATGCATTTTATACAGCAGCTTCAGTTTCTCTGTGAGATCTCCATGGCACGCTGCACCTAAATAGCGTTATATTCAATTTGTTAATATTTAGTATTCAACATCATTCTGTTTATTATCACTACAATATTGCATTTTTAGAAGCTGCTGTTTTCACTCGGGCAAGCATTGTTCTCCCTTTACAGACAGATCATAAGCCAGTCACTTGACTTCTCTAAGATCATGCAGTCTACAGTAGAAATAGAAAAAAAAAAAAAAAAAAAAAAACCCGCAGACAGCCTTACTTCCTATTTTTTACTTCCATCTTGGAACCTTCTAAACTAACCAAATATCTATTTTGTAACTCTCAAAAATAATATGTGATCATCATGTTATCATTCAGAAAGGCCTCTACTAGAAGTTAAGATGACCTTTTATGCGGACTTCAAGCTTTCTGATCTGAGAATCCAATAATAGCACCACGTGATTTAGAATAATAAGACAATAAGACATTTAGTGCCTCCCCCACAAAAAAAAAAAAAAAAAAAAAAAAAAAAAAAAAAGGAAAAAAAAAGAAAGAGAGATTCAGGCAAACATAATCCCATCTTAGTCAAGGGCTACCTTCATATCTATGTAATGCTTTCTTCACCTCAAATAGCATATTTTTTTCTGAAATTTTTTTCAATTAGAATTTTTGAATGAATTTTTGTACAAAATCCAAGCAGTCTATTATAGCTCCTCCTTTCAATTAAATTGATATTAGTTAATTTAAAAATACTAAAATAACCAATAATCAGGTATCTTCATAATTCATTCTTATTATGATAAATAATTCTTAAATGAATGAAGTAGCCTTCATTAATTAGCTCAGGTAGAGATTTATTTTACTTTACAGACTACCACATCAACTTCTTTCTGCTATGCAAACTGTAAGTGCGGTTTGGCAAATACTAACAATTACAGGCTATTGTAAACCTTAAGACTACAATAAACACAGCCAAAGAATCTGCATTCGACTACATTAGCCGTTTTGCATGCAACTTAGTCCTTTTAAGTGCCATATCTCCTTGCATCTGTACCTGGTGGGGCATATCTGGTGTGCCCCACTGCACAGAACAAGGTTTCTCTTCTGGTGAAAATACTGTCTGAGGTACTAGGCAGTGTACCCTGCTGGTAAAGGAGATACGAAACACCAACAAAGGATGGACTGCAATCCTGCACCCTCCAGCAATGGCTAGGGATGCATACACCAAAATAAGATTCAGGGCCCAGGAGCAGAACTCTGGTGACATCTGTTTGCTCCTCTCCCTACCCTAGATGCCAAGAGAACAAATGCTAAGCCCTTTCTCTCTGCAAGCAAACACAAAACTATTTTGATGGAAGCCCTGATTTGTGTGATTTTCTAACTAAAGCTCCACCTCAGCATTCAAAAATGCACAGGAATGAAGACAACAAAATGCAGGACAAGTCTCCCAAAGCCATCATCTGGACCCCCTCAGAGACCACCCTGTACGTATCTCCCAGGAAAGGGCAGAGTTTTATGAAAAGAACTGCAGCTTACTGGCAATCTGCAGGAACTGCCAGACAGTTGGCTGTATGGGCTACTCAAGGACTGGGGACCAGCACAGCATTAACTGATAAGAGACAAGGGACAGGAATGTACTTCCAGTTGATGTGTCCCTACAACGGAGAACTAGGGGAGAGGTTTGAATGGGAGGACGTCTCAGAACAGGCCCACACTGCACTGCCCACTGAGGGTACAGGGATTATTTCATGGGAAAGCCCAGGGAACTCAATGGCCTCCTACACTGCCCCTGCTCCCCGTGAACTGCAGCACTGAAGACCCTGCCAAGCGCCTCTGAACAGCACTGGGAAGGTGGCAAGACCCTTCTCAGGGAAAAATACTCCCTCCTCCCCAGGCTGCCACAGTGGAGTTACAGAACGGACAGACTTTCAACCTTCCGCAAGTCTTGTGTTTTTGCAGTACAGCTCTCAGATGATGCATTGCCAGCCTTTATTCAGAAGTGGTGTTTATTTTATGGTGAGAAAGGAAACCAAGCTTGGAACAGAGCATGTCTGCACCCTTAGAGGCTTTCTACCTGAAACAGTAACAGTAAAAGATGTCTTCTTCACAAAGCAACCACTGTCCTCACACATGCCTGCCCTTACCCTCCCTCAAAGGCTTTTCTACCAGTCCTTTTCATGGTGTGACTAGGAACAAACCCTAAGCCCCCCTTTTGACTATTCTTCCCTTACAACATGCAGAGATGTTTGGTCTTTTCTGAGCATGTCATACATAACAGTTTTCATGATTCCTTTGTGGCCATTACAGAGTAATTAATCAGGTTAGATTTTTTTCTGTTAATATAAAAACTAGTAGCAGTATAGAAGCGTTAGTCTCAGTTGCCCTTCCTTTGAACACAGGTTGAAGCGTGAGAGGTGGTTGTAGAGCAGTTACCTCCCTGAAGGGATAGGAGGAGGAGCAGTGCAGTTAACACTGCTTTCTGAATGTCCGCCTTCCTCAGCAAAAAGATGTTTTTGGGGAGGGAGTGGGGGAAGCATTTATGTATTCCCTGAGAGACACTGCATTCCTAGTGCTGACTTTACACAAAGTTACTGTGCTGCAGCCACTGGCAGGCACCAGGACCAGTGATGAAGACCACTCACCAGCAGGAGAACTGCCTGCTCCAAGAAGGGAGCAGCACACAGAAATGAACACATGATGGGAGTCGTGGGGATGCCTTGACTTCGCGAGGAAGTCCCACTAAAGGATCCTGAGTCAATAACTGACATGTTATAATCCAGTGTGGCACAGGATTTAGGTGAATACCATGTGCGAATATGCCAAGCAGCTTAGAATCAGTTGGCAACCCTTTCTGGGCTGTACAACTCCTAGAGCTAAGTAATCAAGAGCATGCCTCTACTTGGACTGGTAGCAGCATAGCATGTTCAGCAAAAAACCCCACATCATCCCATCTCTGCTCATCTGAGGCCCTAGAGGCACTTGAAGCAGGAAGTTCTTGAGCAATTTGCCATGAGGACTGCAACTGGGAATCACTACTTCCTTTTCACAATTACAGCTCTCATGTCCCAGGGTTTTCACACTGACATGGAAGAAGGGGCCAAGTGGTCATGCTGGCACCCACAGCAGCCTTTTCACCTCCTTTTCTGGAGCTCCAGAAGAAAGAAGCTTCCAGGGAGCATGTCCTTTGGAGTGAGGCCACTGAAGAAAAGATATGGAAGAAAAATGCTTCAGAAGGAGCCGTTGTTCCTGCAGCAATCAAATGTTCTCCTAGGCGGGCCACACGATTAGTTTTACTGCCATATAACTACTCTGCAGCCACAAGAGAACAAATGTTACTGCTGCTCTAAAGAGGTTTTCATGCAAGGCTGCATTCAGAACCCTAATACTTAGACGTTGTTACACAGAGCCATTGAAAGGCAAGTTGGAAAAACGTTTCCCTCTAAAATGGGATCAAAATTTAAAGCTGGGGAGAAGGACAGACTGTCATAAAACAAGCCATGATGGATTGCAAGATGTTGGCCACTTACAGGAAATAACTGCTGTCATGCTTAAAGAAAAAGGGTGGTGAGGACACTATGAACAGTTCTCTACCTCCAACAAAACTCTGTTCTCTCAGCACATCAGCAGGCACACACAACTTCTGCTCAGAAGCTTCCCCAAGGAAGCTTCTTTAGCTTTAGCCATGAAAGCTGAGGTTTTCAGGAATCTGTCTTTCTGCCTTATAGGGGAAATTCCTATGCAACTCCTCCTTCTCACTGCTGATAGTATTGCTCCTGCCATACAGCTCCTGCCTCCTCCCCTGTGTCCAGCTTATCCCCTCCCCTCTCTCCCCTTCCCTGAACATCTGCTCTGGCATATGTTGGCAGCTCTGTCCTCTTTTACAGGATGTTTACTGACCCCGCCTGCTTCTGCCTCATCCTACCAGCATGCCAGCTCCTCTGTTAGTTTTTTTTTTTTCTTCTAAAACTTAACATGCACCTCCCTCTTCTCAGCTCATGCCCTGTCCTTTCCCCAGTTTTCCTGTTACACTGAGCACAAACTCCTTGCTTCTCTCTTGCTGCTAATGCTGCTTCTTTGTGCCTGCTCCTCCCTGCAGGCTGCTTTCGATTATGAGCAATCCCATTCCACCCTCAGAAATCTGCTCCTGGCTCTAGGTCTGCTACAGCATTTCCTTCCCACAAGGCACAGACCCTCCTCTTTCTCTCTTGCTCCCACCTGGCTGCTTTGCTCTATCTACTCACTCCTCCACTAAATCCTTCTCCTTGCACAGAATGGAGCCACTCCCACCCCACTCTCTCCTCCTCTGTGCTACACATGGCACAATCCCCTCCCCAACCTTCTCCCAACAGCTTATCACAGCTGTCTCACACTCGCTTGGTGAACCAACCACCACATTCCTCTTCTGCTCCCATTCTCATTCCTTCCCTGCATTGACTTCTTCTGGGTGCAGACTACTAGCCCTGCACCATCCCAGTTGATGAAGGGCCAGCTCCTGCCTCATCTTTGCTTCTTCAAGTTATTCCTGGTGCTTGAAAACTCCCTTTGTTGCAATATTGACTTCAATCTCTTGAAATTGTTCTGGTTCAAGATTTGCACGGGTCACGTTCTCCATTATTGATGTTTAGCCTCCCTGTCTGTACCTCCATTTCCCCGTTTCTCCAGAGACTTTGATCCTGCAGTTTCACTTAGTTTGCAAAACTTCAGAATATATACACCACCTCAATAGACACCTTCCCCTCACATTTTATGGGGACACATATATGTGGGGTGTCAGCAGACTTCTGAAGGGATCGAATGCACTATTCAGGGGCAAATAAAATTAACAGACTCTGTTCCTCCCTTCCCTCCCCATTCTTTTATACACATAAACGTAAGCTTTTCAATGGCAGTTTTTTCATAAACAACTCATGCTGCCTCTCCCTCCTTTCCAGAGCTGGTAACACTAGCAAAACGTATAAGCTCCTAACTTACAGGGGAAGTTTAAGGAGCAGACAACAAAATGTATTTTTCCCAAACAAGAAAAACTACAGAAAAACATACAAACCACTTTCCCAAAGGAAACACTTTGGTTAGAAGTAATCACATCATTAACCACAAAAGTTGCAGATAATCTTTTTGTTGCAAGTCATGGGTCAGGAATATTTTGAGGAAATCATTTCATCTTTAACTATAAAATGCAATCAGGGATAGAGTTCTAGAAGTGTAAAAATCATCTGAGAATTAATCTTGCATCTATCACCACTTCCTGTGGTTAACCTTCAGTTGTATCTTGAGTGCCTCACCCTTTTTAGGAACCATGCCCACTACAAAGGGTTGCACTAAGCAGCTACTGCAAAAACTTGTTTGCTGTAGTCCAGATAGAGACTGTAAAGGGCACCCGCTAACCCACAAAGCATTTAGTATGTTGGCATTGAGTATGTCCTACAAACATCATCTTCCTGGATTAAGCTTTCCAGATGCACACCTCTCCACTGTGGCATGCAGAAAGAATATGACTGAAATGGTGATATGGGACATGGCTGTCTGGGGAAAGCTCCAGAATTCAGTGGAAAGGCAAGTAGGTCTTAGGGGTCACAATGCAGATGGCAACGCCTTGCCATTTTAAACTTTTTGATCAGTAACTGTCCTCAACAGTATCCACTGAGTTTGGAAAAGAACATGTGAGGATGGAAAGAGAAGCTGTTATTTTCTTTATATCCCTTTTAAACAATGCCAGTCTCAGATACCTCCACAATAGATAGAAAGGTTGTTTCAGACTTGCTAATGGCAAATTGGTTAGCTTCTGACTTGCATAAACTAGAGGTTGCAGAAACCAGGCAGAGACACTCTCTTTGTAATGGGAACATACTCCCAGAATTTTCTTTACTGTGGCAGTCACAGTTCTAGCTTTGAAAGCTGCTCCTATCATGCAGAACTCTTGCACCCACAGCTCACGGTATGCTCCCACTAGTCCATGCTCTTCAATCAAGCTTGGCAACTGCCAGCAATGCTCTAGCCACAGCTAGGTTCCCCTCCACCCTCACCCCCTCCACCCCCCCCCCCCCCCCCCCAAAAAAAAAAAAAAAAAAAAGAAAAAAAATGGAAGCCCATCTTCAGACCACTGGCAGAAGGAAATAGTGCAATGAAGTAACAGTAACTGACAAGACTTGCTGAGATGGTTTGCCAGGCCACAGTTCACAAAAGAGCAGCCACTACCTCGTCTCCTCTGAATCTGTTCAGCAGATGTGGACATGTGTTCATTGATGCAATACTGAGAGTTGCTGCTGAAGTGGAAAAAGAACCATGACTGCATCCCAGTACGGATTAAGATATATCAAACACATTATCTGATAGCTAATGTAATATTTGTGTTTCTAACAGACTGGATCACCTTTAGAAACAAACTGTTCTGGTTAGATTATTTTACAAGTGTTGTGAATTCTCCTTACTTAGCCCAGAGACAAATTCACGGAAGTTGATGAGCAAGTCTCCATTTTCATCTAGAAGCCTGAATAAGCGTGAAGCTAACACATCTGAATGAGTTCCACATGCCCAAGGAAAGAGGAGTGCAAACATCCCCTTGAACTGCTCAAAATCAATACGGTACTGTTCCAAATAGGGCAGGCTGGGATCATGACGGTCAATAGCGTTGCTGTTCCCTCCCCAGTAGCAGCTAGTCAGATGTTCCGCCTGAACAGAAGGAAAACGCTGTGAGATTGTTATCAACTCTGTAAACAGCTCATCACTATTAATGATAAAAAACCCAAAAAACAGATATACACACACAAAACACACCACAAGGCTAACATGCACTTCCATCTACCTACTTTACGACTTCTGCTAAGTAAAGGCTTGCTGTGGTCACTCACTCCCTTCTACTTTACTATACTCAGTCAAGTCAGGAAGGAGGCTCTCATGAAATATTTAATTTCAGATAAGAAAATAGCTTGAAACTTTCTTTATAAAATATTCTTGAGACTAGTCTAATAAAGTTCTATTTCTTCCATCTTACTGAAGTCAGTGAAATCTCTAGAGCTTATTTCAGTGGAATTACTTCAAATCAATTCAGGTCTTAGCACTAACTGTACAGTGATCCACCAGGGTGGTCCGTCTCACTTTGCCTCACTGATTCCAGGGATGGAGAACAAAAGGAAGATTAGAAGGCAGCACTGTAGGATTTGGACAACTGTAAGGCTTGGTATTAGAGATGGGAAATTCAAGGGAAAAGAACTCTTACAAGAAGAGACTGGAGTCTCTTTTCTGACAAAGCAGGAGAAATCAATCTCCTGGTTCAGGGCACTGTGCATGAGGGTGAAGCTAAGGCATTTTAACTCCTGACCTTGACATTTGTGGATCTATTATCTTTGTACCACCAACTTAAGACACATCACTTAGTGACATTAAATTTCCATACAATAGAATAAAGCATGAGCAATGGCAAAAAACAGCTAGCATGGCACAAATATATTAGTTGTCTGAGATAGCAGAATGAAGGTATTTCTGCTCTAAATTCCAAAACCAAGCCCTTAAGTCAGTTAGAGGGATATACATAGGTTCCTAAAGACCTACCAAAAGCCTGTCAATAGTCACTTTTTCATAACAAGTTTCATAATATTCATTTTTTCATGGACAAAACATTTAACGAATGATTTCCTGAGCTTTTAAAAAACCAGCCTTCAATAATATAGCAGCTAATTCAAGTTTGTATTATGGTATCTGATAGTAAGTAATTTATAGACTTAACCTGGCCTTAAGAAAATATAGTCTGTCATTTAAATGTTTATTTTGCTGCAGGAATATATCTTCAGTTCAGCGTTACCTTGAAAAGAGCATACAGTTCCTCCAATTCATCAATAGTAAAAGAAGTCTCGGTCACAATAGTTCGCACCTTTTGAAACACAACATTAACAATTATCGATTCAAAGTCTATCTCATTGAAGAGAGAATTTAATTTCAGAAATGGACTCACTTTAATCTTCACAAAGAATACTATTTCAGTACCTACCACATTGCGCTTTGTAGTATCTTCAAGGGTTTGGATCACTTTCAGCCTTTGTTTGAATCTCATTTGTTCAATCAAATCTGCTCGGATACTTCCAAATTTCTTAAAGAGACAAAAGAGTACAGTATAGTCTATTAATATTTGGACTACTTAGTTTGCATTTTATATATTAATAAATTAATTCTGTAAGTGTTTACAGATGTCACATCTCAAAAGCTGCTGTTAAAGCATTTTTCTAATGTATAACTTGGTTGCAAGGACTAAAGGAATTTGTCAGTAGCTCCGCCTTGCCCCCCAAATAATTTATTTTCATTTTACTTGAAAGCATTAAGTTATAGATTCTCACATTTCAGGCCACAATCTCAGTAGTTAGAAGTTTCTCCCTTGGCAAATCTTTGTGAGCAGATTGTTTCTTAACTCCTTCTGCAAGGTTTATCTCAGCTTCTCCTGGAACATCTCTTACTTGCCACAGAGAGAGAAGATATTTAGACTAACTGGATTTCTAAGGGCTCAGAGAGCATAACAGTCTTTACACCGGGAATGCAAATTACATTAGGAGCAAGATTCTCAAAACTGCTCAAGTCCTATTTTCAAAAGCTATTTTTTTACAGCATACGTAATGCTTCCAGGAAGTTCCTCAGTATGCTACAGAAACACCCTAGAGGAAAACCTGTTCAGAATAATAGTCCTAGTCCCATATGTACAGGAATGCCTAGTCCATTAGATTTCTTTTTATGAACTATAAGTAGAAGCTCTTACCCTCAAAAAAAGATCCACAGTATGTACTTAAAAATGCACAAAAGGCCAGTGTGTACAGTTACGGCAGACATCATGTATACTGAATGTAAAACCGCAAAAGGAGCTGGCAAGAGGAGCTTTCATACAGGATTGATCCCCTATATTAACAGTGTGAGTACATCAACATAAGCAGGTCACAACTTGCTAGCACATTCTTGTGTGATCAAATTATATCAAAGCTACGATGCTGCTTGCACCCTTATCATGTACCTCAAAAGTAACAAGTCGATTTCCTGTACTTAGAATATTTTTTCAAATGCAAAATTGAAAATCTTTTGAAAAAAAGATTCATAAATTTCAGACATCATAGATATTAAACACTTAGTTCAAGAGCAGGTAACTGCGAAGTATGTTAAAAGCAAAACACTCAATACCGCTCATGTAACACTGAAGCCTCAAATCCCTTTTAAAAAGAGGTCTTTTGAGTCTCTGAGGCCACATCTGTCCCAGTAACTGGGACTCATTCTACGGTTTGGAGACCAAATGACAGTCTAGTCACATTCACACAGCTAAACCCTTTGTGGCCCGCAGAACAAGGCGGCAGTTACCTACGGGGAATGATTCCTTGTTCATGCTACACTCCCAGATCATATAATGAATTGTGTGTAAAGTGCCATTTTTCCTGGGTCAAAACCTATTAGGCCTTTCAAAAGTCTGATCCTTTGGAGTACCTGTGGTTTAGTTAAAATGACCAAGACTCAGACACTGGTATAGATGTAGCTCAAGCGTTTAAGGCCTACGCATTCGAAAGTAACCAACTCCAAAATCAAGGCAGTTAATGACATAATAACTTCAAACATCTGAGTTTATGCTCCTCTGAAAGCTAGTGAGCTACACACAGGCTTTTAATTTTGCAATGATTTTGCATTATTCCAGTCACTTCTATAGTAATTTGCACAATAATCAGGTTCTGTGGCTTATGACTTGCAGAATTGAATGAAAAAAAATAGAAGATTTCTTACCGAAAAGTATTTTCTGTAAACAAGGAAGTTAATGGCAGGGTAGAAGGTATTTGTTATTTACATTCTCTTATTTCAAGAGGAGAACATTCCTCTTTCAAAAGTAGAAAATCATTTCAATATTGTCACAGAGAGGGGGTGTGAGCTGCTTAACTGCCAAATCACTCCCCTGAAACACTTGAGCTTTCACTAGAGACTTCCCTCTAAGCATCTTACACACTTAGTTCAGTTGATTAGATAGGATCTGAGCATGATGGAAAGTAGGTCTTCACAGAGCTGGCCAAATGCTGTGCTTCTGCCAGTGCTGCCCACCCACTGAGTTCTCAGATTCCTGCGGGACCGTCTGCAAAAGAATTTTTTCCTCCTTTAGGGTATATGTAGGTGTGGGGTCATGGTGATGGTGGACTACTTTATTTCTAAGCCCAAGAAAAAGCATTTTTTCCTATTTAAAATCTTCCTACCTGTTCCTATAAATGCTAAGTGGCTAGAAGATGAAGGATAGAGTAGCTTTAACCACTAAAATACTAAAAACAACATATGCTCACTCACTGCAAGCTAAAGATTTCTTGGTATTTTCAAGAAAACTAGCATAGTGAATTCCCAGTCCTGACAAGGCCTAACGAATTGGAAGGTCAAAAATACATCATTGACTAACTGTTGCCTTTTTTTTTTCTCCTTTTGATAGTTTACTACTTAATTGTTATTTTTTCAATAACCAAATCAACCAACGAAATAACTCCCCCAAAACTAATTCCCTCTTTATAGCCAACCTTCTCTTTCCTTGTTGTTCTTTACTCCCCATGTTAGTTATTTTGCCTAAAATATAACTACAGGAAAAGTTAAAAAAAAAATGACATAAGTGATATAGTTCCAAATTTATCACTAATATAGACTCTTGCTCTCTCCACTATTATCCTGGAGTATAACTGCTTATTTATCTATAAGGAGCTATAAAGCTGTGTGTTATATGGGCCCCAAGAAGGCAGACTAGCACTGCATGGAGTCAGAATATTCACCTAAATGCAATTAAGCCCATGTAAACTATTTTCATGACGAAAGAGTCAGAAAAAATGCAAAGGAAACAGAATTTTACACTGTTTATCCTTCTTCCCATTCTAACATGGCTAAGGAGCAAAATTGCACATCCAACTTGATTCAGTTTGTCCTCTAGCATAAAGACTACCTTTTTTTTTTTTTTTTTTTTTTGTTACATAGATACTGTGTCATTAAAGTGTGGAGAGTCTGAGGGCACAGGAAATGAATCTAGAAAAACTGTCGTATTCCTTAGTATCAACATACACCTTGACTTACAATACTAATTTAGCTTGCATATCAGTGGAAGGAAATAAACAAAGAAGAATTACTCTTTAAAGTTATTATCATTATTTTTTAAATTAGCATTTCAATGTAATCACCATGGATATTTTTAGAAATAAAACATTGATAAAAGTAAGGAAAACGAAGCAGCTTTGCAAATTCTTAGTTTTATTGTAGCCTTTATTCTGTGCTATACCACAGGTATTAACAGTGTTTTTCTCTTGAAAAAAATTAACTTTTGATGATAATATAGAAGTTAGTGGCCCATGGTTATAATCAGCAGTGGCTGAAGTAACTTAAAAGGAACAAAGTTCCACTGGATTTGGAAATATCTCTGAAATCCTATTTATTTCACCAACATTCCAATTTTGATAAGTATGAAAAAAGCTTAAACTAGATCTAACACTTTTTAAACCACAAATTTGGTCTTTCATTTGTAAGCCACTTTTTGGTTGTGGGCTGCTCTCCTTTGATGCTGCATGTTTCTACACAAAATAAATGTTTCTACACAAACAAAAACCCCACGTATGTCTGCTTTCTGACACAATTCTGCAATTTTTTCTTGTTCTTCCAATTCCATATAAAGCTGAATTACAGAGTACCAAGTTCTTCCGTAAAGCAAAACTGGTGTGCACTGGCTGTTTTTTGTTAAGGAATCCTATCCTACCTCGTAGGAAGACCTGATAAGTCTGAAGATATCCACCTCAGGATACGGCTCCACATCATCACTGAGCAGTGAGTGAAGGTGAGGAATGGGTGGAAGAGTGCTGTCCTTATTAGTTACACTGTCCAAGTACCTAGCGAGAAAAAGGAAAATAAATGAGACCCAAGGTTCATTCCTACCCTCTCCCTTCTATGGGCTAACAGAATAAGGGTTACATATAGATTAATTTAATGTAAGAATGAACAAGCCACCCTACTAATGAATTACATGATTTCTGACATTAGTAATTTGCCAAATCCTAATACTACTTCTCCCCAAGGCTAAGGTAGTTATGTTAATAAGCTATCTTTATCAAGATATAGCTCAAATCTAGCTGTCACAGTTTATGAGTGGCTCACTGAATGGGTAGTGGTTCTTTCAGGTTACGTGAGTATGTTACATGAGGTATGACACCGAGGACACTATGGGAATACGGGTCAGAGTGCTTCACTCTGCATAACCCCTAACCCACCTACTGCCCACCTTCACCATATGGGGCTTTAAGGATTTGTCTCTCCTGCCAGCGTAGCTGCTGTAGATCAGTCTTCTATCCTCCAACTGCAGAACACTTAGATCCTCAGCAAGCATTGGGGCTTACTTCAGAGGAAAGACAATCACAGACCCCTTTAATCCCAAATCAGGGTGGTCAGGGGGACAGGATAAAACTTCAGTAAGACTATACTCATGAAACTTATCAGGAAAAAAAAATCCAAAGTTTTTAGCAGCACCCTGAAAACTAAAAACTACTACCAAGTGTCAGGAAATCAGAGGCTGCACACTATAGTATTAGCTTGTATTAAATGATTCAACTCAGTCTATCTGCTTCCTGTTTCTATCTCATTTCACCACAAGACCACTCATTGAAGAGTCTGTTTAGTTCATTCTCAAAAGAATTTCCATTGAGATCAAATGCTTAGCAGCATTTAAAAGGAAAGAAGTACAAGATAAAGTAACAAAAATTATGTAGTCAAAGAAAACAAGTCCCTATAACCAGGTTTGAGAAGTTTATTTAAAAATCTTGAAGAAGAATCTATACTTTGTTAGTCACTTACTGTTTTAAGATAATTATAAGAAGGACTACAAGCATCTAGAAGATTTAAATCTACTGTAGTGGTTTAAATTAAATGCTTCAAGGTAGCCAAATATAAATCAGGTTGATATTATAATATGATCAAGAAGTAAAATAAAAAAATAAAATGATTTTATTTTCTGTAATACATACCTTCCCAAGACTGTCATGGCTTCTCCATCATCCTTACAGTTAAGTAGCTTGTCTACATTAGCATCCAGGACAGCGAGTGCTAACTGAAATATCACCTTTATTCCTTCACAGAAGAAACAATCCACAACCACCACAGCACTCTCAAATGGCATTACACTGAGGAAAAGAGTGAGGAACCAGGACAAAGAAATGGTGGATATTACACCCAAGTCCTGCATGCAGTCATAAAGCTGTGGAACATAGTCTCGGGCCAACTCTTCAAAGACACCCTGATCCACCAGCGCTCCTGTTAGAAATAAACAAGGTTGGATCCCCATTCATTTGGGAGCCACTGAATACATCAAAATATATTTAGAGGGAAAAATATACGGACATATTATACATAAAATATGAAAAGTAGTGTTCTACATTATGTTTGTGCACATTTTCTCATTTTCAGATAAATAACTGATTCTATTCCACTACAGAGCTGTGCATACTAACTGAACTCAGTAAGCTACTTTTTGTTTTAATTATACACCTGATAAGAGCTAACAGTTTCAATTTGCTGTTGGACCTACAGATGTTATGCAGTGAGTTAGTACATGCCAGTACTAGCAGAATAACATTTCTCAGCATTACCTATTGGAAGAGGCCAGGGCAACTGCCTGATAGGGTTTGGATTTTTTTCAAGAGAACCTTGAACTGGTGAAAGTGGCCTGCAGGAGCAGCGAAAGCTAAGTCTGCAGAACACTTAATAGTAAGCAAGAGCAAGACAAACGTATCTGTGTCATAATATATCTTAAACATATGGGAAGAACCACTTTTAGGACCAAATGAATAGTTCAATCATCTGTGAGCCACAATAAAAGCAGTTTTCAGGATGAACTGAAGAGCCATTTGCTTAGTTCACCTATGCAAAGAAACTTATCTGACAGCAACTATTTTCAGATACTGTTGCCCTTTCAAATCAGAGGTGAACACATACAGTGTCTTCTACTATAAATTGTCTAAGCTCATTTTTCTACCTACCTTAATTAAGTAACTGGATCCTTTAAAACTCAAATCTACCCTCTCATTTCTTTCGAATTTCTTTCGGCCTGATTCAGTCCACTTTAGAATTCTATCTAATCCTAAACCAATAAAAAAAATTATTAACTTTCACAGTATCTGTTTAAGGAATTCTGTGCTCCTGAGCAAACTGCTTCATCATGAGTGTCCACAATTGTTTTTATGCCACAAATGTATCTACACATATCCTTGTCTCAATATATATCATACAAATTAATTTGATTAATTTTTGTACTGTAATTTCAGAAAAAAAAACATAACATACCAACAACTCTTGTGTTGTAGTAGTCAGGTAGCATACGTTCACACAAAGCCACCAGCAACCAGAAAGCTTCCTCTTCTTTTGCATAAAGGAGGAGTACTGAGGTGACAATATTCATAGCCTAAAAGAAAAAATATCAGTCACTATACACCATTTCTTCAATACCTAGAACATTAAGTGGGCAGATAAGTGCTTGCTGTAGTTAGAAAACATATCCCCCTTCCAGTTCCACGAAATATTTTCCTGCAAATACAACAGGCAATGTTTTCCCAAAGCTCACAGTAAGGCTTAAGAAAGTCTCAAAACTTTTTTCCCCTCCCCTCAATAAAAAGAAAGATCAAGGTTTCTTTGTGAAATCAGGAGCCTACTCAAGTCTGCAAGAATCCAGTTTCACTGTTAAAGCATACCAAAGTTCTTCCAGTAGGAAATCTGGATTTAATATAGCCAAAATGCCTCCTAAAGAGCTGGGCAAAAGCGCTGCTGTACCACCCTTTGCAGCAAGCTGTGCTCCCTCAGGCTTTCTGCTACTACGGAAGGACCCAGACAGAGTATCTGTGGGCCTAGGCAAATGTGTAGCAGTATCAGTCACAACAGCCAGAGTGTAGTGAAACAGAAGTTTCTTGCTGCTGCCTCTTCATGTTTGATTGTGCATGACATTTTTGTGACCTTTCCCCCTCCATTTCAAATACCACAACATTGTACAATGACTGCTGAATTGTTTATCATGTTTGTCATTTGTTATCATCTAGCATGCTCTAGGTGACCCTGCTTGAGCAGAGGGGTTGGACTAGGTTATCTCCAGAGGTCCCTTTCAACCTCAACCATTCCGTGACTCTGTTCGTTTAGATCCTTGACCACACCTCTAATAGTCTAAAGAAATTAAGTATTTTTATTCCTTTTTCTTCTCATTCTGACTTCTACAGAATTAGTCACTCACTTCAGAATGTGATTCATTAAAACTCCAACTTGAACCAGAAACTAAGGCTGCAACCGAAATTCAAAATGTTATAATTCTGCAGAGATCTGCGTTATTCCCTTTTGTCTTGACTACCACTTATAAAATACTTTAGTGCCTGAATTCTCACTGTAACTGTGAATCAGCATTCTGTATGCCATGGACCAAGTCCCAAGGCCATTAACAATTACTGTGACAGTTTTAGCAAACAGAAACACAATGTCTTTCTACTGTTCCTGTATATTCTACTAAAAAAAAAAGTTAGTGTTGTTAATGTTTAGAGTTACATCTCTAAATAATTTATGATAGAGTTTTTTGCACTTTCTTTTTCTTTTTTTTCTTCTTCATCTGGGAATTAATCAACGTCTTACTGCTCATAAGTTGAAGTTTCCTTTTCATAATAATACGTAGGATGGTAGAAAAAGGCTCAGGAGATTGCTCAGAGCTACATAGCAAGGGGGCATGATTTGAGACCAGAAGCTAGACTTGAGTCACAGGCATAAAGACTCTAAAAACATGCACTGCTCAGCATTAACTATAACTGTGTATGGTTATCATAGAGTGGTAAGATATCTTTTAGGGGTTTTTTGCATGATTGAATAGCACCATTAAAAAGAAGTAAAGAGGTTCAAGCGTTTTTATATAATGAATATATATGAATAGGTTGGTGAAAATTCAAGTATGAACAATTAGTAAGGTCTTTTCTGCTGAAAAGAACTGCACTTCAAGGCTCATTTGTCACTTTTGTTCAGATGCATTTCAGAAAAGCTCTGTAGTCATCCTCTGTCCAGCCTCTAGATTTATGGGCACAAACTATGCTTACAGAAAACTGTGCACATCTCTTCGCATCTACTGCCAATACTTCTATTAGCATAGGTCTTTTTGTCAAATCCCAATGACCTCAGCATTACTGTAATTCTACAGCACTGAGTCTTTCCTTCACATGAATATGCATACCTGAGTGTACTTTACACAATCAAATACTCAAATATACATGACTTAAAAAAAAAAAAAAAAAAAAAAAAAAAAAAAAAAGGCAGTATGAGGTAAGAACTGCAGTTCTAGACCTTGAAGTTTTTCCAAGGGGTTTCAATTACCTGACAATATCCTATGTTTGGATTTCTAAAAGCATAAGCTGTCAACACTCTCCTCAGAGCAGCAATACCCATCTCATTCTGGAAGGCAGGGTGTTCTGGGAGGGAACGGTGCAGATCCCTCTCTATCTCTTCTGTAGCAAGGTTATACTTCCCCATCGATTTCTCCACTAGATCCTCATAATAGCCAGGATGAGTGGCCATTTCATTAATGGCTCCTGGGAGTTGGAGAACAGTATTAAAACAGTCAGAAAAATCTACAGTTAGCAGATGTAATATCTCAACATGATTTTTTTCTGCTATCTTTGCATTTTGAATGCCAATTTTAAAACCCAACATGCAGTTTGAATACAAATATAAAATGTTAGTATTGTGAAGGTGATAAAAAACAGAACGATGCTTAGGGGATTAAGATATCACCTCCTTTTGTCTTTTCTTCTAAAAGCACTTCATAATGAAATTTTACAAAATAATGAAAATAAATGAAAATAAAGACTCTTAGCCAGAATGAAACAGCAGCATGAAAAACAAAACAGTAGTGTTTCTCTGCAGACAGATCAATGTCAACAGGGCCAGGGACAGCACATTCGCCTGCCTCGCATTCCTTGTTCAAAGGCACAGCAACACCAGTACCTAATGTGGACCATCTTTGCCTGTACTATTTTAACTGCAAGAATGCCCTCTGGCATGGCTTTGACTCGTGCCAACCAGCACCCTCCTGGACAATGCCTGTGCACAATTTTGGTGTCAGAGGTGCCCCACAGGCAGCCTGCATGAGACTGCTTGTTCAGGAGGGAGGAAGGTTTAGAGGTCTGGATATGATCTAGCCTGTGCCACCTTTACTCAGCACCAGAGAAGAGATCCTGGCCCTGGTTAGTCTCCTATACAGACATAGCCACACAGATTACGATCAGTCAGGTCTCTCTGTAGGTAGCATGTCTAAGGTGATTTTCATTTGCAGGGAAGTTTTAAAGTCACCAGTGAAATCTCAAAGCAACCCTGTGAGTGTGCAACAGCATCCCTATTCTAAAGACAGGTTAAGTGCTCTGCCCAGTATGACAGAATCATTGGCAGAAGCAGGAATAGAGCTCAAGAGTTCCTGTCTCTTGCTTTAGGCTGAGATAGTGTAATTTCTCCAACCAAGCATACTCTATTCCCTCCTCAAGATAAGTAGCTTTCTCAGAAGCATGTCTTCAGTTATTCAGGATAATCAAACCAATAGTCAGCTGCAGAGAGCTCTCATGATGCCATGTGACTGCACAGTCACAAACAAAATCAAGTGTCAGCAAGCACAAAGTAATGCAGATTGAAGAAAACACTACTAATTACACATACATAGTGAAAATTGGTCCAAACTAGCACAAGACAGATCTGAGCATCCCTGTGCATATTTTCTGAAAACATTTGTTTAATATTCAGCAGCAAAGAGTGGTATAAGGTTAAGTATTATTAGTGAAGAAACTCACAACAAAAAAGAAAGCATCATTTTGTTGTCATAAAGTCCCTGGTATATCCATATCATAAATGCTGCAGGTAGCTGTGGTCACTATCTCAGGAAGGGTCAGAACTACTGAGGGCATACAGAAAGGCAGAAAGTATGAAGAAACCCAGAGGCATGGAATGCTTTCAATGTAAGAAGTAATAAAAATGAATAAAATTCCTCAACTTCGAAAAAAGGTGTGAGGGGACACAGATCTAGAGAATCCTCAGCAGCACAGAGAAGACGGACAAGAGAATGTTTTCTCACCCTTTTTTTCACATACTAGGGGCACATAACAAAATGATACAAAAACATGTTTAAAACAAAAACAAACAAAAACCCCCAAACCAACAAAGATGCTGCTTCCATGCAACACCGCTAAATTTTAGAATCCCTTGCAACAACTTGCTGTGAAAGCCAAAAGCATAACTGGATTCATAAGTGATTAACCAGATGGAAAGCTAGCTAGTGGTTACTGAAACACACCTGAGATGCAACTTTATGTTTAGGAACCACCCTCCAGAGTGCTGACTTCTACTAACACAAGTAAGTGTTCTGTTTTTTTGTTTTTCAATGATTATGTAAGCCTGTTTGAGAAAGAATACTACTGGTTTAGATAGAACTCTGGCCTAAACCAGTCTGGCACCTGCTAACAATCACAGCTTTACTAGCTCCAAATACTTGGATGCTTATTATCTGCACTTTCTAACACTTCTAAAACCCTCTCTCCCCTCATGTTTTGCGTATCCCACAGTCATGCTCTTAATGAGTACCTACCTGAAAGCAGCAACCAAAGTTCCCCCCTCATGCTTTCTGGAATGCCCTTCAGCACAAGGTCTCTAGTTTTTTCTGTACGATACATACAGACTCCTTGGCCATATTCAGCAAAGTGAATCTTCCACGCCTGTTCCTTCAAAAACTCTTTAGCCTAAGAACAAAGAAAGAAATGCATAAAGATGTAGCTTATCTTCTTAACACTCTGCCTCACTGAGATGTTAAGTGCTAGAAGTCTGCAATTTTTTTCTTTTCTTTTTAAGCTTTCCAAGGACAGTGAGAAATAATTCGGCTACAATTCCATTCTCTTAACAGTCTGCTTCCTCTCACGTCTTTGTTTCTCCCCAAGAACACTTTGCTGTAAAAAGAACTCTGTTGGAGCAGTTGCACTTAAGAGCAGGCAAACAATCTCTACTTGAATTACTTTCACACTTTTCTTGTGAATGTAGAGAAGTTGTACTGATAAAAGAACAGCATGTTTAATGCTTTACATTTGTGAAAAATACTGCCTCTTAATTGTCAGTGGCAGGATAAAACTTTCGTATATCAGCAACAGGTTCTTTAATGAAAAGATAATTAACAACTTTTCCAATCAGGCACAGAACTCAGACATATTACCAGCTTGGGGTTGAACTCTTCAGGTGACCGCCGCCGATACATCGTCATTAAAGCTTGAGTTGCTGTTGGAATGCCATTGCCATTAAGATTAAACTGTCGCTCTCCATCAGACTCAGAGTTGAGGCTTTTATGAGGGCTGGCAGAAATGATACTATTTGGTCTTGTAAACACCTGCAGAACCAGTCACAAGCAATTTAGATGTGTGGCTGAGCAGGATTTGACTTCCTAATTCACTGCATCAAAGTTACTATACTGAAAACAGCTCACCCAAATTGAGCAAATTAAATCACTACAATCCTAGAATGAGCATATGGCAGTAGAAATTGAACAGGTATAAAATAATTAAACTGTTTCCAGTTTTTCAGTGCCTTCCCCCATCCCACCTTCCCCATGAAAACTCCAGATCCTGTAATTAGAATTGCTATGGTAGTGCTAACTTTAATAAGCTCTACACTATTCAACTCCCTCTTTTGGTCTCCTGTCAACATCATAGGACTGTTGGCTGCCCAGGTGGCTCCTTGACTGTCCAGAATGTAAGATTCATATGCACATGTGCATGTGTGTGTATGTAGGGGGAGAGTGTAGTGTGTACACATCCCCACACAGAAAAATATTTTGAAGAGAGATAATTTGCTGGCTTTTCAGCTTTGAGAAGTCTTATAATAATTTTAATAATTGAGAATGTAGAATAAAGATTAATTTAGGGCAAGAAGTGAGACATCAAGTTTCAGCATTATATATGCCTGTGTGTGCACGCTGATAAACAATCACAATGACACATGTATTATAACCTACTACCAACAAAGCAAATCAGAAGCTGATTTCAAGATTTTCATGGCAAGCAGAGCTGAAATATTTCATACAATACTAAGGTAAGACTTAGTACTGACTTGGAAAGTGATCTCTACCTATATAAAACCAAAACGATAAACCACAAAATCCCTTTCTGCTCTGAGATCTGACCTGCTAAACTTGGCTCAGTTTAACAGATCTGATGAAGTCATGTGGTGAAGTACTTAATTTCATACCTATAACCTAAACATTCAGTGGATGCCTTGATATTTGAAGTGCCTGACAAATCTACCTAACTGCACCTTTTAAACGCCATTTACTTTGTGTAGTTAAATACGAGATTATCTCAAAATAGGGTCATCTGATGTCCAGAATGGAGGATTCTTTTTATTGTTAAAATTTTGTGAAGTTCAGTTGCAGTGCACATAGAGCCTCAAACTTGCTTGGCTCAGACATCCTTCTATGAAGGATCAAATATCATATTTATTGGCGAGAGACTTGTATAAAAAGTGTTTTGTATAGCAATTGATAATTTCTTCAAGATATTAAAATCTCTCAATTATATTTTGACTTTGACAAGCTGATGGGTATTAAAAATTCAGTTAATCAGATAGTTAACTATGACATTTTCCAACAATGTCTACTGAAATTTCAGAATGTGGCAGCAGGAGTTAGAGTAGCTCTTCCACGGCAGTTGTAATTTCTTAGATATAACCAAAGAAAAGAAAAAGTCCTAATCACAACATCGTATCTCTTAAGTTTAGGTCAGCTAAAAGACATTAACACAAAGGATTCTGTGTACAAAGCCTTGGTCTTCTAAAAACTTAAGTTTTCTTTCTTTCTTTTTTTTTTTTTTTTTTTGGTGTGGTTTCCTTCCTCCCCTCAGTTAAAATTCCCTTCAAGTAAATGATTCATTTCTTCCACATACCTCATCATCTGAGCTGATACAGCTTCCAGAAATATCTTTTTCCAAGTATATTTTTGAAGTGGTTTGTTGCAGAAAATCTGAGATCCTCTGCACAAGAAAGTCTCTGTCTTTCAAGTTGGCAAAGAGGAATGTCATTCTGTTTTTAGTGCTGATGGATAATGGGCTGGGCAACACACTGGAGCTGTCTGCCTTTTCCACTATTGTCACCTGGGGAGAAACAGTAGCCATAGGTCAAGGTCTGCAGCTAATCAAGTTGCTTGGTCTTAAGAACCATCTTATTAGAATAAACTCATGTCCTCTTTTCCCTATATAGAATAATTATGGGTATCCTTCTGCTGGAAAACAAGGTATGTATGGACTCCAAGACTTAACTCAAATACAGAGACTGTTATCCCCCTACAGATGGCTTCTTTACCTTCTCTAGCAAAAAAAAAAAAAAAAAAAAAAAAAAAAAAAATCCTTTGTACTTTGCACTGCTTAGTTTATTTCCTTAAGCTTTTATTTTAAGAGTTTAAGACCACAGAACTTTTCTGTAGGATATAACTTTCTGAGCTTCTTCTCAAAAACTCAAAATACCTTGCCATGTTCTCAAACCTGGTACAGGCTGTGTCACCACAGTTTTCTTTTTTTTTTCTTTTTTTTCCTTCTTCTTCTCCTTATTCTTCATTACTAAGATACACAAAAAAGCTTTTTTGCTGAAATACCTTTTCTATGTTAGAGCTGCATCCCTTGCAGTAACAACAATTATCAACCTGTGTTTTCATGATATACAGAAACCTGTAAACTAATGGAAACTATCCCCACATCTTTCCTTACAAAGGAAAGCACTTAATCCTCCAACACAGAGGTTTCTGTGTGGCCTTCAATTTTGAGGTGGTCACTGATCTAACTGAACTCCAACCTGCAAACTGTACTCAGACCATAGTCTACTCACAATCTACTCAGTATAGGTCACTAATTCACTGAGTTTTTGGGAAAGTGTATTAATCTTAAATCTACAGATAAGTCATGCATTGCAGATGAATTACATACCAGCCACAAGCATGTTCTAATTAGCCTTAAAAACAAATCGATCAAGTTTTTACAGTTAGTACAACAAACAAAACACACAGTGTAAGTTAAGTGCTTTTAACCACTGCTTTTATGGCTTTAAACAATCTCCTAAGTAATAAAACCTGTATTAGCATCTTCAGGATAAAAGAGAGCACATTTCAGTTTGCCAAGACTTTTTTTTTTTTAAACTAGAGATCAATGGTGAGCCATTAGTGCGATAGTACTAACACTTCAACAGCTAGAAGAATAAGATAACTGTTTTTCATATAACATTTCCTCTAAAGATCTCTTTAAAGACCACAACACACTGCTCTGGTGCTTCCTCTATCCTGCCAACTTCCTTTTATTTTCCTATAAATTACAAATCTATCAGCTCTTTTAATAAAGAGCCTCAGTAGCATATTCAAACTAGCTAAAAAGTGTGCCTATATTAATTTTCTGTGGCACTCAAGAGCTGAGCATAATCAGCACAAAGGAAAGAAAAAATGAAGAGATAGAACAGCATGATTTGTTATAACAGGAGCCAAAATCCACTTCCTTTGCATTCAAGCAGAGATGCACACACATCTGAAGTGCTGATCTTTGAGACTAGGGCTTCTGGTTGCAGCAAATAGGGCATTCAGTCATGAAAAATCTGCCTTTCTGATCATCACTACTGATTCAATGCTGTATTTTTGCCTGTCTGCCAAAACATCTCCAGGGTATCTACAGAACTCTGAAATTAAGGTCTAATCCAAAAGCTTTAAGTAAACAGAAAGCCTCCCCCTAACCTAAGGGTACTGATCTGTTGTTCAGTGGGTTAGTACTATCCAGTTTGGCACAGTTTTCCTTGCTAGTGTGGATACCTCATCTGTTCACACAAAGAACACTTACAAAATACTTATTCTTTCAGTTATTTCTTTCTCTCAAAGGCTAGGAGCTACTTTGAATCCCATGCTGCTACAGCTGTGGTTATCAAAAGCAGTTGCTGAGTCTGCATCCAGGAAAGAGATTTCTGTTAAATGCAGACTTTATTCCTGTTCTCTTCTACCACTTAACTTCACTGGGAGGATTGTTTTTCCCTTAGAATAACAGACAAACAGCACAGCTGGAACTGAATGTCTCCTCTCAAATAGCCAAGGTCATTGCATTCAAACAAATATATATATATTTTAATACTCTTAACAATTTGGGGTGAGGAGCGAACGGGTAAGGGCCCTAAAGTATTCCACTGTTCTTCAGATGAGATGTTTTTAGATAAGTGAATCTGTCCCTGGTTATATAAAAGTTTTGCTACTATTTCCAAGGTATACTTAATACACTTTCCATCAATCTGCCTCATAAAAAACCTCCCCAATATAACTATTTTTTCATTGTATCAAACTTAAAATTCTTCTTATAGAATATATAATTTAAATTTTTTGAGACCAGCTTTAAAAAGGGCAAAACACCAATTTATAAACTGCTGACATAAATATTTTTCACATATAGGAATAAATGATTGTTAGTTTGTCTATGTGAAGGGACAATTCAGTGCGTTAGCATTATGGATCTTTTTATATCTGACAAAAGCCCATCTTATCCTACAGATTCTTTAATAGAAGTTCCACTGATCAATCTAGGAAGTTTTACCTTCCCTCCCCATAAAGCATTAAAAAAAAAAAGTCATACTGTGTGGCTGTAAATTAAGCTCATGAAGGTTGTAAAAGCTGGCAGGGAAAACTCACTGTGAATTTTTGTACTAGGTACTTAAAACTAAGACACATAGTCACTAAATATTACTTAGAACATGCCAGAGTAGTACATTCACAGGGGACCAGAGGGATGAAGACAGCTTTTCATCAGTATTGTGGGGGGTGGAGGTGGGGGAAAGGAAGCTAGGATTCAGTTTACGATAGGATATACTTCATCTTTCCTTTTGCCATATCAATCTGCGTATAAAGTATTTACCTCTCGAAGAGGAATAATAAGGCTGCACAAGTTCTCTTCCTTACTAGTAAAGCAAATGTAGTTTGTAGAAACAAACATCTGACCCAAAATATGCATTTTGTTGAATGGAGTCCACAGAGTACAGTCTGTGTGTCCATCTAATTTCTCATCCTTGGGAAGTCGGAACAATGCCCGGTATCGCTCACTTTTTGCTCTGGCATCGAGATCCCTAAAAACAAAAAGATAGCGGTTTCTTTTTTTTAAAGGACATAATATATTTCATTAAATCACTTCATACAAATCATTGCCACTAACACACAGCAGTTACATACTCATATGCAGTTAAGCAGAACAAAACAGCGGACAGTTTGCTCAGAGAGGCTGCATCATCTCCCTTGCTGGAAGATTGAGAGACTACATGAAAGAAATATTTCCCAGGAATGACTTAGGTACAATTACCCTGACTTCTCAGAGGGAACAGATTAGGTAATCTTTTGGCATTCCGCTCAGTGAATCCATTTATTACTTAATGACATAAAAGTCAGGGTAATATTATGACAAAAACATTTCCTTGAGGCTGATTTAGTAATGCAATGGAATCATTATGTCTACAGTTTGTTAATAATTTCAAAGTTTAGCCTTGCTAATGTATTCAGTATTAGACTAAATACAACAATTCAGAAGTACTATGAAATGAACTACGAAATAGTTAGAAAGACAAACTTAAATGATATAATGCAGGTCAGATGTCACTAAATAACAAGAAAGAAAATAAAGCACCGATCACGATTCTTTTAACTAATATGAGCAGCATATAAAATGAACAAGAAGCTGTTCAATTGCAGTATAAGATGAATAGAGACAAGCAGTAACATTTTCCACATTGTATATCTGCTTCAACAATTTTACCTTTTTTAAACAAACAAACAAACAATCAAAAACTCTGCTACTTACCGTAAGTTTGGCATAGAATTCTGTATCTATAGCTTTTTTTTTTAATTCCAGCTATAGGGCCAAGTTGTATGTAGGCATGTTTTTTATTGACATTTAAGTTACTTTATAACCCCTGATAACATAAAGGAGCTTTACAACAGATATCTAATACCTAATAGCTAATAAAAGCCAGTGTCAAGAGATGCATAAAGAAATAAATGAAAATTTGGCTCGGACATTTATTTATGTAACATGTCCTTACTGGCCTATTTCTGTTTTCTATTTCAAGAAGAGACTAAATAATTATATCTAAATAATTCTCCACTTTTTGTCACCATTGGGAAACAATTATTCCTTTTGAAGAAACAGTAAATAGCAGCATCATTAGAAAACCTCTAGGTAAAATGCTGTAGGCAAGAGAATTGAGGAGAAGAAAACGACTAAGAGCCAATGCTACTTACCGTTTCAGGGCAGATACCTTTTTGGGGGATTTCTTTTTCAGTTTGGGTAACGACCTGTCTTGTTCAAATCCTTCGTTGTCCAAGAGCTGTCGCATAGCTATGTTGGCAAGCTGTTCCATTAATTTAAATGTCTCACTGATATTGAGGAACACCGAAAAGAAATGTTCACTTGACCTTGTGCTTACTTTGATCATATCAGGAAAGAGTAGTGTAGCATTCTTTTCAAGTTGAGTGATATCAACCCAGCGGATAACTAACTTCGCTGAACAGAAGCAAAACAGGAAAGATTTAGTGCAAAAAATTATTCTAAACATTCATCTTCCATTGTACATAAAATGTATTCAGATGGGATTTTCTTGCATCTTGAAAAGCTGAGAGGACAAAATGAACAGACTCAGCTTGTTAAAAGGAGATTGAAAAAAACCAACCTACTCCCCCCAACAATTATCTGACTAACAGTTCTTACCACTTGACAGGGACAAAAGTGTTTAAATATATATTTACTTCTGCACAGAATATCATAGATAAGCATTACAAAGCTAGGTAGGCTAAAATAATATATCATTGCCATCGCATCCACCCAGACTCTGAAGTCCCCTCTCCTTACAGAGAGGAGAAATGTAGTCTGGACACACCAAACAGGCTTCTGACTACTGTCCAACAGCTAAAGCAGCAAAATTAAACTGCTTCGCAGTCTATCTATTAAGAGATTCAGGAAAGTCCTCAATTTAATCATGATATAGCATACCATTTTACTAACAAAAATAAAACAGGAATTTGAGCAACTAGACAAAAAAAAATCATAAAAGAGTTCATGTATACTAAACCAGCTGATGTATTTAATCCTATAGCTATATATCTACTCAGCCTCTCCTGCTATGGAAACCACTGCAGCAAGTGTTGGCCCATTTTTCCAAAATCAGTGTTAGTCTGCTTTATTTTAGAATTTAGGACTTCAGATATTTGATGGGCATTCAACTGGTCTTGCTTTTATCATCACAGAAATATCACATTCAATTTTTTTGAGAGAAAACTACAAAGCTTTTCTATGGTGTCATAGTGTACAACTGCAAGCATTTAGGAATCCTTCTGGTACTACTAAGGCACAACCAGGATACAACATAGTATTCAAAGAACATTTTGTATGGAGGTTTGAAATAAGTATTTCTCCTAGATGCATCTGCACCAGCCAGCAGAATGGCTGACAATGAAAGATTTGTACAGGTCATCTCAGGATCCTCTGCTGTATGATTTTTATATATTAAAACAGCACATTACAAAATGCTACAGCAATACTGGATCCTTAGCTTTCCTTTCCACATCATTAAAGTAGGATATTGGTTTCTTAGAACAGAGACAATATTTACTTTAAGTGCAGAAACCAATCATTCTCTTAGTTTACATTGCTAAACAGAAACTTGAGCATGAGTCATTACCCCAAATTAATCAGTGCATACTGGCTCACTTCTTATACTGCTCTGAACAAGCTCCCTGAAGGGAGCTCCCTTCAGGGCAGAATGGTTGCATCAACACTACATAGCAGTTGATCCTGGGTCTCCAAGCCCTTTGTGATTTTCTGGTGTGGTACAAGAGTGAGGCATTTGAGTCTGCCTTAGTAGTACTGGGGGATTGTATAAGAGCAGAGAGAGCCAAAATTGGTGTGATCTCATCCCTATTTCCTTTTGGATAGGGTTCTTGAAGCGGATAATGCCTCTAAACCATGCCTAGATATTTTTTTGCAGAGAGCTAGTTTGAAAAAGCCAAAACAAGCCAGGGAGCAAGTGTAGAATTAAGTAGTGCAGACAATGAGGGAATTGATCTCTACTCCAATTTTACTTAGCTGTGTCTTTGTACCCTTAGCATCCAGCAAACAGTAACAAACTGCAGATGATTTCCCAACATTTTTTAAGTGCATAGACCATCATTCCTGTTATGCGTACCTTCCCTTCCCATAAGGAAGGAATAAAAGCAAAGGTGATTAATGCTGAGATACATCCAGCCCTGACGAGGAACTTTCCCCTTCCAGTAACTGCAGGAGTAATAATTTACTAATTTCTCTTCTTCTGGCATCCCAAATAGCTTGTGAAACTTCACTATGGCTTCCTTAAATTTTTCTGTATCATCATCCTCCTTGATGCCGTTGATTTTGTTGTATTCTGCGATGATGCCCTAGCAGGTAGTGAAGAAAGTACATAGCATGTTAGCCACCACAGAGTAGTAGATATTGTCATTGCTATACTCTCTGGATGTAAAGGCCACAAGTTACTGTATGTCAAGAAAGTCTTTGTTCTCTGTTTTTCTTCTCATTCTTTTGCTTATGTAGTTACTTACTTTTAGTGAAAGCTGTCTTTCTGAGGACTTCTCTTCTTACTATGCCTATGTCACAAGCAACCAAGCACCAACCACTTAACTGCTTGGCCAGCATCTTGTTTTAAACTAACAAGTCCACTTCAAATATTCCTAACTACTCTTCAAGGTATCTATGACCTGTGATTCTTCCCACTCCCAGGCAAGATACTTCTTGAGGTAACAGGAATAGGATTTCACTAGAAAATCTTATTCAAAAAAAGAAGGAAAAAAGAAAAAAAGAATCTACCACTTATTAAGGGGAAAAAAAAAAAACCCAAACATAACCAACCTACAACTCTTCTTAATGGATCCTGAAGAAAAAAAAAAAAAAGAGAAACAGAACTACATTCTAACAGATTGACCAATAGGATGGAAAAATCATTCATACTTTCAGGTGCAGTAGAGCTTCATAAAGTTTGAAATGGCAGTAGTTTAGTGAAAGGCCGTTTTTAGATACCTGAAATACTACAGATGTTTCTGTTAAATAACTGAAATTCTGCCGTACTCACTTATTTTCCAATCTATTTCATAAGCCTTCTTTACTGCCCTCTATCTTAAAGGTATAAAAGGGAAACTATTTCTTGATAAATTAGTCAATTCATTTGGAGATTATAGCAAAGATTGTCTAACAAATGATGGTTATCTATTTTTAAAAAAGATATTTGTCAAATGTAACAATTTTCTTAAAGGCTTATATTTTTACAGAACAGATGTCTTCCATGTAAGGTATTATTATAAGCATCTATAACTTTCATATCTGATCAACTAGTAAAACACTCAAACACAAGGGAATTTAAGACAATTGACTTATTACATGAAATTTTGAAAGAAAGGAGCGAGACAACGTGAAGGTCTGAATACACAGAAATTATGTAAAGTACAATCATTTTGCTTACACATAATCTTTTATCCATATATCTTTTTTATATAATTCCCAGTGTGGATGAAGTACTTCTTTACCAGTATAGTCACTATATCCCCCTATGGGGGGAAAGGGATACACTGGTAAAAGCAAACAAAAATAAACACCTATATAAGGTATAAAGGCCAATACTAAGCCATATTACTACATTTAGAAGTGGCTAAAGAGACATTACAGAATAAATAACTTGTACAAAAGTTAAAACTTTGCACTGAAAAAAAGAATTTGCATTGAAAACTGACAGAGCTTAAGATAGAAGCAATAGCACAATTAATTTTGAAACATTAAATGATTGGATTTTGTTTTGAGCTACATTGCTGAAGTTATGTGCACTACAGCCAGGCTCCCTAATTTTTGATATATGTTATCACTCTTGTTTTCCTTCAAAAAGGTGGAGCAGCATAGGAATGTTAGGTCAAATTTGCTTGGAATTCACATCAATTTTCCTTTCGCAGTCACATCTATCATTAACAATATTTATAATAGTATACTTAACTACCTGTATTTTTCCTCTCACAAATGTGTTTATGTCATTCTCATTTTCAAAGATTGAAAGAGTTTGCAACAAATTCTGTTCAAGCCACTCCCAATGTTCAGTGATTTCCTTCCTTGAGCAACCTGTATAACAAATAAATAAATAAATAAATAAATAAATGCTGTATCATTTGTAATTCCAAAATTCTCTTGCACAGTCTGTAATTTCATAGTAAATAGGTGGCAACTTTCAAAATCCTTTGTAACAAGCACCTATCGTTTATGTCAGCATCACGAGTGAAAGAAAAACTAAATTTAGAATTCTAGCCACAATGACAACAAACTGTTCAACTTCACCTTGGAAAGTCAGTAAAGGTATTACTTGCATTTTTTTCCAGAACCAACAAAAACTTCCAAGAGTTGTATACTCTACAGTTAGTTCTTAATTGTTCAGCCTGATACAGAACTGTACACTATACATAAAATTACAAGAGTAAAAGTCGAAAAGGACAGCTTTCCTGACAACTCTGTTAGAAAGCACCTTCCTCAAAAGAATAGTGCTGAAAGATCTCTAAGAAAGCTAGGTCTTTTTAGGATGAGAGAATTTCCACAGGCGGTTTACTTGTAACGATGAAAGAATAAACTCAACTTCAGCAACCCAAGTTATCTTATGAGACCAAAAGGGGTCAAGACAGAGAATGCTGATGAAGAGCAATCAGCATACATGTAGCCTGTAAAGCAGCACAGAACTAGAACCAAAAAGCTTCTGGTATGAACTTGAGTTTACATATGCAAATTTCTGCTTCCATTTTATTTGAGATGGGATTGCAATAAATAAAACGTTCATTTTGTCCCCTTTGTTCTCTTTATCTTGCATAATAAAGTTGTTTGTGCTGTTTATGATCTTTCTGTGCACATCCTGAAGAAAAAAAAAATCCATGCACTTACAGAACTTGTGTGTCCCCAGAGTTCACGAGATTTAATGATTGTTTCCTGCAAATACTTATTCAAACCCTATTTTGAAATCATAGGATGGTAAGGTTGGAAGGGACCTCTGGAGATCATCTAGTCCAATCCTCAGCATAGCCCGTACAGGGATTGAACCCACAACCTTGGTATTAGCAGCACCACACTAACCAATTGAGCTAAACAGTCTCTGGTGGAGAAAAGTCTTCACGGGCTGGAGCAAAACGTTTAGCCTCTGCAAAAGCCTTGAGGAGTTTTGTGACTGAAAAGGAGGTGGAATTTATGAGGCAAGCTGGACTACTAACATTCGACCCACATGTGAAGGAACAAAAAAAAAAGCATGGTCAAGAGGGAGCCAGATGAAAGTTCACCTGGGAAAAGCATTGAGTCTGAGCAGATTAAAGAAATGCAGAATGCTACAAGAATTTCAGAACATACCTAATTATGGTTTTAAATTGTTATATAAATGTATTTAGTAATAAATATTTTTTCAAATAAATGTTCATATAAAAATATCTGAAGCTTGATTAGAAGTATGTCAATCTAATTAGGAAATGGAATCAACACTAGAATCATAGAATCTGTAAGGTTGGAAGGGATCTCTTGAGATCATCTAGTCCAACCTCCTTATTTCTAGGAAATACAATCAGAGCTTTGTGCAACTCTAAGGAAAGCAACATTCTCTGCAATTTCCAGAAATTTCACATTTCTGGTTGTAGTATAGATAAATAAATCATGTTGCAGATCAGCATGCATATTTAACCAATGATATTTCAAAAATGTAAGTGACTGTCATCACTGCTGTTCCTCCAAACTACCAGATGCAATCAGTTCTTCCTGGAACTCAGAAGGTGGTCTGAAGACCAATTTACTTCTTCTTGGCTTTTACATTGCTGTAAAAAGCAATGATGAAATATGAGCTACGTGTATAAAACCAAACTGTCATCAGAACAATTGCTCATCTTGAAGAGCAGTAAAAGCAGTGCAAACACTTCCCCAAAGTTCCGTTTCTTAAAACTGTTCCTTGTTTGTGGCTGAACAGTTATTTTCATTACTTCTCAAGAAAAGAGCTTTGTCTGATATCTTTAATCTGTCACCTCCATCTCATTTTTTCCCTTGTTTTTTGTCTCCAGCATCTTACTATTTACTCCCACAGACATTCTCATCTACAGCATATTGTGGAATTAGGCCAAACCCTGCAGCTGATGTGGAGCAGAATTAGAGTTCTAATCTATTTCTCATCCATCTAGATCCCTCCCGCTGCTCTATATACTCAGGATTTTTTTAAAAAGAGTTTCCACTACAATGTTTTAAAGCACACATCTGTCCTTTGTCAATCTTAGCACATGTTGGAAGTAGTCACTCACTGGTCTTTTAGGTGAATTAAGCAATATCTCTAAATCCTAGGGAAGGGAAAAAACATCTACCATCTAAACCACTGCACTTCAGAATACAGAGCAAAAATTGAGAGTAAATGAAAGGGGCAACAGAATGTACAATGGGCTGTTAATCACGCCTTTCTCTCCTCTAAATGGTATGTTCAGCTTATCGTGAAATGAAATGAGCTTTCCCACTTTCGGTTTTATGCCTCTGATTATCTGAGGACACACACAGCAAGTAAAAAACACAGTAATTATCTACAGATATCATCACAAAAAAACCCCTGCAAATGCGCTTACAGAAAGAGTCACAAGGCCCATTTCCACAAAGTTACAGAAATAATTTCTGCATGTGTGCACAGTATTAGTGTCTTCAAAGAAACACTACCTTGTTGAGAGCTTTGTGATCCTGTCTAAAAGGAGTCTGTAAATAGTAAAAAATTTGTGCCCTCAGTGACTCCTTTTTGAGTTTCTGGGACAGAGGTCCTTACTAATTGCTATGCTCTGACATTTGGGTGAAGGGAAGATGGGGTTGTATGCGTGCCTGCAATCCTCTCTGCCCGGGCATAGATAAGGTAAATAAACACAACTTTTACCTTTCTTTCTCATGACCGAGATCCATCAGAAGCTGACCTGCAATGTCCCGTTACTCGCTGTCACAGCAGAGTGGCTGACAGTACAAATCAAGTAGTTAAATGAAGCTTTCCCAAAGACCTTCATACTACTGACAACTCCATTAATATCTGTTTTTACTATTAGCTGTCCCTAAAGGGAAATTATGTTATACAAATTTTAAAATCCTTCAGGGAGTTGATACTAATCAGTGTACAGGGAAAAAATGGCTGCTTAATTGAAGCCATCTATCAGATCTGCTTACCATCAGAAGCAGCAAGAAATACCTGTACTAAGGTGAGCTGTTCAAAAACTTCATATTGAATTCAGAACATGCGACAGCTCTGAGATCATCTTTGCCAGACACTTGAATCACATGCCTTAAGATTGCTTTGAATTGCTAAAATTATTAGATTATGGCAAGCCTTAGTCCATTCCTCCCACTCTTCTGAAGTGTGAAGAGGGTTTGTGCAAACCTCCACATCCCTTCTAGTTCATCTGGAGGAAAAGTTATCCTAAGTACCTAAACCTTGCTTGAGCAGGGGGGTTGGACTAGATCATCTCCAGAGGTCCCTTCCAACTTTACCGGTTCTATGATTCTATGAATTTGAAATTCCATTGGGAGGATGGGAGATGAAGGTGCCATTGGTAGGCAAGAAAAAGTCTACAGCTCCACTACTCAGTATTTTTTGAATTTTAGGTGGCGTCAGAGGTGCTGGAAGTTAACAGTCTATTAAAAGAATGACAGGCATATGTGCATTCCCCATTAATCCTCTTTTACAGTTTTCTTTCATAAGAACAGGGTTCTGGCTGCTGCCTGGAACACACTGAAACTTTAGGGCTAGTTAGGTGTTGCATTCAAAAGGTTTTCACTTTCCAAGACTGGCAAAGCAATACTATCAAACTGAGGACTTGACATTACAGGCTTGAAGGCTAAATAACTTCATCTTCTGCATTCAGCTGCAGACGCTGTTTTCAGAGTCAGCAGATGGAACCAGACTACATGCTGCTTCGCATTACTTGCAAAAATTGCCCAACCACAGAAATAAATGTTTAATTTTTACTGGATCTGATGCACATACAAATCCTAGTTAAAATACCAAAATAGACACCTCATTGATTTCAGCAACCATTATAATGACAGAAGGAACACCCTTATGGTTAGATATGTCAAAGTTAAGCCTTCAAGACCAAAGCTCTTAAGGGTTATCACATCTATTAAAGAAAATACACTCTGTATTTAAGTACATAGCCTAGGCACTGCCATACTGTAATTTTAGGTACCTCATACCTAGAAGGATGATACACACTGTCTCAAATAACTGAGCAGAAAATGGGCATCCATGGGACTTAGATGGCACTTATCTTGGAGGAGACTGAGCCCATAATCCAGGAAGTGCCTTACCCATACTCAGTACTCAAATGAGATTGCACTATCTTCCTGATTTCCATTTCAAGAGAAGCCAGGTGCCCAGTCTAAATAACTTGGGGACCATAATCCAGGCACTCTCCCTACTTTACTGTTTGGAGGTAGCCCATCACCCCGGAATGATGGACTTCAGAAGTGCAGCAGGAATGAGCCACGAGAGTGGGGAAGAATATGCAAGGAAAGGCTCCAGGTATAGGCTCCAGACTGCCCATCAGGGAACACATTTGGGAGATGGACAATAGAAAATAACTCAGGCCTCCGTCCCTGCTTCACGGTCATTGTTGGTTTTACCCCAGTAATTGCTTAACAAAACACTTCTTATTTTCCTAAGCTTCGTATTTAACCACTAGATTTTCTGTTCCATCCTGATCCATTTATTTGTCCTAAAATGACTGTGCTCAGCAGGCAGGATGCTCTATTAGTTATGTGGCACACTACCCAGGAAGAACAAAAACCCGCATGTCAGTATGTGTATCCTTACCACAGGCAATAGTCCAGTATACCAAGGAGTCTGGCGCTTGGTAGAGGATTCGATATGGTGCCACTCTCGCACTTGAGTCCAGCACAACATCAAGAGTACCCACAAGGAGACCTACAGGACAGGAAACAATGATGCATATACAGTGAAGGATTGTCTGGGACCCCATTTGCTCCCTCCCTTCCCTCCTCCATTTCATCTTCCACGGGAAGAGATAGGTCTATGTATTCATTCCAATACACTTGTTCTTTCATGTTGTAAAGACGACTGACTCCACAGGGAAAGCTCTTCAGTTTCAACAAGGCTTCAACTTTTAAACATAAATTGATTCTAGCATAATGGCAGACAAAAAAAAAGCAGAAGGTAGCTGTTTTATAAATCCACGTTTAAACATTGTTTAATTTTCTTCTGCATTTCACAGGCTTTTGGCGTCCTGGAAAAAAAAAAAAGTCAATACACCCTAGAATGGCTCAAAATAGAACAGCTGACTAGGAAAAACATAATCCAAAGACTTCCAGCAAAGATAATTATGCTGTTTTATGGTCTGGCTCTTCAGAGTAGGAAGGATCAAAACACTAACAGTGAAGACGTTTTTCAGCTGAAAGGATACTGATGAAAGACAAAGCCACTCCATTTCCCCAAAGTAGCTTTGAAAATTCTTCACTACTGAGCACCAGTTGCATACCAAATGCTACCAGTACTCCCTAGTAAGATCTCCATGACTTCTAAATAGTAATAAGAAAAGTCCAGAATTTTAGAAGGGGATTTTAATAGGAGTGTTTTAATTTCAACTAGCTGTTCTCATCTTTTACTGTCAGTTTTACTAGTTCCCCATTCTGCAATGTCGTAAGTGGTACAGAAGGCTGCTTCCCTAGCTCTTCCTCTTTCAGACTTGCTAATGCATCACAAAGGTATAAAAAGTAGTACCCGTTTTTCATCTCAGTAGAACCGTTCAAACAAAACTGCAACTGTCATTTGAAAATACCCCACCTATGAGTGATTCTGTATTACCCAGTTTGATTTCTTATTTGTTTGAGGAAAAAATTCATATACAGTTTTTCACAGCCCAAATTAAATGCACTCTCTACCCATTCAATCCACTAATATCCACCATCTTTTAATCCAAGAATTCAGAAATACATGAGAAACAAGCCTGGGTATGGTATCAGGTCATTAGCAAGCAAGGCCAGAAAGGTGTCTGCTGATTACAGAATATGAATACAAAATAGTAACATATAAAATAGTCCAATGTTCATCAGCCAAGCTAGCTTTAGTAGCTACTACAAAATTTTACACCCCCACCTCTCACATCTTTTTGATTACTGGTGTATACAAACTCCCCCAATCAATACTCCACCAGCCTCCCTAGATACATCTTGACTCCTTTCAAACACAGCACACTGAAGTAGTTTATAGTGTTCTTTTTAATT